>NW_006789046.1:1153637-1169083 GCF_000442215.2 Lipotes vexillifer | reverse complement strand
AAGAGTGCAGGCACCACAGAGGCAGGGCCTCTGGTTAACTGTCTCACCTGGAGCGGCACCTGCACAGAGCAGGTGCTCACAGAGCAGTCGTCAGTGTGGTGACGATGAAGGTGAACGAGTGCCCCAGGCTTCGAGCAGGTCACCTTTATCTCAGTAACAACTCTCACATGAAGACACCAACCTGCAATTTCTAGAGTCGGTCCCTTTTAAAAATCTGGTACCTGTAATTTTCTCTAGTCTTCTGGAATCTTTTATCTTTTCCCAAAGAGCCCAGTTTGGGGAAACACTTGAATGTTTCTGAGATCTGCGATGTCAGTGGTGGGTCCTACGTCCCTGAACACGTGTAAATCGACTGCTCCTCCGAACCGTCTACAAGTTCTGAGAGCACCCGGGGTGGGTGGCTGATCCTTCTCTGTCGTCTGCTATTAGGACGGGGCGTATCACAGCAGGGTGCTACCCTGCTCAAGTCCTGACCTTGCCTGGAGCTCCAAGGGACAGCAGCTCCGCCCCTTCCCCTCCTGTGAGCTGTGGTCCTGCCAACACTGCCCTGTTGAGAGTCTACCCCACTGCCATCCTCCCGGGTGTGGGGCCTTCCTGCACCTGGGCCTCCCCCTCCTCAGCTGTGCCCTGCACCTTCCAGCTTATCGCCCCGGCCCCTCTGAGCTGACGGGGTCTCTAGTTTCTGACTTTTTCTCCTCTCAGTGGGTGCCTTCAGTCCCCAGGTGCTGGCCAGCACTCACACTGGCCAGTGCCAGGCCCCTCCACCTTGTCCTTGTACTGAGGTTCTTGCCAGGGGCTGTGAACATTTTTGAGAGTCTGTTGGTGAAATAAAACACTTAAGGAAAAGAAGCGGGGGTGGCCAGCGGGGGCAGAGGGTCCCCCACAGACAGCCCCCAACCTCCCCACTCAGCTGGGAAGCGAGAGGGTTGCTGAGTCACCCAGACTTGCTAGAGAGGCGGGCTCCTCGTCGTGGAATCAATTCCTATTCCTATCTGCAGCCTCATCTTCCCAGGGGGGTTTGGACTAGCCTGGGTCAGGGAGCGGTCCCCTCAGAGATGGCAGTGGGCGCCTGGAGGGGCGCTGACCCTGGCTCCCTCCTGGCAGTGGAGGGCTCAGTCTGGCTCTGGAGGAACCTGGGAGGGCTTGGCAGCTCTGAGGCTCCAGCCCCCCACGTGGTCACAGTAGTGGCTGGAGGCTCCCCTTTTACTCACCTCCCCCCAGGGTCTGCTGGCTAGTGGACTCTTGCTCTAAGCCGATGGGAAAAAACCTCAAAAATCATATTGCGAAGATCGTGTACAAAAAAAATTCAGAGTTATTATAAAATAAAACTGCTTCCTAAGGAGAGCTGATTATCACAACAGCGAGCACTATTTGTAACGGCCTAAAAGTGGAAACGCCCAAATGTCCACCGATGGACATCATGGGTGACTGGATAAACAAAATGCGGCTCATTCCCTGGAATGTCATCCAGCTGGGAAAGGAATGAAGCACTTCCACACTGCCACGTGGTGAGCCTCAAAAACCAAAAACACGCTCGGTGAGGAAGCGCTCGGTGAGGAAGCCAGACACAAAGGGCCTGTGTCACGGGGTCCCACTGATGCTAAACGCACAGAACAGGGAGAACTGTACAGACAGTAGATTAGTGGTTGCCCAAGGCTGGAGGGAAAGGGGAGTGACTGCTGATGGGGACAGGTTTCTGGAGTGACAAGAACGTTCTGGAATTAGGAGTGGTGGTTGCTCCTTGAGGACAGAGTGGCCTGTGAGGGGCTACACAGGCCTGGGCCTCCTCCCTCCCTGTCCAGCCACCCCAGCTCCAGTGTTGTGTCCTTGTTGGGGGCCCCTGTCCCTGCTGGAAGGCTGGACCAGTTCTTTCTGCCCCTGTCACCAAGGGCAAGGCCACCACCCTGGGGGACAAGGGCACACCCTGGCTCCCGAGGCCGCACAGCCTCTCTTCAGGGGCACACGCACCGTCTGCAGGATGCTCAGGCTCCCAGGCCGCAATCGTGCAGAGCAAAGGTGGTGGCGGCTGTCCCGACATTGTGCTGTCTTAGCCACACCAGACAGAACCAGCCTGTGTCCAGCCAGACTGTGTTGGAGGGGAGGGAGGTGAACAGCACATCGCCTATGTCGGTAAGGAAGCGCAGCATGTGCTGACGTGTGCATATGTGTGTGTGTGCGTGCGCGCTCGCTCGCTCGCTCGCTCCTTCCCTGGGGGAGGGGAGTTGCCACGGGTACCGAGTTCCACTCTTAACCCAAAGACACAAGGCTGGTGTTAAAGGTTACCAAGAGTACCAGGAATTTTTAAACTCAGAGCTGAAGGGTGTGCAGCCGGAGGTGACTCACTGCTGACCTGGCTGCCTCCTCACAGGGTAAACACTGGGTGGGAGGACATCGCCTCATTCTCAGATGCCTGTGTTTCTGTCAGTGGTTTTGTCCTGGATGAAGCCTCATGGCACCCAAGTGTGTCCTCTCCTGTCCCTGCTCCCGATGGCCTGCTCCCAAACCCTCCTCAGTGCTGGGTGAGGCCTGCCCGCTCCCCTCCTGTGGCGCCCTGGGGCCTTGCCACCTGCCTGCCTCCCCCTCTCTTCACACTCCTCGAGACCCTGGCGGTCCCATCGGTGGTGACAACTGATTACCCTGCTCCCCCGCTCTTTGCTCTGGCGAGGCTGGGTCTGGGCTCTATTTTAAACCTGGTATTTCGAGTTTAGGGCCCACCTGTGCTGTGGACCGAGACCTGGGTTCCCAGATGAGGCCTGATAGAAAGCCCGGTGGCCTCCTCCTCCACGTATGGGGTGGGCCTGGGAAGGTGTCCCCACCTCGTGCTGGTGTTTGAGCCCAGAGAAGGGGGGAGGCTCTGGCCGGCCCCATGGCTCCGAGGACCTTCACTCGCCCGCCTCCCAGGACCCAGAAGGGACCTGGGTGAGAGGACAAGAGAGCGTCCGTGCCAATGCCTGAGGCCCCCCGCATTCCTGGGAAGCCTAGTTCAGGGCACAGCCTCATCCCCGGGCAGAGGTGACTGCCCCCTGCAGCTGGCCCAGTGCCCCCACAGTGCTCCAGGGTCCATACGCTCACACCACCATCATGTACACGTGGCTTCCTGCAGCTGCTTGTATAATGCACCTTAAAAGTTACCCGTGTAGACCGGCTTGTGGCAGCCACTGGCTTGTACCTCAGAGCATGTGCCCACTCCCCGCATGCATGTCCAGGGACACAGGTGAGGGCTCCGGTGGGCGGAGGCGATGGGGTGCATCCCAGTGCATTGACAGAGCCTGGGGTGCAGTGTCCAGAATCCTCAAGAAGCTTCACATACTCTTCTTGGCAACAGGAATTCTTTATCTAAAGGACTTGGTATTTGTTGTTGTTATTTTTCAAATGTTTTCCTTGAACTAGTTTTGTGTGGCCTTTCAAGGAAATACATGTTTTCAGTTTGATCTGGACACTAATTTACGATTCTGGGTCCTCAAGTGTGACCAGCGGTGCCACTTGCTCTGTGTCTTATTTATGGACTTCATGTCCCTTGAGAGAGCCCATAGGGCCAGAGGGTGACCTGTGGGTCTGGATTTTCTGTGCATGCCACCCTTGACACACAGGACGGCATCCCCACCAAGCATATCGGATCTGGGGATGCTGAAAGGCCATGGTGGTGCCGGGAGCCTCATCCCACTCGGGAGCTGCGGGTCTGAGCAGGTCAGGTCAGGGTGGTGGCAGCCTGGCCTTGTCCCCTGGGCTGCCTGCTTGTATTTGTCCTGGTGGTTCCTTTTCGGCCAAGGGCGGGGACCAGGCACCTTCTGTCCCCTGTTGTCCTCGGCTAGTTCCCTGACTCATAGACCATACCCTGGGGTCGGGATGGGGTAGAAGTGGGGTCAGGGCCAGGAGAGGATGAGTGAGACTCACATCCTATCCTGCTGGGGCTGCTCAGCCGCAGCTCAGCCCTCGGCGTATGGTAGGTTGACCATCGACCATGCTGCCCCCAGGCAGCCATGGTGGGGGCGGGGCCTTCTTGTCCCCAGGTGCCGCCCCTCCCTGCCCCGCCATACCCAAGAGCACTGTCAGGCCTGAGGTCAGGCTGCCATTTGGAGCCTGAGTGGAAAGTAACTTCCAGGGACTCTGGGCCCCCGACAGGCCTCCCCCTGCGCCCTGGTGCTGGTGTCCATGGCCCTGCCGGCATGCGTGGTGCTCAGTAAATGTTTATCACTTTGGATTAGGGGATTTGTGCATCAGGAGCTCTGGTGTCTGCCCCTGCTCGTGCATCTCCCCGCTCTGTTCTCCCTCCCGGCTCGTGGACAATCATGGTCCTGGAGGCAGGACCATGGTGGACCGGCTCTGATCCCTGTGGCCCACCCGGTCACAGCCCGGTCACTTAGCTTCCTGGGGCCGCGTGTCCACGGGGCCATAGCAGCACCCCAGGGCTGCGGGGAGAGAGAATGGAGACTGAGGCTCACACATATAGCCACACGTGTACCCACTCAACACCCACGCACAACACAGCCACACACGCTCACACCCACACCCCCTGCGTCCATGCAAGCACTCACCCCCATGCACACCCTGTGCACCCACACGCACACATGTGTACACTCTGGCACACACATGCCCTCCCCCACTCACACCCACACAGACACTACCCACTCACGCTCACACGGCGTGGCACTGGCCCTGACCGCGAGCATCCTTCGAAGCCTCAGGCTGGGCCTGGGCGTCTTCCTCTCTCTGCAGTAGCTGTAAGCAACTTGGTGCCTTAGGTGCCAGCCTGGGCCCCCCAGGGGTCTGTGCTTCCTCATGTGGTGCCTGGGAAGGGGTCTTTGCACTGTCAGCACAGGCAGCCTGCTGGACACTCAGCCCAGGGTCCAGTGAACCACAGCTATGTGTGGTCTCACCCCATCCTGAGGGGACCCACCAGCATGCCTGTGTCTCCCTTTTTCTTCTTTTTTTTTGGCCACACCCCATGGCTTGTAGGATCTTAGTTCCCCAATCAGGGATCGAACCTGCATCCTCAGCAGTGAAAGCATGGAGTCCTAACCATTGGGCCGCCAGGGAACTCCCCCCACTTTGTCTCCTGACAGGGACACGCGGTTGGCTTTGCAGGGCCTACCCCCTGGCACGCCGTGGCTCCTCCCAGCTGCCAGGTGACCCTTGGAGCTCCTTCCGAAGCACTCTTGTCCCCTCGTCCTCCCTCGACAGAAATCTGTGCATCCGAGGCGAAGCCAGGCCTTTGGGCACCCAGCCCAGCAGCGCACTGAGAGAACTCAGACGGGGGCAGGGCACCCGCTGGCTGGAGAGGCCGCCCTCGCGTGCACTCCAGCAACAGAGAGTGACCCTGGGAGGCAGGGCCCAGGGCCTGCCAGCAGCGGCCAGTACTGCGGCCATTTAACAGCCCACTGACCTTGGGCAGCCTGCCGCAAGGATTGGCGATCTGTCCCCAAGGCTTCTGCCTGTGGTGATCGCCATGCTCTGTGGTCATCAGGGCCACAAGAGCACCAGTAGCTGACCGAACGGCCCAATGACCAGGAGCTGGTCGTCCCCAGAGCCCAGCTGTGCTTCTGGGAGGGAAAGCGACCCCAGGGGATCATCTACATGCTGTCCTTGTGATCTTGGAGGGTGGGCAGCGTCATCCTGTGGCAGGGGCCACAGGAACTGTTCTGCTCTCTGGCTGGCCTCATGGGGACCAGAGGTGCTCATTGTGGCTGCCCCCAAAAGGATCGTCTGGGTCACGTGACCTCTGAGTGGCCTGGATGTGAGCAGGGGAGGGTCGTCCTGGTGTAAGCAGCACCTCGGGACAGGGTTAGTCAGCAGGTGACTGCCCCCGAGGGCAGGACGTGGCCACAGCGCATGGTTAGTGCCTGCCGCCAGAAATGGCTGCTTAGCAAATATTTGCCAATGAAATGAATGGAGCTCACACTGCCCATTCCAGACCCACCCTCTGCAGAGGAGGGAATGAGCCATTTGTGCAAGGAGGTCCTTCATGCTGACCCTGTGGGTGTGGGCAGTGGCCTTGAGGGTCTTCGGAGGCCGGTGCCATGAGTGCCCCAGCTCGGAGCTTCTGTTCCACAGCGTTGATTTGGGGTGGGTGTCGGGACTCTGCTGACCATGACGTGTCTTGAGCCGTGGGGTCCCTCCTTTCACGGCCACCCTCCTTCCACACCATGTCCCGGGATGCACAGGGGCTACGTGTTGCGGCTACCTCTGCCTGGGCCCGAGGTAGGTGGGCCGCTGGTGGTTGGCGCCTGTGAGAGGAGATGCATGTGCTCACAGGGTCGCAGCAGGGTTGAAACCTGCAAACGTAGGGTCTCCGGTCTTCTTATCTCTGCCATGAATCTCAGATCCAGTGCAGATGCCTGAGGCCCCCAAACCCCCAGAGACACCAAGCGACTGTGTATCCTTGTCATTCTAGAATTTCCCATCTCCTCTTGGCGGAATCACCCGGAGAGGCACCCCTCCCCCTGCCCCCAGCACACCCCTGCTCGCCGGTCCCCAGACCACAGCAACCTCAGTGCCTGGCCCAACGGTGCCTGCTCCCTAGCCGTGGAGGGAGTGACAAGACAGTGATTCTGAGTAGCTCACTTTCCTCCTGCTTTTCTCTCCTGCCATCTGCCTCCCAGGGGACGTTCTCTTCCAGATGGCCGAAGTCCACAGGCAGATTCAAAATCAACTGGAAGAAATGGTGAGTCCCAGCCTCCTAGTGCAACCCCCAGGGAGGGAGGGGCAGATGCAAGTGAGCAGACGCTATCAGAGGCGAGGGGAAGAGCCGGGCATGTGCTCTGGCTGTGCATCCACTAGGGAAGTGTGTGCCTTCCTGTGGTCATACCCAGAGAGGTGGGGGTGTCCCCAGGGCCCGAGAGAGCAGTCACACACCAGGGATGTGACCACCATGGGGCTGTGGATATACAGACGGACCTGGAAGAAGAGGACACGGGCAAGATGGGGTGTTACGCTCAGCTGGCCGCAGGGCCACGTGGGGACACCTCGAGTGGTGGCCTGGGGAAGCACAGGTGCACCGAGACTATAGGTCCTGCCAGGACCTAGCAGGTCCACGGCTCGTGTCAGCTTATGCCTATATTACCCACCAGCACGAGAGAGCAGGGACAGTGGGGAGGCGGTCTCTGTCTCCCCAAGGGAAGTGGAGCCTCCATGCCTGTCGAAGGCCGGGCTTCAGTTCAGCACTCACTCCCGGGGCCCACCTGTCGCTGCGGGGTCATCGGCTCATGGATCAGACAAGCTCCTCTCTCCCACTGGGGTGCCCAGCGTCCCAGGTGCCATGGTTGTGGTGACCGGCCCCCCTCCCCCGTGGCAGCCACACGTCGGAGCTGACGGCTGTTTTCTCTCCATGTCCAGCTGAAGTCTTTTCACAATGAGCTGCTAATGCAGCTGGAGCAGAAGGTGGAGCTGGACTCCAGGTACCTGAGCGTAAGTAGCCCCCACCCTCTACCTGCTGGTCCCCCTGAGCTGCTTGGGCTCTGCTGTGTGTGAATCCTTCCCTCAGTCTGAACGGTTTTCATCTTCCTGTGAGCTCTCCATCCTGTGGGTTTCCTGCAACTCCTCTGACATTCATGCCCATTTGAGACTAAATGTGACCCCGTGAGTGGACTCTCGCGTCTGATGCCCCACGTGCCAGGTTCCACTACCCCCGCCTCTCGGCCGCTTTTTGTAAAAACGATGTGAGGCAGCCACCCTGTGGAACCTGTGTGAACTCCTCTGACCCGCTGTCGTTTCCTGGAGTTCTTCATGCCCTGACCCTGCCCTGTCGTCTCTCCCAGGTTGACAAGAAGGGTGTTCTTCTTCACCCTGTCGGTGTTCATTACATGATTTGACCTGAGGCGCTTCCAGCCCTGGGGTGGGAGAGAGGGAGGCTGGCTGGTTTTCCCAGCCCTGATCTTTGCCTCCAGGGTAGGCAGAGCTGAGGCCTCAGGTTTGCAGCTGCACAGCTCCTGCCGTCCACAGGGTCAGGGCCGCTGTGGCCCAGTTGAGAGCGGGAGGGGCGCACCAGCTCACTGCACGTGGTTTTGTTGTTTGAATCTCAGGCTGCGCTGAAGAAATACCAGACGGAGCAAAGGAGCAAAGGTGATGCACTGGACAAGTGCCAGGCCGAGCTGAAGAAACTCCGCAAGAAGAGCCAAGGGAGCAAAAATCCCCAGAAGTACTCGGACAAGGAGCTGCAGGTGGGGCTCGGCCGCCGTGTGCTGGGGCCTCTGCCTGGGGACACAGGAGCGTCGGGGCTCCGGTTATGGTTTTGGGACTTCTCGAGCCTTTTCGTGAGCGGTGAAGGGCAGGCATTCTTGTCTGTTCCCAGCACTCACCCTTCTTGGTCTCGGGGGGCGAGGCTGATCCCTCCTGATGAAACTGGGCAGAGCCAGGCTTCGCTCTCCTGGGGGATTTTTGGGTGGTTGGGTGCCTGGCGTCCCGGAGCCAGCAGGACAGCAGTCCCATTCTGTAGCCTCGGTGGATGCCAGAGGGCTCTCCACCAAAGGAGCAGAAACCAGAGGGAATCTTCCTGCCTGTTGCTCTGGATTCCTACCTCGGCGAGAGATCCCAGACTGTTACTCTGATTGATTTGTGAATGCCTGCTCCCAGCACAGACCCAGAGACCCCAGGGCAGGCAGATGCTGGCTGGTCCAGCATCTCAGTGACCCTGCAGCGTGAGGCAGGTGGCATTGCAGGGCATGGGAGGGGCAGCCCTGGTTGTAGGCGTTACATGCTGGGGTGAGGGGCCAAGGATTTAGGACAGCGTGGCCTGTGACAGGCACACCTGATTCACCAGAACCCTGCAGCCAGCTGACACAGATCAGGCCCAGACGCTGCTCTCCAAGGTTGCACGTCTCAGATAAGGAGGAATGGGATAGCCCTCAGTGGTCGGCAGTGGAAGCTTTCCCTGGGCACAGGCATGGGGGTGACCCCTGAGGTGAACCCCTCACCTCCTGAAGCCCCACCCTTCCTGCCAGTGATCAGGGCAGTGAGCCTGGAGGCACTGCCTTGGGGCCCTCTGTGCATGGTGTACGCGCATGCCCCATGGTGCCCACACCGCTGCCCGCAAGCACCTCTGGAGCACGCCAGGGCCAAGAGGCCGGTCCTGCCCACTTGAGTGCGGCATAGACGAGCGGGCCTCCTGCTCCCCCGGGGGTGGCCCGGCCTCTGCGCCCCTCTGTGCCTGGGGCACCCAGTGGAGAGGATGGAGGGCGCAGCGGCAGCTGAGAACCACACCTGCCATGTGGGAAGCAGCCGCCAGTCTCCTGCAGCCCCTTACTCAGGTGTGTTCCCATGTAGTCGCAGTGACTCAACTCCTGTCTCTCTGTAGCATCCCTTCCCCAAGTCAGACGCGTTTCCCCACATCCACAGTCTCGTGACCATCATCTCAAAAGACCGTCTGTAACCCGTCACCACCTCAAGGCCTCCCCTCCCCGCAGCGAGAGCGCTGCTACAGGGAACCCTCCCAAGTCACCCCCGCCCAGGATGTGCTCCTGGGAGCGGGTCATGAGGTCGGGGCTGGAAAGACACCTGCACTGTGTCCGTTTTTCTGTTCTGTCCCATCCTTGACACGTTTTGCCATTTTGTTTCGTGAAAACCTTGACCCGCTGCCTGGGAGGGCAGTGGCCTCCTCAGCGCCCTATCTGAGGGAACCCTGGGGACTGGTTTGGAGGCCTGGTGACAGGGACAGGAGGCTGGCTTTCCAGGGGTTCAGCCTGTGCACCCCCCGCTCCTTAAGGTGCTTTTTTTTTTTGGTGACAGCTTTATCGAGAGGTAATTCACATACCATATAACTCACCCGTTTAATTTTGAGTACATTCATATAGCGTTGTGTAACTGTCTTTTCACGGCCTCAAAAAGAAAGCCCGTCTTCACTAGTCCCTCCCCGCCCCCCAGTGGCATGACCGGGATCATACGACACGTGACCTTCTGCGTGTGGCTTCTTGCCCTCGGCGCGATGTTTCTGAGGCTCGTCCGCGTCGTGTGTGTCGGTGCTTCGTTCCTTTCTATCATCACGTGCCCGTGCTTCATTCCCCTTTACGGCCGTGGACTCAGCGGCTCCGTCCTGTGCCGACGCCCTCTCCCTGGACGAGCTGGTGCTGCTATGACCAGCTTGCTGAGAGCCGTCAGAAGGGACTGTGTCCCGGCTGGTGCATCCTGTGGCTGGGAGAGGACAGGCCGGGCAGAGGTCAGTGCGTGTGGGCTGGCGTCATCCATGGTGTTCACTCCTACATGACTCGGAGCCACATGGGCCTGGGTCATCGTGACTCTGCTGCCTCTGGTTCCCAGTGGCCCACTCCCCTTGCCCCAGAGCCCCCGCCACCCACTGCAAGACCTCTCTCTTCGGGAGAGCCCTGACTGCTCCACTCTGGAGTCTGGGCTTGCAGGGCCGAGAGGGTGGGATCTGCTCCCCCAGCCACACAGGGCCAGGGGGACACAGCACGGGCTCCGCAAACCTTAGTCTTTCCGTACGGGCAGTTGGGTGGTGGTTCTCTCCTTGAGGGGGGCCTCCCAGCAGTTCCCCAGCTTGGTGAGGCCGGCCATGTCCACCCTGGCCTCCTGGGACCTGGAAGACATCCAGTGCTGACCTTTCTTCCCATGTCCGAGGGTCACCCCACAACTGAGGCTCCCCTCTGCCCTGTCTGCTCAGCACAGCCATGCTGCCCCCGCTGAGGCCCAGTCCCCTCCCGGTATCTGCCCTGAGGCTCTCGCTCAGAGGCCTCCTCTTCACCCGCTGTGGCCTGTCCCCGCCTGGGCACAGCCATGAGGCCCTGGCCATTGGGTTTGGGTTTGGATCCCAGCTGTGCCCCGTGTGCACTGGCCGTGTGGTCCTCTCTCGGTTTCCCCGCTTGGGAGGGGTGTACCTCGGCCTTCCTCCCATCTCAGAGCAGGAAGGGCCCTGGGGCCTGAGCAAAGTGAGGTCACCCCTCCCCGTTCTGTGCACTTCCTCGGTTTCCCTCCTCTGTCCCATCCCCTCCCTCGTCTTTCCCAGACCCACCCCACCCCCCTTCTCTACCTGTCCCTTAGCCTCCTGAGGGTGTTATTGCAGTGATTCTCCCCCAGTAATCGAGTTCCTCCCAGGGAGGGCTGGGGGCTGTGTTCCACGCTGTCCCTCTCGCCGTCCAGCCCAGGCTGCTGACGTGGTGACAGGTGGCATGTGATGTTATTCCGGTTGTGGTTGTCTTTCCAAGGGTGGGAAGCACAGCGACAGTCCAACCAGTATGTTTTTTGTTCCCTGGTGGCGCTGAACCTGAGAGGCCAGGCTGGGGCACCCTCAGAGTCCCTCATCCCGCGTCTGTGCCGGAGCGGGTGGGTGCTCAGTGTGCTGTGAGACGGTGGAAGGCATGCTGGCTGCCTGTCCCGTGGATGGTTCTGGCCTACCTGGTGGCCTTGTGGAGGTGCCCAGCCTACCTGGGCATGTGAGGGTCCTTTGGCACCAGGGTCTGTTCCTTCTGGTTCTTGGAACCTTTGCAGACCTGGCCAGGAGCCAGGGCCTGATGTCTGCTTTGAGGTGTGGCTGCTGGGGGCTGGGAGGGCCTTAGGCACCTTTTGGTGTGACAGCCCCTCCCCTCCCCACTGTTTCCCCTGGAGGAAATGCCTGGGCAGGGCAGGTGTGCTGAGCCGGCCCTGCTCCTGCCTTGGCTGAGATCCTGCTAGTCACAGGAAATGGTCCGTTTAAGACACTCTTTTTTTTTTTTTTTAATTTATCTTTGGCTGTGTTGGGTCTTTGTTGCTGCGCCCAGGCTTTCTCTAGTTGCGGCGAGCGGGGGCTACTCTTTGTTGTGGTGCGTGGGCTTCTCATTGAAGTGGCTTCTCTTGTTGCGGAGCATGGGCTCTAGGCGCACAGGTTTCGGTAGTTGTGGCACGTGGGCTCAGTAGTTGTGGCTTGCAGGCTCTAGAGCTCAGGCTCAGTAGTTGTGGCGCACGGGCTTAGTTGCTCCGCGGCATGTGGGATCTTCCCAGGCCAGGGATCGAACCCATGTCCCCTGCATTGGCAGGCGGGTTCTTAACCACTGTGCCACCAGGGAAGCCCAAGGCACTCTTTTCCTGAGGAAGAGCAGGACTCTGTTCTCTCTGTCTCCATTTCTTAGAACGGCCGACACCCCAGCTCTCATGCAGTTCACTCCGGTAGCGGATCAGCCGTGGGGGCAGCTCTGTCCGTCCAGACTGTAGTTCACGGCCCTGCCCTGGAGAGCTTGGCCTCGCCTGGACCCACAGGACATCCTGGCCACTAGACCTGCTTACTCCAAGCAGATGTGTTTGCATGCTGTCACCAAGGGGGGGGCAGGATTCCAGACTGTTTGGGCCCCTGGGGAGGTGGGGAAGGACCCCAGGCACCCATGCCCCCCCCCCAGCTCTCTTGAAGCCCCCTCTGTATCCCCAGGGTCTCCACTCCGGGGACCTTCACCAGGGCCTGGGTCACATGTAGCCCAGTGGGCAGTATGTGTAGGTGGGTGTGGGCCTGGGCCCCACAGCTGGCACAGGGGCCACACCTGGGCGTCCCCGAGCCACAGAAGCCCCTGGGCTGACGTGAGCTGCGGCGCCTCTTGGCAGAGGAGGTGGGACCCCCAGACCGACGGAGCCCATGCAGCTCTGTTTTTAGGTATGGATATGCTGCCCGGGGCTCCCACGGGTGGATACAGGTGTGGACTGACTCAGTGGTCCCAGGATGGGTGGACTTCCTTGGGTCAATCCCTGGGGTCACCTGTGAGCCTTCTGGAGCCCCTGTTGCATGTGTTTTCCCTCCCTGACTGGAGCTCAGTGTGGGCAGGATGCTCACCAGGGAGGGTAGAGAGGCCCCCGAGCATCCGCCAGGCAGGGGTTGACCCTTGGAGCACCTACACACCTCCCCCGAGGCACCTCAGCTCCTGAGTGGGGCGGAGGCTTGTCCCCCCTGAGCGTGTCTGTCTGTCTGTCAGTCCGTCTGTGATGGGCTCCCCGTGAGTGGGACTGGGCCAGTTTCGTGAACTGCTGATAATTGAGACTGTGTTTTGGGATTTCCAGCGAGAGAATTGATTTTAATTATAGGTCAGGGAACAGGCACTTAGAGGCATTTGGGGCACAAACTAGGACAGAGGGTTTTTTCTAGAAGTAGGGAGCACACCAAGTACTGCCCACACGGCTGAGGTCACGCCCTGCACCTCTGGTCATTGCCGTGCTTGCCGGACCAGGCGCTGACAGAAGCGCCCGTCTCTGTGGAGGCGGCTACGGGGGACAGTCAGTGGAGGACGTACCGTCTGTCTGACAGCGCGTGGTCACAGGCCTCGTCTGGCACCCTGTCTCTGGCCCAGGGTCCCCCTCCCCAGGCATGCGGGTGCATGGTTGTACTTTAGCCTGACTGTCAGGGTCTCAAAGCTTCGGGTGGTTCTGATGGACAGCCGGCCCCTGGCTGGTTGGCGGTCTCTAGGACTTCAGACAGAAGGGTGCGGGGCTGGGGTGGGACTGGTGCCGAGAGCCATCCCGGATGGAGCACTTTGGAAAGCAGTGCTGGGTGGAGGCGGTCAGGCTCTGGGTGCACACGATCCCCTTATAGATCCGGAGGGGCTTGGCCAAGGATTTCTCCCCTTTCTCTTTCCTTTGGCCCCACCCCCAGCCCAGCTCTGATTAGGCAGGAGTCCTCGTCCTCCAAGGGATGCATGACTGTTAGAAAACCCAGCAGTCGTTCGTGCCTTTGGGATTTGCGTTTGTGTGTGGCCGGCCGGTGGGGGCCACGGGGAGGCAGTGTGCCCTGTCCACCCCTTGTGTAGGCTCTGAAGGAGGGGCCGCCAAGACTGCAGCAGAGGGGAGAGCCCAGGAAGAGAAGGCTCAAGGCAGATGGATGGGCGTGGGTGTGGGGCGGGGTCTCCCCCAGTGTGGGCCAAACCTTCTGCCCGAGCGCAGAGGGCCAGGGCCCTGGACGGTCCCAGCCGGCCCAGTGCCAGACTCTCAGCAGCCCAGCACTTGGAGCTGCTGACAGCTCCAAGGCAGGCTCCTGCCATTGGGATGGCAGAGGGCCCACCCACCCAGCTGGGGTTTAGGTTGCCAGGGGCCCCCTCCTCTGCCCTGATCCATCTTCCCCGTTCCCTCTCTGAGACGCAGAGAGTGGGGCCTCGAGTGTTCTGGGTGTGGGGTGTGGCTGTTGCTGGGGCCTGTGCTGACTAAAGCAGGCGGTTCCTGCAGTTTGCTCCCCCTCACTGGGCTCCCTTGTTCCGGAAGGCGCCTCCAGATTGCCCTCTGAGAAAGGGGAGAGATTTGTTCTATTTCAAGGGATGTGTAATTAACAAAGCAAAAACAAAATAACCATAATTTAGATCTTCAAAAAAGATAATGGCAGAGGCTGCTCCTGTTAACCCGTCGAGTTTGATGGCCGTGTTTTAAGCCCCTTACGTGTCTGCTGTTCTCATTTTAAAAAGCTCTTCAGTGCGAGAGGCGGACTGTGGACAAGGCACCGCATCCCAGCAGTGGGACATCTTCTTTCCTTGGAGTATAAGCAGTTAGGGGTCCTCCTGGTAAAAAACAACTGAGAAGCCAGAAGCCACTGCACCCTCTTAGGGCTTCTGTGTCCACAGATGGTATCAGGATTCTCAGTCCTCTGGGGACTCTTTTGGGCCCGTGAGCCATGGCCGCTGAGCCTGCGCGTCCGGAGCCTGTGCGCCGCAAATGGGAGAGGCCACAACAGTGAGAGGCCCGCATAACGCAAGAAAAAAAAAAACTGCCTACTTGGATAGCACCGTGGGAAATCTGGAGCATCTTATGCTGTCAGAGCTGGGAGGGCTTTCGGGGGCAGCACCGGGCACACGGCACCTGTCTTTTCACACTGAGAGGTGGGCATGTAAAAAAGTAAGAAACAGGTGAAGTGTTTTATTTAGCGGCACATGTCTAGAGTGTTATTTAGACACGCAGTCATTATAACAGATGCCAGTGAGGCACGCAATCATTATAACAGATACCAGTGAGGCACGCAGTCATTATGACAGATGCCAGTGAGGTCTTTTGCGTTCTGCTGAGTCTTTGAAGTAGGATGTGAATTTTGTACCCGCAGAACCTCCAAGATCACGTGAGGCAGGGGCTGCCATGTCGGGTGGTGACGATCTGGCTCAGCCCCTGAGGAAACTAAGACCCAAAGGGTCCAGAGACTTGGCAGAGACCACCCAGCAAGGTGGGCACAGGAGCCCGGGCTCCATCCTCCTCCAGGTCCCGGGGCAGCAGAGCAGACCCCAGACCTGGATGGCGTGGATCCTGGTGGCCACCTGAGGCCTTGGCCCAGCATGCTCACAGATTGCTGAGACCCGTCCCCTTGGACCGCAAGCATTTGTCAGCATGTCCAGCCCACTGGTGTGGACAGAAGTGGCCCCACGTTCTCTCCTGGGGTCTGGGCATGGGGATGCCCATGGGCGCACCCCTCCCAGCACATCCTTTCTGGACACGCCGGCGTGTGAGTGTACTGCGCAGGGCGTGGGCAGTGGGATCTGTTTGGTCACGGACCACCACCCCCGCCCCCCCCGCCC
>NW_006789046.1:1129284-1153274 GCF_000442215.2 Lipotes vexillifer | reverse complement strand
CCGCCAATCTAGTGATGGCTGTGGGCCCTTTCTCAGGAAATTGGGAAGCCCGGGGCCCATGGTTCCCTGATGCTTGCAAGAGGCACTGCACTTTCTGCCTAAGGATGTGCCCACAGCACGTTCCCCGCAGAGCAGCCTGCTAGCTGTTGCGTCTGCTGGACCACGGGCAGGAGGGTGCAGTTGCCCTCTCCCGAGCCTTGCTCTGAGCTCTTGTGCTTAAATGAGATTTTTAAAGGTCCTCCAACAATCCACTGAACTGCTGCCACAGCCCTCACCAAGCTTCACCCACTGACCCAGGCTGGCCTCCCTATTCTTGGCCAGGTGCATCAGACCAGGGAGTGGGCACAGGCCCGGTCAGCAGGCTCCAGGGAGGCCACTGGCTGCCCCCAGAAGGTGCCCCGTGACTGAATGAATGCAGCTTGGGGGCGTCAGATTCTGCCTGTACCTTCCTGTACATCACAGCTAATCGGGTTCCCTCCTTGTCTCCTTGGAGTAATGGTTACTAGTGGTGACAGCTGAGGCCCAAGGATTCCGCTGTCATTCACCAGCTGCAGTGGTTAGGGGCAGCGTTGGGGTTTTGAGAAACGTGGGAAAGCCACGATGGCCTATCCGGTGAGGGAAACCAAAGCCTCGGGTGTTTTCTAGAATGCCCCTCCCCCGCTCTGAGTCACCGGCTTGCTCCACAGAGGAGAGGAGACATGTGTTCTGATCACTTTTGTCTTCTCGGATTACAGGGCTGTTCAGCCCAGGGTGACTGAGTGGGAGCGTTCTGTGGGTCTTAAATGCTTTCAGCTGAGAGTTTCTGTAGTGTGGTCTCCATAGCACCCGCTAAGCAAGGAGCAGGGGAAGGTGGGGGCAGGGAGGATGCAGGACGCCAGGAGCCTGGCTGCGGTGCCTGCCCGTGGCAGGGACCGGCTTGGGGCGTTTTCTGGGGCCTGTTGCTAAGTCATCAGAGTTGTAGGGTCAGGCACGTTCTGTCCTCTGCACGTCCCAGAGAGCGCGGCCACTCCTGCACATTTGGGGGGTGTCCCTGCCAACAGCGGCCAGAGTGGCCTGGAGGCTGCAGCGGGGGGCGGGGCGGGGGTGTGTGTCCTCCTCCTCCGCCCGTTCGAGGGCAAAGCTCCTCACTTGGCCTGGATTTCTAGGATCTGCCCGTGAAGTGGTGGCCTCTCTCCACAGGGAGGCATCGTCCTGGGAAAGGAGGTCAGGAGGGCCTGCCGTCGTTCCTTGACAGAAGTGGCAGCCAGTGTCCTGGCCGGCTAGCTCTCTGCCCAAGCCAGATGATTGGTGTGGGGACCGTGGAGGAAGGGTCGGCTCTCCAGGTCCTCGTGGCCCCCGCCTGGGCTGGCCCTCCTGGCCAGTGTAGCTCGACGTCTCTCCTGCCCTATCCCAGGCACTTGTGGTCCCTGGGAAGACACTGGATGGCTCTCGTAGCCCCAGGTTCCCTGCCTGAGACCTGAGCTGCTCCTGGCCATACTTGGGGCTCGTTTGAATAAATGGAAATCTTAAAAATAAACCACCACTCCCTCCCTCAGCACGGGAGTCTGCCAGGCAGCTAATGAGGCCAGCGCCCCACGCCATCTCGTCTAGAGCTGGTTTCTCTCCCCTCCAGGGAGTGGGAGCGTTGAGGTGAAAGATGTTACCGCAGCCTGGAAACCCAGAAACCGTCGGCAGGACGGACGGGGACGCCGGGCCGGCACGAGGAGGAGCCGTTCTCAGCAGCGGGCTCAGGGCGGGCGGACCCTGGGGGCCCACGTTCCAGTTTACACTGCTGTCCTGGGGTAACCGCTGGAAGAGGTGCCTTGCCCTCCCCAAAGTCCTGAATTAGGGGACAGTGGGCGGTCTCCCTTGGGCCTTCCTGCATGAGGCTCTGTGCTGATCTCTCAGCGCCTCAGCCCCTCTTGCCTGGGCGTGGGGTTTCCACGTGCCTGGCTCACCCTGCGCCCACCCCTGGCCAGCACTGGAGCAGCCCCCAGGGAGGGTAGGAGGTGGTGACCCCGGGGAAGGGCTGGCCGGCCGGCTGGGGCTTACCCTGGGGTTAAAACCCCAACTCCTTCCGGAGCCTCGCAGCAACTCTTCCTGAGGCTGCCCCTTAAGGGGCTCCCAGGACCCCAGCCGAGCCCCTGTGTGTGCCCCTGTATGCAAGGATGGGCAGGACAGGCCAAGGGAGGCGTCTTTGTTCAGGGCTGGTTGAAGCCTGCAAGGCCACGCCGACGTCCCACTATCCCCTGGACGGGGTAGGACAGCCACGGAGCAGAGCGGGCGTGGGACCCTCCGGGGGATTTTAGTCTAGCATTGGGTATTGTTTAGGTGATAGGGCAGGGGCAGCGGGGGTGTGCATCAGGGTCCCCCTCTCTGTGAGGGAGCCCTGCCCCTTCCAGGCCCTTCTGTCCAGAGGGTGTTCCCGCCCCCAGGCTTCCTGTCCACATAAGGGCTTTGGGTGTGAGCCACTCCCCCTTGGTGGGCGGCATCTGAAGGGACCTCCCCACACAGCACAGCCTTGCCCATGGTGGCCTCCACAGGCCCCCAGTAGCACCCCCCAGATCTGCAGACTTGCTCCCCTACTTCCTGGAGGAGCCACGGTGCAGGGGGGGTTCTGCAGGAGCAGGGGCTGCCGGCTCTGATGCGCACGTGTCTCAGAACCCGGAGGAGAGCACTTGGAGCTGCTGGGCTGCGGCGCTGGGGGCTGCGGCGCTGGGGGCTGCGGCGCTGGGGGCTGCGGCGCTGGAGACAGGGCTGCCCTGGAGGCCTCTCTCCTCCGGCACAGACTTTCTCAGGCACACCCACCCCGAGGTGTGGCGGCCCTGCGGCTGCTCAGGAGGACCAGGGCCGGCTCCTTAAGGAGTGGGGTAGTGGACTGGCCCATTTTGGCTGCCCTCCCAGGGCAAGGAGAGGGGGTTCAGTGTTGAAGGTGGGGTGATCTGCAGGCGTTGGAGCGGGGAGCAGGGTCCCAGTCCTGGTGAGGGCGCTGGGCAGGCCCTGCCTGGGGTAGTGTGCTCACTCACGCTGACTGAGCTGAGCTGTGTGCTGGTGAGAGTGCTGGGGACCTGGGGACGGCCCACGCCCGGCAGGCGGGCCCTCGCCCTCCAGCTGAGCCTGCTGGAGGGGAGGGGAGGGGAGGTGGCAGGAACAGCCTGCACTGCACCCACCGGCTCCGCACCACCCACCCACGCTGAGTCAGAGCTGGTGGAGGAGCCGGGCGGGGGAGGCCGCCCCCTCGTGGCCGCAGGGTCCCAGTCCTGGTGAGGGCGCTGGGCAGGCCCTGCCTGGGGTAGTGTGCTCACTCACGCTGACTGAGCTGAGCTGTGTGCTGGTGAGAGTGCTGGGGACCTGGGGACGGCCCACGCCCGGCAGGCGGGCCCTCGCCCTCCAGCTGAGCCTGCTGGAGGGGAGGGGAGGGGAGGTGGCAGGAACAGCCTGCACTGCACCCACCGGCTCCGCACCACCCACCCACGCTGAGTCAGAGCTGGTGGAGGAGCCGGCCGGGGGAGGCCGCCCCCTCGTGGCCTGGACCTGCCCGTGCCGCCGGAGGGTGGGGCTTGATTCGGCAGAGGCTTCTTCCTGGCCGGCCAAAGGAGAGCGATACCAGCTTGGGGCGGGGAGTCTGTGCCCCGTGTGGAGCATGGAGGGGAGAGAGGGGAGACAGGAAGGGGGCTGGCAGGGCTCCCACGCCCAGGAAGCCGGGCCCTGCAGACCCACACCCAGACGTGGAGGGTCCTGCAGGCCTCCCTGGGACAGCTGCCCCCAGTCTTGCTGGTACTTTGTTACTGAAACTTTCCAGCCTGCAGAGAACGTTCTGCTGTGCCCCAGTATCACGCGGGGTCTTCCTGTGCCTGCGTTCTCTGCCCACCCCCATGGGATCTGGGTGTGAATTAGTCATTCTCCAACACAGTGCCAGCTGAGCTTTCCTGGTCTACCGAGCATTAGGGTAGCTTTTATTAGGTTTGGAGTCCGGGTCCGAGGGAGGTGACCACCGCCACCAGCCTCACCAAGCAACCTGCCAGCATGGTCCCCACATGTACGGCCGCCGGGGCACCAGGGGGCAGTGGCACAGCAGGGCAGCCCCATGGCCAGAGTGAGTCACACAGCCAAGCCCCACACCAGTGCACCAGCCGGGAGGTGTGCTCCCGCTCCATGGGGCCGCCCAGAACTGGAGGTGAGCGCGTGCTGTCCCATCGCTGGCTCATCTGCCTCTCCTGCCCCCTCTCCCACCCCCAGTACATCGACGCCATCGGCAACAAGCAGGGGGAGCTGGAGAGCTACGTGTCCGACGGCTACAAGACTGCTGTCACTGAGGAGAGGAGGAGGTTCTGCTTCCTGGTGGAGAAACAGTGTGCCGTGGCCAAGAGCTCCGCCGCCTACCACTGCAAGGTGGGTGTTCACGCTGCGTGGGCCGAGCCCTTGTTGGCAGAAACGACTGCTCCCCCCGGGAGCACCGGGACGCGCCCAGCCTGGAGTTGTCGTGAAGGAACCTTGTGCTGAACATCCTATGTGTTTCGGATTTCCCCAGGGCGAGAGTTCTGGAAGGAGCGTTACCAGGTTAAAGCTGCAGATGCTTTAAGACTCCTGTTAGAAGTTGCCGGCTGTGTTTTTGAGAGCACTTACACTAACAGCCCACTAAGAGGGTCTCCTCCAGGGATCAAGCTCCTTGGGAGGGGCTGCAGTGCCAGGGCACCCCTACAGAGGCCAGCTTAGGCCCCTTGGGCCAGTGAGACCCAGAGGACACACCTCCCCTGCGGGGACAGGTAGCTTCACTGGGGCTTCTGTTCCTGTAGTCCACAGGTAGGAGCTGGGGTGGGGTCAGAGCTGTCTGCGGGAACATTCCAGAACGTTCTGAGAGTTAGGTGTGGTTAGGCAGCTCAGCCAACCAGGGAGGCCCTCGTTTGTGTCCTTTTTCCATAAAGGGCTTCTGCGGGTCAGCACCTCATACACATGCTTAATCTGACTCAGCTTCTGGTCCCCAGGCTGGAGCTGCCAAGGAGACAGATGCCCTCCCTCCGCGGAGAGGCTCCTGCTTGCCTGGGCCTGCCCAAGGGCCTGCTGCCACCACAGGTGCAAAGCAAGGATGGTGACAGGACTTATGTCCTTTGCAGGGTCGGGGGTCGGGCCACCCCACCGAGTGGGGCTTTGCCGTCAGGTCCTGTGCCCCGAGGGCTCACTGGCAGCAGGGCGGTGCTTGCTGCAGCCGCAGGTCTCCAGCAGGGCCTCCCGCAGCGCCCACGCGGCCCCAGGCAATACTGTGGCAGGCGTATGCGCCCTCTGGCGGCTGGGTCCCGTGACTGGTCAGGGAGAGCGCAGGCCCATCCGTGCCGGAAGGGCAGGAAAGCAGCCCTTTTCCAGGACGCCACCATCTCCGTCTCCTGGGGGGCCTGATCGTGTGTATGCGAGACACGACAGCTAACTTTCCAGGGAGCTGGACACCAGCCCTCTGGTAGGTTTAAAAGAGGCACAAGCCCCCGGGCTGGGGCACCGGGGCACGAAGGCAGGGCCACCCCAGCCTATTCCCAGCAGCAGACGCCCGGCATTACCCTGTGCCTGGCTTCAGGCCCGACAGCGACAGGGCCGTCATCAGGGTGGGAGTCCTGGGCTGCAGCACCCTGATCCTGGGTTGTCCCTGTTAGTACAGGGTCCCTGCTGGCCCGCTTTCTCACCACCAGCCCAGACCCATCAACTAGTTCTCTCAACCAGGAGCCAGTTAGTAAATCTCTCCAGTTTTGGTTATTGCACAGAGAAGTGGCCACAGATGGGTAAACCAACGGTCATGGCTGTGTTCCAGTCAAACCTTGTTTACAGACAAGCAGCCAGCCCTCAGGCGGTTGTTTGTTGGCCCCTGGTTTAAACCAGCAAGTGGTAGAGGGGGCCACGGCCTGCTCCAAAGGGCTGTTTGTCCAGCAGCCTCCAGTTTCCCCACCTCCCTGTCCCAGACACAGGTCAGAAGAAGTGGGAAGAGAGACTTCCCTGGCGGTCCAGTGGTTAAGACACGGCGCTTCCATTGCAGGGGGCACAGGTTCGATCCCCAGTCAGGGAACTAAGATCCCGCATGCCGCACAGCACTGCCAAAAAATAGGGAGGAAAAAAAAAAAAGGGAAGATAAGTGAGGAGAGACAGGGCTGGACAGACCCTTCCGAGGTCCTGGAGACCATGACTGCCCCAAGCTGGGGGGCAGCTCCACCCAGGGGGGTCTGGGGTCTGCAGTGGAACATGGGTTGTGTCACTTGTTGCATGTAGACTTTGGTTAGAGGGCCAGGAGAGGGGGAGGGCACAGCTGCACCCCAGGCCCTGAGTGTGTCCATGTCATGGACACAGGGCCCCTGAATGGGCTGCAGGGAACCTCAGGCTGGTGTCTCACTCTGGCTGCACCCCCATCCTGGGGCCCTGGTCAGGCCTGTGGCTTCCTCATCCTTTGTCAGGCCCTGTGTTCTTCCGGCTAGCTGTGTCCTGGGCAGGCCCTGGTGCACACTGGAGGGACAGCTGGGCTTGCAGGCCCCTGGGTGGTGCCCTGATCGTAGCTGGGCTTTGGGCAGCTCTGCCCCTTCCCCATGGTCCCCTCTGTCCCTGCGAGGTTTCCTGGCCCTCAAGTCTGCCCGAGTGGCGCTCTTCCTAGGATCTCATGGTTTGCCCACAAAGGGCCTTTCTGTTCCGTGGCAGACCACTTGAGCACCTGTCCATTTCAGCTCCCTGGGGCCCCTGGGGAGGCCCCGCCCTGATCAGGCCTTGGTTTGATCTCATTCCTGGGGGTCCCTCGACTACACAGCTCACTGCATCATATCAGCCCCTTTCCCAGGTCGGGGGTCAGGGACTTACAGGTGGCTCATCTGGCTGTAAGGCACCCTACCTGGTGAAGAGCGGCCCTAGTCAGGTGTGCACCTCCCGGGGTGGGTGTGTCTCTTTAGAAGCCTCCCAGTGCCAGGCGGGGGCCAAGGGGCTGCATCAGTGAGGTCGGCAGCAGGCCCTGGGCTCCCCCTGCCCCGCGGGCAGGCTACAGGAGCCTGCGGTCGGCCCTCATTGCCACCCTGTTTGGCTTTCTCCGCTTCAGGGCAAGGAGCTGCTGGCGCAGAAGCTGCCGCTGTGGCAGCAGGCCTGTGCCGACCCCAACAAGATCCCAGACCGCGCCGTGCAGCTGATGCAGCAGATGGCTAGCAGCAATGGGTCTATACTCCCCAGCGGCCTGTCGGCCTCCAAGTCCAACCTGGTCATCTCAGACCCCATTCCGGGGGCCAAGCCCCTGCCGGTGCCCCCTGAGCTGGCCCCGTTTGTGGGGGTAAGTCCTTGCTCTGGAAAGCTTTATGCGGGGGTGGGGGGATGGCCCCCCTTGGCACCAACGGTTAGCATCCCCGTAGCAGCTGGGGTACACCCCTGCTGGGGGCAAGGGGTTCTCCACGCTGGCCTCACCCGGGCCGGGCCCTCCTGCCACACCGCCCCCATGCCGCCTCTTCCCGACAGCGGCTGTCTGCCCAGGAGAACACGCCGGTCATGAATGGCGTCTCGGGCCCCGACAACGAGGACTACAACCCCTGGGCTGACCGCAAGGCCGCCCAGCCCAAGTCCACATCTCCTCCGCAGTCTCAGAGCAAGCTGAGCGACTCCTACTCCAACACGCTTCCTGTGCGCAAGAGCGTGGCCCCCAAGAACAGCTATGCCACCAGTAAGAGCTCCACTGGGGCCCCAGCCCTGCCCCCGCCCGCAGTAGTAACATCACACCTGAGGGGAGGCTGGGGAGGTCCGGAGGCTCGCAAGTGTGCATATGCCTGTGTGCAGCACCCCGGAGGCCCCTTTGAGATTGCCTTCCTGGACCCTTGGGCTTGGCCAGGCTCCCCCATGAAGTGAACATGATAGGGCGGGGCAGTGTGCGGACACCAGCAGCTCAGCTGGTGACAGGAGCAGGTGGATGACGCTGGGGAGGGCTTTGCTGACCGTGGCACAGGTTCCCGCCCTGCCACATCTGCCGTGGTCGGCACTCTCCCTCCTGCAGCCCCACCAGTGGTCTCGGCCCGTGAGGGTCTCCTGATTAGCAGATGGGAAAGCTGAGGCTCAGGCCCAGAGAATCGCCCCTGCTGATGAGTGGCAGGTCAGAGGCTGAATCCACACGCACCCCAGGTCCTTCTGCAGTCTGAGCCAAACAGCCCTGGAGGCCTGGTAGTCGTCCATCAGGATGGACAGTCCACCTCCAAGCCCACCTGGGGCCTCCTGGCATCTCACCATCGGGCAGCTGAGCTGACGGGAGGGTGACCGTGCCCTTACCCGCTCGGGGCAGAGATCCCCCTCACACCTGCCCTGTCGTCCCGGCAGCCGAGAACAAGACCCTGCCCCGCTCGAGCTCCATGGCAGCTGGTCTGGAGCGCAATGGCCGCATGCGGGTGAAGGCCATTTTCTCCCACGCGGCTGGGGACAACAGCACCCTACTGAGCTTCAAGGAGGGCGACTTCATCACCCTGCTGGTGCCCGAGGCCCGTGACGGTTGGCACTACGGCGAGAGTGAGAAGACCAAGATGTGAGTCCTGTGTGGGTGGTGGGAACGTCGGCCTCATGACCTGGTCCTCAGACATCCTGACTCTGGGCTCTGGGTCCTCCTTTGAACTGATGGTCCAGGTCCCACACTTCTGTTGGGAGGGACAGATGTAGCCGAGGGCCCCCCACCGCCCCTCACTTCCACATCCCCTGACTTAGCCCATCACCCCACGTGTGCGTACGCCCTCCTAGTGTGCAGAGGCCAGCCTTCCACCCCAAAGCCTTTCCGTGCACGTGAGCAGCCCTCGTGCTGGGGTTCTAGAAGTGGGCTTGAGCCGGGTGGGCCGTGCCTTCACAGCTTAATTGAACGCCTGTTGCCAAGAGGCCGTGCCAACGCCTGGCTCTTGTTCAGCCAGGGGCCGCCCAGGTCAGGGGCTGTCCCCTCCCGCTGCCATTGCCACCACCATTGTCTGCATGCGCCTGTCCGCAGTGTGAGAGACCCCTTGCCCTAGGGCAGAAGCAGCCTGCCTTAGCCGGGAGGGAGAGGCTGCGCTGAGCTTGGCTCTGGCCCACTGGCAGCCGCCACCCTTGAAGGGCAGCTCTGAGGAGCAGGGGCACCGGCAGGGCACCCGCATCCCCAACACCACGCCTGCCTCCCCCAGGCAGCTCTCACATTGGTGCCGTGGTTCTGTGTGGCCCCTTGGGGCTGAGGCCCTGCCCAGCTGGGCCACGTGGCAGGAAACCGGCCCTGTTAGTTGAAGAAGTAAGAGCCCTGCCTGGGTCCTGGCACCTTCCCTCACCCCCAGCCTGGCTCCCGTCCGGAGCGGGGCAGTTCCGAGCTGGATGCACGCCCCGCGTGGGTGCTGGGGTCTCCTGGTCTCCCTGGAGTGCGCACACGCGTCCCCTCCTCAGGTGCAGGCAGGCCGGGGAACGGGTGGGACTTGGCGCTGGAACGCAGAGGCCCCGGCGCGCTCTGACAGGGTCTGCTCTTCCAGGCGGGGCTGGTTTCCCTTCTCCTATACCCGGGTCCTGGATGGCGACGGCGGTGACAGGTTGCACATGAGGTAAGCATGCCCACAGGGGCAGGTGGCCTGTAGCTCTGGGGAGGGGCTGCGCATTTGAGGCCCTAGGGTGCAGGGGTGCGGAGGTGCTCTGAGGGCGGCGTCTGAGAGCCCCGGGGGTCGCTGCCAGCTGTGGGGGGCAGGGTGGGGGGCCCGTGAGCCCCCCAGGTCCCTCTGGCCCTCGGGAGAGCAGGAGACTCGCTGCCGGAGCCAGCGAGGGGCTGAGCGGCTGCCATAGGGCTCGGCTCCCCTCCCGCCTGCACGCTTCACAGCCCGCTCCTAGGAGGGGGCTGGCCCAGCTGGGCGGCGTGGCTGCACCCCAGGCCCCAGAGAGCAGCCTCTCGTTCCACCTCCCTCGCGGGGCCCGGCCTGAGCTGACAGCCCTGCGCCGCGTCCCCACAGCCTGCAGCAAGGCAAGAGCAGCAGCACGGGCAACCTCCTGGACAAGGAAGACCTGGCGCTCCCGCCCCCCGACTACAGCACGTCGTCCCGGGCCTTCCCTGCGCAGACGGCCGGCACTTTCAAGCAGAGGCCCTACAGCGTGGCTATGCCTGCCTTCTCCCAGGTGAGTTGGGGGCCTTGGCAGGGGCCGTTGATGGGTGGGCTCGGCCGCGGCCCTGTGTTGGCACCTCCGCTGGAAGGCCGTGGGCTCGGGGGTCTGGGCCTGGCACCTGCACCCTTGCTGTGGCCACCTCGGGACACAGCCAGAGTTCTCTATAGTCTCAGGGCTCTAGAGAAGGCACGGCGGCCCCTCCGCCTGCCCTTCCCTCGGGCTGGGGCGCCGCCGGCCTTGACACGGCTCTGGACGCTGCCTCTCGGGAGGAGCCCCTTCCCTGAGAGCCGTGGGGCTCCTGCCGTCACGGGTCCAAGTGCAGACGAGTGCCTGCCACTCAGGGCCTGAGATGTGGCTGGAACCTTCTAGTTAGCGTGTTTCTGGGGCCCTTAGGAGGCAGGGCTGGGCGCACGTGGTCAGGCCACCTGGTACCAAGCGACCAGAGGCAGAAGACTGAGGTTTGGGTCCCCGGTGGATCCCCTGATGGATCCCCCAGTGTGCCTGGTGGTCTTAAGGTCAAGGCGGGGCTGGGGTGTGAGTGTGGACGGTGCTGCACAGCTCTGCTGGGGAAGCTCGTGGGGTGGAGGGGGCCCAGGCTTCCAGGACGTTCATCTGCTGTGGCTGCGTGGTAGGCAGGGGCCAGCAGCTCTGTTCCAGTGCCGCTCTCTAGGGCAGGGCCTCCCTCAGTTTGGGGGTTGGGGGGCCCAGGCAGAGGGGAGAGGAAGAGAAGAGAACTTAGGTTTCTCTAGGGTTTGAGCAGCCAGAGAGTTGACCCAACAGCTGGGGCTCCCATGTTGACAGTGTGATGTCAGAAGTGGGTGAGGCAGGGAAGGGCTCTGGGTACGTGGTGGCCGACTCTCCCTGTCTAGCTGTCCCTGTCCGGCAGCTGTCCTGTCCTCAGCCACCTTCCCTTCCTGTGAGGAGGGCTCAGCTGGCACATGTTGTGTGAGGTGTCGAGGGTGGAGGGAGCTGTCTTCAGGGAATTGACGGCTTAGGCAGAGTGAACACGGGATTCGAGACAATTTAAGTGGTGAGAGGGGCAAGGCCGAGGTGGTGTGGCTGGACCCTTGGATGGAACCTTTCGGAGAAGGTGATGTTGGGACCAATGGCCAGGGCAAGCAGCAGGGAGGGAGAGGCTGATCCCACCTTGGGAGAGGCGTGGCGCCTCGGGGGGCCACAGGGCCAGGCTGCTGAGCAGTGAGACCCTTCAGTCCCTCTGCAGCCTTCCCCAGGCCTCAGCTGGCCTGGCCTGGAGAGGTCTGACCACTGCTTGTTGCTCTCGCTTCCTGGTTGGCTGGTTTTGGTTTTGATGCTTAGAGAGCTGAGGAGGGTGTCCCCAGTGCCCCTCAATGGCTTTGGGGCGGCAGCTGCTTCAGGGCCAGGAAGCTGCGGCTGGGTGTGGGGTGCTCAGGGGCCAGCACAGGCGTGTATGAGGCAGGCGTGCAGGTAACCTTCGGTGCAGCCGCCCTCCCCACGCCAGCCTCTGCCAGCCTGGCTTCCCCAACGCCCCACCGTTAGTGGTTTCAGCCTCTGGGTTCCCCAGGAAGCCCTTACTTGCCAGGTGTTCCTACCATATGACCTGCAGGGCCTAAGAGCCATAGGGAACATGGGTGGAAGGGCGTCATCAGGTGATCTGTCTTGTGTGTGCCTGGGAGCGTGAGCTCATCGTCGGCTACTGGCCAGATAAGGAGACATCCCTGTGAATTGGGGAGGTCACTGCTCAGGAGGGGAGGGGCCCTTCATGTCCTCAGCTGCAGGCAGCACTGCACACCCTGGTGTTAGGAGGGGGCCCTGTGCAGATCTGGCCTCACCCCCTGAACCCCAGCCTGACCTGTTTCTTCTTTTCCTCCCCAGGGTTTGGATGATTACGGGGCGCGGGCCGTGAGCAGGTAAGGGGTTTTGAGACTCATCTTGGGGAGCTGTGGGTTTTGGGGAGCTGTCCCACCAGAGGCTGGAGTTGGGTGGTTCCCCTCCCAGGCCTGCTCTGTTGGGGCCTGGCTGGAGACCATGGTGTCACCACTCTGAGTCAGTGAGCGGGGCCCAGGGTGCCTGTTCTCTGCTCCTCACCGCGCTGTGCCTTCCCCCAGTCCGCTCTGTAGGGCAGGGCCCTCAGTGCAGGATGCCCTGTCCCCTGGCAGCAGCCCAGGGTCCCCAGATAACGCCAAATGGGGGAAGCAGCCCCTCCTGGAGCTGCCTTCGTGCTCCCCTTGCGGGCGGGTGGGTGGCTGGGAGCAAGCCGGGCCTGGCCCTGTGCCCAGGCCGGAGTCAGGGACCCACTGCAGCCACTACTGGGGCTCCCATTCTTTCCTGGTGGGGCCCTTGGGCCGCCCACAGCCGCAGCATGACCCTCTCACCTGGTGGCTTTGTGGCCCCAGTCTTCCCTGGCATCCAGACCTGCTTGTCCAGACCTCGGCCAGGAGGGGGGCCCGCCCCTGGGCTTGTCTCCCCGGAACCAGCCCAGGCCGGTGCAGATGGCTCAGGGCTGCAGCCTCCTGAACCCCTGACCCGGGCTCAGCCCTTATCCGGGCTCTGGGGGTCTCCTGTCACCACTCCCCCAGGGCCGGGTGGCCAGCCGCGCAGCTGGGAGGGCAGCTGTGGGGGAGGTGTGCGGCCCGGCAGCTGTCCTGTGCTTTGTTTCACAGCGGCAGTGGCACGCTGGTGTCCACAGTGTGAGGACGCTGACCCCGGGCAGCCGCTGCTCAGAAGAGCTTCCGCCGTCCCCCCCACCCCGGTCTGTCTGGTCTCCATCGGTTTCCTCCTCGGCTCTCGTTGGTTTCTTCTTGGGTTGTTTCTCTTTCCCACTTGCCCCCTCATCCCCGCCTTTTGGTTCGTGACCCCAGACTCTGTGATCCCCCAGGGTCCATGGTGCTGCCCCATCTCCGCTCCCTATGTTTACACGCCCCCACCCGTGTGTTGGGACCTGCCGCCGGGCAGCGCGGGCGGGGTGTCCTCGCCGCTGCTCCCCATCCGCCGTATTCATGACACGCTGTCCCTCTTTGAAGGCTCACCGTGAGCCAGGTCTAAAAAGTTTGAAGAAAAAGAAAAATCTTTAAAAAACAAAAAAACAAAAGATAAAAAACAGGAAAAGGACTTTTTTTTTCCTGAAAAACAAAAACAGATATGCATGGACTCCGGTGTACGTACTGTTATCTCTGCATCTGACCCCCCAGCACACGCTGGCACCTGTGTCGGGAGAGGGAGGGTGCTGGGGGCTCCACGAGGCTTGTGGCCCCGGGGGCATCCTTCCAGGCCGCACCCAGAGAAGGGCTCAGGCCGAGCCGGGGGGGCCTCCTGAGGAAGCTGGCCGCTCCTGTGAGGGAGGCCACAGCCCCCAGCCCTGCCTGCCCGCCAGGCCGGGCTCCTGACCGCTTCCTAGTCCCGGACGCCGTTGGACGATGTACAGACCAGAGCACGGCACCAGCCTCGGGGCGCCGTGACCGTGACTGCACAGTGCACTGGTGGGGAGGGGGACCGGCCGCACTCGGACATTCCAAAGACCTCCAGAGACCACCCCCAACCCCACGTGTTCTGGAAATCATTTCTTTAACCAGCCTATGAAGGAGTGAGGGCGGCTCTGGGCGCTACACCCCCACACCTGCCGTCGGGGAGCAGGCAGTCCCTGCCCAGTCCTCCCTAAACGCTCTCGTCTCTCTGTGTGTCTTGGTGACTTCAGAAACAGACATGCTGGACTGAGTGGCTGGCTACTGGTATTGCCTCTTCACGCCTTGAATCTGGGAAGTGAGCGAGGGCGCAGCCGCTCCACCCTTCCCGCCACGGGAGCCCCCGTGAAGCTGTGGACGCTCCTTTTTCTGATGTGATTTAGCAAAACCCTCCTGCCCCCTCCCGTGGACTAGGACATGGCTGGTAGCATTTGTGAGAGAAGCAGCTCAAGACGCAGACAGACCCTGTTTTATAATTAAGGAGAAAACAAAGCCAGAACATGGACCTTTGTAAAAAGAGCCTTCTATGTTGGTGTTCTAATTTTGCTAAAAGATCTCAAATCCAGGGGATTCCATGCTCAATGGATGAATGTAGACACAAAACCGCAAAACTTGTATGAAGATGTAAAGTGCTGAAAATATTTTTCCTGTTTCCTTTCGTCTTTTTTTTTTTTTTAATCTGAATTGTGCCCTGTACTGCAGTTGTTTGAATAAAAGTTTTATTTATTGCATCGAGTTGGGTGTGGCACCTCCTTCCAGCCTCTCTGCGTGTGTCCGTGCCACGTGCAAAGCCTGGCCTCCTCGCCGACAGAGTAACCAAGGTGCAGAGTGTGCCAGGCCACACTGCTCTCCCTGGGGGCACCTGGGGAGGCCCGCACCCTGGGTGAGAGCCACGTGGGCCTGATCCAGGGACGCCCTGCTTGAGCTGACATGCTTCTTGGAGCTTCCTCCCTGCAGACCCCTCCCGCGGGCTGGAGAGCCAGCTCTGCCCTGTGGCTGGTGGCACATGCTCCTGGCAGCATATGCTAGCTGCCAGGCGTCCCCCCATCCTCCATCCGGCTTATGTCCCCTCGGAGTCCTCACACCTCACTCCCACCCGCTCCACATGCACCAACCGAGCCCTGTGTTTCCTTGCAGTGCCGATGTGGAAGTGGCCAGATTTTGAGCGGCCCCTGACTAGAGTTAGTAAGTTGCCCTGGTTTTCTTATGCTGGGGTCCGAGGGTCTGCTGAGCCTGCGTCTGCTCTCGGCTCTGGGTCTTTGCCTTCCTGGACCTCTCCTTGGACTCTCGGATTTCCTCCCTCTGGAAGCTTGCGGGTCTGGCCTGGCCCTCTGTCTGGGTTCCCTGTTGCTTCTGCTGGGTGCTTTGGCCATAATCGGGGTGAAGCCTGGTGATCAGCTGCGAGGCTGGCTTTGGGCTCCTTTGGCTGAGTGCCCCTCAGACCGGTCCCTGAGCGTGGGTCTGAGCCCGGCCTGGCTGGCTCCTGGGTTGGTGAGTATCGCAGCCCCCCGAGGGCTGGGGAGACCAGGATGGGTGTGGGGATAGCACCATGGCCTGTGCCCAGGTGAGAGCCACAGGCACACGGGAGCAGCAGCATGCATCTGCCCCGCAGGGGATGAGCAGATGCAGTGGCTCCGTTCTGCCCAGGTTCAGCTGTTGTCTGCCCCGACATGGCTCCAAGGGGCTACTCCAGGCTTTCCAGAGCAGGCCCTGGTAGCCTCCTCCGTACTCCCAACTGGTGATGGTCCCTTCCCCTGTGCCCTTGGAAAGCAAGCGCCAACAGCTGGGGTGAGGGGTATGCAGGGGGAGCCCACTGCTCTGGGCTCCTGTGCCTGGGTCTGGGCAGCACTGCTGCCCCTCTGCCCCACCCCAGCCCTGTCACTGAGAAGTCTGCTGCGTGAAGCTGACACATGGGCCCTGTACAAAGATGGTCATCCCTTCACCTCCTTGGGTGTCACGGAGATGCCATCCTCTCTCCCTGTGGGCAGCCAGACCACTCCAGCAGGTCCTGGACTCTCCCTCTCCCTCCTTCACTGCCTTTCTTGGTATTTTTGTGTGTGTGTGTGTTTAGGCCACACTGTGCGGCTTGTGGGATCTTATTTCCCTGACCAGGGATCAAGCCCGGGCCCCCAGCAGTGGAAGCACAGAGCCCTAACCACTGGACCGCCAGGGTTTTTTATCTACATATATGTTTGGTTTTTTTCCCTTTCTCTTGATGAGTTGCAGTGTGAGTTCCGGAAAACTCTAGAGACAAGTGCTCCTGAAATTGGGGGATGGGAGAAATGACTCTGACCCTGGCTCACCAGTGGGTGACCTGGGCCACTCGCCTCCCCTGCATCTGTTCCTCTTCTTCCGAGATGCTTTGAGACACACCTGCATCTCCCTCCCCCACCTCTGCTGCCCTCGTGGTCCCTCTGAGCTGGTGGAGCCCAGCTGATCTCACCCACTGGAGGTACTGGAAGGGGGTGAAGGCTCAGGGAGGCTCGTATGGCCTCTGCCTGGAACCCCACCCCTGGATGGAGGGCAGAGCCCCAGGGGCATGGCGGGCGGGGGTGCACTCATCCCTGGGAGCACACAGCACGGCGGCCGCAGGCTCTGCCTTTCCTGATGATTCTACCAGGGGCGGGGGTGTCACAAACCACCTCTGGTTGGTTGAGGGACGTTGCTCAGCTTTGCCAGAGCTCACAGCCCTGGGAGGAGGGCCGGGGAGAACGACTCAAGTCCAGAAAGGCCGACGTTCTGAAGTTGTGCCACGTTTTAAGAGGAAAACATGGAGAAAGTTGACTGCTCTTCGCTCCTTCTCTGCATATATATATATATATATATATATATATATATATATATATATATATAAAACAGAAAATGCTGTGGGAATAATACTACTGTCATTATTATAGATTAAGTTGAAGAAGTGAATAATAAGATGAGTTGAGACGTGGACTAAATTAATCCTGATTTAGAGGCTGAATTGGAGTCCTTTAGTTGAGTTTCAGTTACCTCACTTTCACAGGGAACTCGTTGTTTCCTTCCTGAACTGACATCTTTAGAGTCACAAACAGGAGTTTCTGCTGCCTGGACCAAGGGGGTCTTTGGGAAAGAGAGAGGTCTGGGAACACTGACATCACCTTACAGAAACGCCGGGGGCTTATAGGTCCCTGCTTCTGAAAGGAGACCCTTCCACCCCTGTCAGCTGGCAGCCTTGAAGTGACAAACATTCCCTGATGTCTGCTCTGGGCCGGCTCTGAGCAGGAGGCTGGGGGCCCAGCAATGGCCCCGCCTTGTTCCCTGTCTTAGGAAGTGTATTCTTTAGACCTACAAAGATGCAAGTTCCATACAGTGTGACACGTGCCATGGACATCAGCTGCTATTTGCACTGTCTTGTTTGTGGGGTGGGACGTCAGGGAAAACTTAAGCAAGCACTAGGAGGAGGTGTAGAAACTCCTAGGGTGCACCCCGCCGCAGGCCCCCCTCACGATTCCTGCCAGAGCCACATGCTTCTTCTTGTATTACTGATTTAATATTTCTCTTTAAACTGATTCAGGTTTTCTTCACTAAAAGTTACTTTAAAAGTAAATGTTATATACTACAGTAAATAGAAAACCAGTTCCATTTGCCAAAAATAGGAAGAAACCCTAAAAATAAATACAAGGAAAGGAAGTTATTTTATTTTTTTTTATTTTTATTTTTTTTGCTGTACGTGGGCCTCTCACTGTTGTGGCCTCTCCCGTTGCGGAGCATAGGCTCCGGCCGCGCAGGCTCAGCGGCCATGGCTCACGGGCCCAGCCGCTCCGCGGCATGTGGGATCTTCCCGGACCGGGGCACGAACCCGTGTCCCCTGCATCGGCAGGCGGGCCCTCAACCACTGCGCCACCAGGGAAGCCCCTGACATCTTCTTTATTCATTTATCTGTCAGTGGACATTTAGGTTGTTTCCATGTCTTGGCTAGTGTGAATAGTGCTGCTGTGAACATAGGGGTGCGTGTGTCTCTGAATTACAGTTTCATCTGGATCACATGGCAACTCTAGTTTTGGGGGGAACCTCCAGACTGTTTTCCATAGTGCCTGCACCAATCTCCCACCAACAGTGTAGGGAGGTTCCCTTTTCTCCACAACCTCTCCAGCATTTGTAATTTGTAGACTTCTTTTTTTTTTTTTTTTTTTTTTTTTTTCTTGCGTTATGCGGGCCTCTCACTGTTGTGGCCTCTCCCATTTGCGGAGCACAGGCTCCGGACGCGTAGGCTCAGTGGCCATGGCTCACGGGCCCAGCCGCTCCACGGCATGTGGGATCTTCCCGAAACGGGGCACGAACCCGCGTCTCCTGCATCGGCAGGCGGACTCTCAAGCACTGCGCCACCAGGGAAGCCCTGTAGACTTCTTAATGATGGCCATTCTGACCAGTGCGAGGTGGTACCTCATTGTAGTTTTGATTTGCATTTCTCTAATAATTAGCAATGTTGAACATCTTTTCATGTGCATGTGGGCCATCTGTATGTCATCTTTGGACAAATGTCTAGTTAGGTCTTCTGCCCATTTTTCGATTGGGTTGTTTGGTTTTTTGTTGTTGAGAGGTGTGAGCTGTTTGTATATTTTGGAAATTAAGCCCTTGTCAGTTGCATCATTTGCAAATATTTTCTCCCAATCTGTAGGTCGTCTTTTTGTTTGTTTACGGTTTCCTTTGCTGTGCAAAAGCTTGTAAGTTTGATTAGGTCCCATTTGTTTATTTTTGCTTTTGTTTTTATTGCCTTGGGAGACTGACCTAAGAAAACACTGGTACGATTTATGTCAGAGAATGTTTTGCCTATGTTTTCTTCTAGGAGTTTTATGGTGTCATGTCTTAAAAGTCTATAAGCCATTTTGAGTTTATTTTTGTATATGGTTTGAGGGTGTGTTGTAACTTCGTTGATTTACATGTGGCTGGTCACTGACCCTTTCTGATGAGACTGTAGGTGCGTCAGGACACACCCGGCTGGAACTCCCTTTTGCCCCTGTCTCTGGTCAGCACAGGCACCATCCTCCCTTCTCTGGGTCCCTTCCCCTGCTGGGTCCCCGACTCTGGATGGACAAACCTGTCCCGTTTCTAGCCCCACAAGACCCCCCGCCATGACCCTGGCTGCAGACCACCAAGGGCATGGAGCCCTCCTCTAGGACCAGAGTCCAGTCAAGGCGGCCACCCCCATGGCTGCCCTGCATCCTCCGTCCCTGGGCAGTTGACGCTGGTCACAGCAGAACCTCCGTTTCAGAACCTCCAGGCTGCCCCTGTCTGGGGCCAGTGGGGCCAAAGCACATCTGCTCAGACCCAAGCCTGGGAGGCCAGAGAGGACCTGAACGAGGGAGACTGAGGCCCCGCCGGCTGGAAGGGCCCTTCATCAGATGCAGATGTTCCGAGGCAGGGGTGGAACGGCTGCAGGTGCTGTCAACTGTCAGGCAGCATCTTGGAGATGCAGAAGCCACACGGTGCTCCATCAGTCTCCTCTCACTAGTTCATCCTTTGGACTCAGTTGTTCAAAGTGCCTCAGTGTTTTTAGAAAATGCCAGGTCCTCAGGCAAACACAGGGTTGCCCACCCCACGTTCTATCTTCCTGGGCACCTGGACAGAGCGCCCACCCAGCTCCTGTGGATGCCCAGCCACGTCAGAGGCCACTCCCGCCCCAGGTAACGGCTCCCGTTCAGGCCGAGCCCTCCGTGTCCCACGTGCCATCCGTGCTGTCACCCTTGGGACTGCCTGACGTCCCCCGGCCTGCTCTCCTGTGCCGTCTCCACCTGGGCAGGTCCTCGGAGCCCACCGAGGCGGAGAGGCCTCCGTGAGCACGAGGCCAGGTGCCGGCCCCACCCCGCACTCATCTCGTTCCATCTCAGCCCCTTGTCTGGTGCGTCCGTCTGTCTGTCAGCTGCAGCCTCGGCACGCAGGGGCAGGCACGGCTCCTCTCTGAGGAGGCGGTCAGCCCCTCCGCAGGGGCTGCGGGCGTCCACTCCTGCCAGCCCCGTTGCCGCTGGGGTGCCTGCACCTCGTGTCTGTCGTGTCGGCATGGGACGGGCCACTCTCTGGGCCCCCAGGATGCATGGGCTGGGCTTGTGCGCTCTGCTGAGCTGTGGCTCTGTGTCAACAGCTGTGTCCTTGCAGACGGGCTCAGCTGCTGCTCTCGGGCAGGTGGCGGCGGGGGTGCTTGGCCTTGGGGGGCGGCGCACCGAGCTCGGGTGCGGCTCATGTGGGGCTGCCTCAGCTTGCAGAGAAAGGACCAGGGCTGATGTGGCGGGGCCCCCCCCATGCCCACCCACCCTGCCTTTGGGAGGGTTGACGGTTCGAGGTGGGGCACCTGGCGGGGGTGAGCAGAGGGCGCGCTGGGGCTCAGCTGGCCTTGCGGGGCCTCTGCCACCCCCGGGCCCTGAGCTCAGAGGCTGGGTCATCGGGGTCCAGGCGGTGCCATCTGTAGCCGCGGGGCGGCACTCGGCTCCCCTCCCGGAAACCACTGAAACCACTCTTCTCTTCTCAGGAATCCCTTCGCCAGCGTCCAGCTGAAGCCGACGGTGACCAATGACAGGTCTGCCCCGCTCCTCAGCTGACGGCCACGTCTGCACCCACTGCCCGCGGGGCCCCTCCTCCCACACCCTGACCTGTAACCTGTTTTGTTACAATCTGCTTGCTCCCCATTTAGAGAACTCTCTCCTTCCAAGCCCTTCTGCCCCCACCTCAATCTGGCCTGCGCCGGACCCCGGCTGTTCCTACAGGGTCAGGAGGATTCATGGCCACGGCCAAGGAGAGTGAGGGGGGCTGGCCCCTGGAGCGGGGACCTGCTGCCTGGGCTGTGCGGCCGACCTTTTGGATCAGGCTCATCTGTTGTGTGGGCCAGGGAGCCCCCAAGGTGCAGGGAGGGCCATCGCATCAGCTTGCAGCTGTAAGGGGAGCCCCTGTCTGGTCAGTAATGAGGCCGCCCACCTGTAGTCCGCGCCTGCAGCAGCATATGCAGGGGCGAGGGGGGGCGGGGGCGGGGGGAGGCGGAGAGCGAGGGCCTGCCTCCCTTCCTTGGATTTAGTATGAGCACAACTTCCTGGCAGACCCTTGACTGGGGCTCTGCTGGGTCTCCCCGCTCCCCCTGGCAGCTTCGTGGGCCTCTCGTCCCAGTTTCTCCCTGCCCGCACCCCGACTCCCATCCGGAACTGGCTGCCGGGCCCCCAGCTCTCCTCCCTGTCCCCAGGGTGGCCGGTGCTGTGGCCTGGCTCCCCAAGCTGTGTGCCACTGGGGGGGTCCTGCCCCAGGATTCCTGGGTGGGCCGCCTCAGTGCTCTGGCTGTTTCCATATTTCAGCTGAAATATAAGGTTTTAGAAACTTTATCGGATCCGTGCTGTTTGACATTTAAGGCTGAAATACAGCCGTGCTAACCACGTTGGTGACAGCAGTCCTTACCTCAGGAGACAGTTCAGTTCAGTTCCGGGCAGCGTTCGCTTGCTCCTCCCAGACCCTCCCAGGAGGGGCTCTGCGCACAGCCCAGAACGCGAAGCACAGGGGGCGGGGCCCCAGAGGCTCTCAGCTTGCAGAAGCTGGAGGCAGGCCGGGTGGGGCGAGGCAGGGTCACAGGGCAGATGGATGTTTGTGGTGGAGGGGCACAGAAGCCCCACCTCCTCCCAATCCACCTTGCTCGCAGCTCACCGCCCCCTCACCCGGCCTCCCCGTGCTGAGGGACAGGGGCCACCCCTGGAGAGGCAGGAGGAAGAGCTTCCCAGAGAGGTCCCCTCTCACCCTTACCTAGGCAGGGCCCGCTTCCACGCAGGAAGTGAGGGCTGCAGGCGTCAGTCCGCCGGCCCTGTTCTGGGAAGACACCCCAACCTGGGCACCCCAGGGGCCCAAGGTCACTGTGTCCCTCCACCAAGGTGTGCCAAGGACAGCTAGAGGAAGGGGTGGTCTCCCTCCTGCATCCCCCAGTGGTCAGAAGGGACTATAGGGACCCCACCCCAGCACGGCCCATGCCCCCTCCTGCCCAAGGCGTTATCTGCAGACTCCAAAAGAAAACACGCTTAAGCAGGAAGGCTTTTTTCCTTAGCTTTGATCTCTCTTAAAAAACAGACAAGAAAGGAACAAGACGATCATTGTACCAGCATCATAAGCCTCAAATAAACAAAAAACAAATTCAAAACAAGTCCCCACCCACACCCCAAAAGCAACAACAAATTTTACGTCTCTTTGGCAACAATAACTTAAAAGCATCCCTCTTCCATCTGTTCTGACAACAGCGTTACAAAAACACCCCCTGTGCTGCCCTGCCCCACCCTCCCTCCCAGCTCCGCCCCTTCCCACTATCTCCATCCCTGCGGTAGGAGCCCCTTGACACTGACCGTGGGCGGTGGGCGGCAGTCGCCACTTTCCTTTGGCAGCTGGGCCGGGCTGGGCCCTACCTTGCAGAGGGGAGCCACAGGCACCTCTAGACAGGGGCTGAAGCAGCAGGACTGCGACCTGAAAGCCCCCCATCTTTCGGGCTGCCCACCTCAGTCCCCTCGCAGGGCTCCAGTGGGACCCAGGCAGGAGCTGGCCCAGACCCTGTGGGGAGGGAGAGCTTACGGTCTAACTGATGCAGTGAAGGGGAAACAGCCACAGACTTGGAGCGGGGACACACGAGCCCGGTGTCCTCTTCTTGCACTGAGCAAACCCTGAACCAGCAGAAGGGGCAAAGGGGGCAGGGAGAGGCCGTCCTAGCAGGCCTGTACCTGCCCTCTCACCTGGGATGAGGACACAGCAGCCTGCAACACACCACAGGAACCTGTGGGCAGGGCGTGCGAGGGCCCCTGGCCTCAGAGGCCAAGCAGTCTTGACAGCGGGGGCCAGGGGGGAGGGGGCAGCTTCAGGGTGAGGGACGGCTGTAGGGCATCCCTAGGGCCTAGCAGCAAGCCCAAGTGTCCAGGACAAATCCTGCCCCCAGGGCAGCACAGGGCTGGTGGGCACAGATGCTCTAATGTCCAGCGCCAGAGAGGGGCCTCTTGTCCTGCCCTGCTCCTCCAGGGTGCTGCATGGGGCACCGAAGCGCTTGGAAGCTGCTGCTGACCGCTGCCAGGATGAAAGGCCCCACCACTCTTGGTCACCAGCCTCGCTGCTGCCGGGAAGAGAACCGGCAGGGGATCCAAGCAAGGGCTGCCTGGGGCTCAGGCCTCTTTACAGCTGCCCCCAGCACCTGCTGTAGGACCTGGCAAACATGTTTAGGGAGACACTGGGGCCACAGGGACTCCTGAGAGCACCCTCCCCTCCAAGGACAGCCAGAGTCCCCTCCCCCAGGGCTTTCACCTGGCCTCAATCCCTGGCTTACGGGCCACTGAGCAGCTGGGGCTGCAGCAGGCCTGCCTGCCTATCTAGGCAGGAGCCAGACGATTATCCTTCCCACCACATCACCGGGGGTCGGGCCCAACAAAGCTCAGCATCAGCCCTCTGAGTCCTCTTTTTACAGGTGGGAAAACTGAGACCTGAACAGGACTGGGCTGGCCAGGGTCACATACTCGCCTCCTAGCGACCTGCTTGCTTGTTCAGATATCCATTAAGGGCACACTGTGTGACACAAACAGACCAGCACATCCTTCCCTAGAGGCTGCAGCCACATGCCAAGGGCTGCAAGGGAGGGGATGGGTCTGCCTGGGGGACAAGATAACTAGGGGCATCTTAGTGGAGGTGAGCTTTCAGGGAAGCCTAGCAGGATGGGGTGGTGGCAACTGGGCAGGTATGAGCCCACCTGGTCTGAGGTTGACAGGAGTGGAGCTTGGAGGGAGGAGTGAGCTAAGGCCCCTGAGTAGGGCCCCCCCACCTGGGCACCTGAGCCACCACCACCATCTCTGGACAAGCCATTAGATCTGAGATGGGGGGCTGGTGGATGAGGCAGACCAGCAAGGGCTGGCAAGATTCTGGCAGGAGAGGCTGCTGCAGTTCAGAGAGCAGGGTGGGGGGCACTCAGTGTCCAGCCTGGTGCCTTCGGAGGAGGGAGAAAAGAGCGGGGCGATGGGGGCGCAGGGAGTGGGCAGCCAGCCTACATCCTGAGAGTGCTGAGCCAGCTTTGTCTGGGGCACTGCATCTCCTCAGGGCGGTGAGGAAACGTGCCAAGGTGGCCACAACAAACAGGCCCGGCGTGACCTGACCTCTCTGAGCCTCAGTTTTCCCGTCTGAAAACTGAGCTTGTCCAGAAGACGAGAAACAACGAGCGCAGGACCTCGTGCCCAGCAGGTGCCCTTCTCAGCCGCCCTCACCACTGTCCTGACTCGGTATCCCCTCCCGCCAGCCCCACCGCAGCCTCACCTCCCACGGACCCGGAGTCCGAGTCGGTGACGTGCGTGATGGAGAAGCGGGACGCAGGCGCTGGTGAGACAGTGAAGCGAGATAAGGGGCTGGGCTTGGCGGGCTTGGGGGGCGCAGCGGGGATGCGCGGGGCAGGCTCCTGGGCCGGCGTCAGCGGGAGGCCATCGTCCCACTCGAACCCTCCGCCTGCGAGGGGCCCGCCGTCAGTTGTGGACCGGATGGCGG
>NW_006789046.1:1121920-1129140 GCF_000442215.2 Lipotes vexillifer | reverse complement strand
CACCCACCCCCGTTGCCCCACCCTCGCTGCCCCACCCTCGCTGCCGCATCACCCCGCCTCCAGCTCACCCTCTTCGGCCGCGGGGCTGTCGGGGGAGAGGTCAGCCCGCCGAGGCCGGCCAGGGGTGCTGGGGGAGCCCGGGCTGCCCGCCGGGAACGTGGGGGACGACTCCTTGGCGCCGGGGAAGGGCTCCCCGAGCTCCCGGGTAGGGCTTTCCTGGAGGATCAGAACAGCACGAGTCTCCCACGGCTTCCCGTCCCGCCGCAGACCCCCACTCCCCACGCAGAGCCCACCCAGGGCGGCCGCCCACCTGGTCGAAGAGGTAGACGGTGACGTCGTCGAAGAAGGACACGGCTTTCTTCTTGCGCTCCAGGTCCTCGCAGAAGGCCTCAGACAGCAGGCTGGGCACCTTAAGCAGGCTGCGCAGCTTGCGCGCGCTCTGGCTCTCCGCCACCACCACTGGCACAGGCGGAGCCTCCTCCTCGCTCTCCTCGCTCGGCGCCTGGATGCTGTAGCAGCGGAGCTCCTCGTCCGACTCATCACTGTCTTCGCTGTCGTCCTCTTCCTCCTCCGGCCGCCCCTCTGGAGCCGCGGGGACTGCCGGCAGGGCCAGGCAGAGTGGGGTTCTGGGGGCACCTGGGCCCCCTGTCCGTTCCTGCAGGCCCGACCCTGACAGCTGTCCCAGGGTCTCCTGGAGCTCGGGGCGGTGGCTTTCTGAGCTGGGCCGGACCGGCGGCAGCAGGAAAATCTTAGAGCGCCCGGGGCTGGGCATGGGTGGCACCTGGGCTGGGTCTTGGGGCCAGGGAGGCGCCAGCCTGGGGCCCCTGGGGCAGGCGCTTGGCTCTGGGGAAGAGTCCTCAGGCAGTGGCAGTGGCGGCACCTCCCTGGGGCCAGAGCCCTGTGCCTCCCCAAGTATCCCCAACTCAGGGGAGGGCAGTGCAGACGGCATCCTGGGGCTCTTCGGGCTCTCCAGGGCAGGCTCTGGCCCGGGGACTGGGACACCTCCTTGCTTCTCCTTGGGGCCCACGGGGGGCTCTGGCTCCGTGTCCAGGTCTGAGAAGTAGGCAGAGTCGCGGTAGGGATTCTTCTCACTGAGGCCACCCAGGGAGGCGGAGAGACGAGTCTCTGGCCCGGGGCTCTCACCCTCTGAGACCAGCTCCTCAAAGGCCTCAGGCTCACAGGGCTCGTGCGCCTCCTTGAGTACAAACTCAGGGGACTCGTAGTTCTCCGTGTCATAGCCGCTGTCCAGGGCTCGGGGCTGCCCTCCAGGGGTGCCAACAGCTAATGGGCTGAAGACCTCAGAGCCGCCATCACTGGCTGAGGATGGGATGTCCAGGGAGTCCAAGGAGTCGGGGGTCCCCACCTGCTTCTGTAGGGAGCGGAAGGCTGGTGTCACATCTGGTTTCTCAGCCTGCGGGCCGTCGCTGGACAAGTCAGTGAAGACACCAGAAGTGGCCTCAGTCGTGTCCTCGTCTTCACTGCCTGGTGCCTCCAGCTCAGGGGAGCTGCTGCCACTGTCGCTGTCCAGGGCCTGGACTGGCTCGGTGGCAGGCTGTGGGCTGCCAGTGGGCGTGGGTGAAGCAGGCAGGGTGGGCGGGGTGCTGGCCTCCTCGGCAGGAAGCAGGGCTCCCTCTTGGGATGGGGATGGGATGGAGGGAAGGGGCAGCTGGAGTCCAGCAGAGCCCTCAGCCTCCTCTGCAAGCCTGGGCTCTGCCTGGGGGCTGTCACCACCATTTCTGGCTGCCTCTGTCCAGGGGGATGTGAGCAGGCACGGGGCAGGTGTCAGGCCCTTAGCAGGATACAGATGGGGGAGGCCAAGGCAGCGGCCCAGCTCCTTACCAGAGGAGGCCACCTTTGGCCCAAGGAGAGGCTCTCTGGGGTCCTCTGGGATCAGAGGCTGGCCCAGCTCAGGGACGGTGTGTAGGGCCTGCCTCACACCAGGGCAGCAGCCCGTGTAGCCAGAGAGGCCCGGGACCCAGTATTCTGGTGCTCGGCTGCCGCTGTTGTTGTTTGCAGATACATTGGAGCTCCAGTGTCTGTGCTGGGCAGCCCTGGGCATCTCAGCCTCCCCCAGCTCTTCCCCACCTGGGGATGGTTGGGCCCCGGAGCTTCCGGAGGGGGATGTGCCCAGCGGGTCCTCAAAGAAGGGTGGGCAGAATGCCCCCACACCCCAGTCAATATCCTCTGCTCTGGGCTCCGCCAGCATCGGGGTCTCCGGTGAGGGTGAGCGTGAGGTGCAAGGCAGGTCACGGGCATGGCTCCCGCATGGGTGGTAGTCGCAGTGTCCCCAGGGGCCATCAGCGGGCAGCGCGTGGCCCAGCAGTGGCTCCGTGACCAGCGAGGCGGCCGCGCTGCCATCAGAGTCGTCATCATGGTCACTGCCGTCGGGGCGCAGGGTGGCAGCGAGGGTGCTGGGGGCGCAGCCAGCACAGTCGGGGTCGTGGCCTGCGGCAGGCGCCGGCTCTTCCAGGCGGATGAAGTACTCGCTGCCCACCGAGGGGCTGTGAGCACTGAGCACCGGCACCACGCCTGGGGGAGCACCGTCAGGGACGCAGAGCTCCTGCAGATGTGCGTCTCGGCCCGGGCTCAGTGCGCCCTCAGGTGGCGGGAAGGCATCGGAGCCGCGGCCGGCTTCCCACTTGTACTCGAAGTTGAGGCCACGGCTTGTCTCAGTCACCGTCAGCACGTCGTCACCATCTGTGTGGAAGCTGTCGCCAGCAAACTGCTCCAGCAGTGGGAAGGATGAGGTGGCCGCAAGCTCGCCCGTGCCCCCCAGTGCCAGGCCTGCCGCCCCCAGCCCGGGGCCCGCGCCACCCCCGCCAGGCCGCAGTGAGCGCCAGCGCCGCTCAAACTCCTCCTCTGCCTCAGTGGCACCCTTGGCACACAGGTAGGACAGCAGCAGGTGCACCTCCTCGGCCGTCGGCCGCTGCTCAGGCTGAAGCCAGCAGAACTGCATCACCTCATACCTGCGGGAAGGGATGCACTGGGGTTCAGTCTCTGCCCCCCTACGGGTGGTAGTGCCTGGCCAGGACCCCAACCCCTCAGCATGAGGGTCTGAATTCCGCCCTTTCTCACACTCAGAATCCCGAGGGCAGTTACGGGCATCTCCTGAAGTGGGCACGGTGGTGTGGGAGACAGCAGTGGACCAGGGCACTGTCCCCTTAGCTCATCCCTGCCAGGGCTGCAGGCAAATTTGTGTTTTGGATAAAGCGGCCATTCCACTGTAGGCACAGGGTGGGGCCCAGAGGTCACTGCTGGCCGGGGGGAGCCAGGGGGAGCTGGAAACCCAGGCGGTCAGGAGGAGCCGCTTACGCTCTGGGGACTCAAAGCACCCCCCTTTGTGTTGTCCTTCCTGCTGGGGACACCCCCAGCCCTGCCTGGCCTCACAGGGTCCTCACCAGCGGTCAGACAGGGTCAGCTGCAGCTGGGGCTTGGGCAGCTTGAGCTGCTGCTCCCGGACAGCATAGGCCAGCACCTGCCGGTCGGAGTGGTGTGGATAGGGCTGCGCTCCCAGCTCAAAGAGCTCCCAGATGGTCACACCCAGGGACCTGTGGGGGTGACAGCCATCAGAGGGCAGGCACGGCTGGCCAACGCACGGCTACAAAGGGTCTCGAAGACTTGGGTGCCAAGGGCAGCTCCTGTCATCACACCAGCAGCCAGAAGACGGCGCCTTCCTTCAGTAAATGGGCAGTATGTGCCACCTGGCCGGGTCCGAGCCCACGCCCAGGGTGCTTGGACAAATAAACGCCAGACTGGCCTCCCACAAACCCAGTCAATTTGTGCATTCGTTCATTCCCTTGCCGGGCTGAAGCCCAGACACTGCCAGGTGCAGGAAATGCCCTGGAGAAGCTCCCAGTCCTGCCAGGCACCTGCAGAGGCCAGAGGGAGGGAGTGTGCTAGGGTGTGAGGTGGAGGGAGGGGTGAGTCTAGGGACACCCCAGCCAGCGGGCCAGGCAGCCAGTGCACGCAGGGCTGGGAGAAGGCAGCTGGGATCTTTCCAGTGGGTGGTAGCTTCACCCAGCTCCCAGGGACCCCAGGCTGTCCCACGAAACTGGGGGCATGAGGGACAGCAGATTTGGCGACAGAGACGTCACAGTGGCCCTGGCCAAAGCCGTCTAGGGGAGGGACCCCAGTCAGTGTGGGCTGGTGGGCAGGCAGGGGAGGGTCAGCCAGAGGGAGAGGCGAGCGGGGGAATGGAGTGTCCATGACGGGGGTACAGTTAATGGCTCAGGGGAGACCCCTGGAGGGCTCAGGAAGGGGGACTGGGCCCTGGCTCCAGGCCCTGAGGGTTTATCAGGAGCAGAGGGAGGCCAGACAGGCCTGAGAGGCTGGGAGGAAGCAGGAGGAGGAAGCAGAGGCTAGTCAAGGCCGGGGACAGGGGACCACCACGGCCAAGCCTCTAGAGGCTGTAGTCCTGGCTCCAAGCACCCGCTCTGTGCCCAGCCCCAAGCCTCCAGGCTGCAGTCACAGGAGACGCCCAGCCCCACTGTCCCCTCTCAATGGGAACAGATGCTACCACGAGGCCCCACGTCTCATCAACTTGCCTGAGTGCTCTGACCCTGATGTATTCGGGCGTCGGCCCAGTGGGCCCTGGGAGGGGCAGGGTTTCCTCCACAGGCCCCATGGGCCCTGCCGCTCTGCCAGCCCAAGTGCTGTGGGCAGTGGCACCGGGCAGCGACAGGTGGCTCCAGAACCCCCACGACCTCACCTGGGGGTGTATCTGGCCGCCTCCTAGAGAGCGACAGGGCTACACAAACAAACACGTCCTCACACATGTGACCTTGCTTGGCGTGGCCAGCCTGCATCCCCTCCAACACCAGGGAGCCGGCAGGCGGGTGGGACTCAGCCCCCCAGCGCCCCGCGTCCTCACTGGACACTCACTCGGCACCGGACAGGGCAGCCATGAGGGCTGACGGTCGCAGGTGAGCATCAAGTCGTCGGCTCTCAGGGGTCCAAGTCCTCATGGCGACTGCCGGGCCCACACTCACCACACGTTGCTGGCCTTGGTCTGGTCCACCACCAGCAGGTTGCAGTGCACCTCGTCCACCAGCTCAGGCGCAATCCAGCGCAGTGGCACCCACAGCTGGTCAGCCGTCACAAAGTAGTCCTCCTGTCGGCACGTGGGACAGTGTCACCCCACGGGCAAGTGTGGCCGGCCCTGCCCCGGCCCGAGCCGGCGCGCTCACCCTGTATTTGCCGTGAGACAGGCCGTAGTCGCCGATCTTCACCGTCAGGTCGGCTGTGAGCAGGCAGTTCCTCAGGGCCAGGTCACTGAGGGCGGGAGGGTGGGGTCAGCCGGCAGTGCCAGGGCACTGAAGGGACTGGGCCGCTTGTCGCCGAGGGCATCCTGGGCTCGGTTCGGCCGGTGGGTGGGTGGAAAGGGGCATCTCAGAGGCTGCCCGCCCTGCCCCTCACCCAGCACTGGACACTTTGAGGGTCTGAGTGGATGGGGCCACACATGTTAGAAGGCAGACAAGGAAAACGAGGCCCAGGGCCAGCTAGAAGGTGCCCAAGGGCCCTCCTTGGATGAGGTCTGCCTCACTGGAACCCCACCCCCTGACCCCAGTCCACTCCCCTGCTTCTCCTGGGACACCAATCTGCTGACCAGTCCCTCGGGGGCGAGCCAGCCCAGGGGCACCGCAGTCTCCTCCCGCCCGCCACGCTGCCACCCTCAGCTCCCTGAAGGCAGGCATCAGTGGGGCGACTGAGTGCCCCAGGGTCCTGCCCCTGCCCTGTGCACACACGGCCCCTGGCAGGGTGGGGGTGTGGAGTGCCCACCCAGCAGTGCCGCTCACCCCCGCCTTTGCCTCCCACCCACGGCCGGCCTCGGCTGCCGGCTCCTCCCCTGCCTGCCTCGTGGCCCCATGGGTGTCTGGGGCCCAGGGCGCCGGGACAAACGTGGGGTCAGCACACATCGGCCAAAATGCTGCTGTGCCGGGGGCCACAGATGGGCGCCTGGGGCTGGGTGGGCTCGGCGGGCAGGTCGGGAGGCTGGCAGCTGCCCTCTTCAACAAAATCACTGATGCTGGAGTTGCATGTGTCATCACTCAGCACCAGGATATTGTTGGGGAGGACGGCCCGAGTGCTGTCCGGGACAGGCGGGGCCGCGTCCATCGCCACTTCTTCTGGCATGTCCCCCTACGCTGGGCCCTGGCCCGTCTTTCCGAATTCAGGGCCCAGGGCGAGAAGCAGGACAGAGCCACCCCTCCCTCCGGGCCTGAGAGAGACAGAGGAGAGTAGGGGCCGCCGTAGGGCCACCAGGCAGTGCTGACCACCCTGGGGACAGAGGATGGGCCTCAGGCCCTACCGCATGCCCAGCCAGGCCAGCTGGACAGTGGACGTCGCCTGGCTTAATCCTCCTGCAGAAGCAGGTGTTCAACTCCCATCTGCCTGGTGTTTATTATTTGACAAAATCCCTTTGTACAGTGGTCCCTAGAGGCTGAACAAAGACTAACCCGGTTAATTGAGGATCCACCTCACGTGGCCCCCGGAGCAGGTGCGGAGGCCCTGCAGAGAGCTCGTGGGCTGCCCGCGCCCTCACCTGTGCACATAGTTGTTGCGATGCAGGTGCAGGACGCCACAGGCCACCTCACAGGCCATGCGCTGCAGGGTCAGAGGGTCGGGCGCCATGGACTCTGCCACCCGACAGCTCCGCAGGTAGCCCTTGAGGTCCCCCTGCCGAGAAGGGCAGCACTGTCACCTGCTGGTGGGGAGTGGGTGCCCGTGCAAGCCCACCGCCCGGCCCCGCCCTCCTCAGCAGGGCCCATGGTGGGGACCAGGCATCCTGCTGCTGCCACGGGGCTGCCGCTGCCCAGAGAAGCCCGTGTCCGCCCCCCAGGGGCCAGCTCTCAGTAGGATGACCCCGCAGGCAGCGGACACTTTCCCCACACTGACAGCCCCAGCCCCAGGCAGCCTTGCGGGCCAGCAGGGTCACATCCCGCATACAGACCACTGGGGCCCATATGCTCGCCACCTCTCAACTGGTGGGTGGCAGACAGGCCACACGAGCAGTGACACTGAGCCTGGGCGGAACCCAGAGCCGGTGGCCAGAGTGTCCTCTGGCAACTCCTTGACCTGCTGATGACCTGCTGACGCCGCTCAGCTCCAGGGAGGGCCCAGGCATCCTGGGGAAGCCCTGGAAGGCTACGCCAGGAGTCCAGAAACTAGATGGTGGAGGTGCCCACGTCTGTGGAGGCCACCTCCCTGTCGGCAAGCGGTTC
>NW_006789046.1:1121463-1121804 GCF_000442215.2 Lipotes vexillifer | reverse complement strand
TGTGTGTGTCGGGGGGCCCGAAAGCAAAGTACGAGCGAGGCCGTGGACTCGACGCAAGGGCCGTGAGCCCCCCGAGTGGGCCGGGGTGCCTCTCAGGAAAACCTCCGTGACTCAGAGCAGCACAGGCAGATGGGGGAGCCCCCCTCCCCCAGGGTACAGTGGAATCCCAGCCCGGACGGCCGCTGTCTCTGAGGGGGAACCACCTCCTTCCTCCCCCAGGCCGCCTCCGGGTGGTAGTGGTGCAGAGCTACCTGGACCCCACTTTGGGGGGCATGTGAGGCCCAGAGGGTGGGGGGTGAGGGGTCCCCGGCTCAGCAGGACGGCCAGGTCCACCTTCCAGA
>NW_006789046.1:1116073-1121441 GCF_000442215.2 Lipotes vexillifer | reverse complement strand
AGCAGGAAGGCCAGGTCCACCTTCCAGAAGCGCAGGGCAGGGGCTGGAGGGCCAGGAAGCAGGCGACTCACCATCGGGCAGAACTCCATCACCAACAGGTAGGGCGTCACCTCGGCGCACTGGGCCAGGCACTGGAGCAGGTTGCTGTGCTGCAGGGCCCTGCGGGAGCCAACAGGCTGCCCCCCTGACTCGCACTCAGGGCAGGGCAGGAGCGGGGCAGCACAGAGCTTGCCTTTGTCTACAGGGCCCACATCCCCACCTCCCGGCCAGTGGCCCACCCCCTCCTCTGGCTGAGCCTGTCCCCAGGTGCCACCCACCTGTAGGGCTGCGCCTCCTCCAGGAACTGCATCTGCTCCTGCACGCTGGCGCTCACCTTCAGCTCCTTCACCACCACCTGGGTGCTACTGATGCCCGAGTTCACCTCCCCGAGGAATACCTGCGGGGCAGGCGTCACCAGGTGGGCGGACTCCACCGTCCCCAAGCTCTGCCCCCAGCCTTGCTCTTCCAGCCAAAGCAGTCTGTTCCTGTGCCTCAACGTACTCATCTGCAAAATGGGTTCTGGACCGCTCCTGGGAGAGCGAGCCCTCCTGGCTGTAATACTTCGTCTTTTGTGTCTGCCTCCCCTAAGGTCCCCGGCTGTTCTCAGAGCTCTGGGGGTCTGCAGTGAGGAAGATGGACTCCTTGTCCCACCCAGGCTGGTGGTCAGGGAAAAGCCAGGAGCCAGATGCTGCTCCCCACCCCTGCCCACTCAGAGGCATCTCCCAGCATGACACCAGGATCTGCAGAGAAGAGGCTGCTGGACCCTGAGGTCCCCAGGGAGGGGCCCAGTAGAGTGCGCCTTGAGAGGGGACCCCAGGGCTGGGGAGGTTTCTAGGAGAAGCAGGTCGCCAACCCACCCTCTCCACCTGCCAGGCAAAAGAGCGGACCACGCTGCCAGTCCCTCCCCCATCCCCACCAACCCCCGGGACGGCAACTCACCTTCCCAAACCAGCCGTGGCCAATCTCCTCCAGGTACAGGAGGCTGTGCCGGCCCAGATCTGTGGACTTGAGCAGCTGCACTGTAACAGGGCAGGGGGCTCAGAGATGCCAGCTCAGCCTCCATCATCGCCCCATCTTCTCTCGCCTGGCCCCTAGAGGAGCTGCCTGCATGGCCTGTTCTGGGGAGCCACCCAGAGCCCCCTGCTCCCTCCTGATGGCAGCGGCCATCAGGAGCAGGGCACCTGCTGCCCAGGGGAGCTGTGGATCTGCAAGCCGCATCCATGCATCTTTCTGAGTGGGTCTGGAAAGGCTGTGCCCCAAGCTACAGGGACAAGCCAGGCTGAAAACAGCAGGGCCTGGAGCCGGGACCAGCACACAGGCAATGCTGGGCAGGCAGTGTGGCTGGGGCGGAGGCCATGGGGAAGAGGGCAGTGGAGTGGCCCGTCCCCTCACCCCTGCCGCAGGCTGGCATTCCAGCGCCAGGCACGCTAAAGGCTCCTTTGTTGGGGGCTGCTTGGCACAGCCCTGTACGGAACACACTGGGCCCATTCTCCTGCAGGCTGGGCTGGGTGAGGTCAGCAGGCAGGAAGGGTCAGTGAGGGCCCCAGAGGAAGGGCCAGAGCTGCTGAGCCCACCCACACCCCGCCTGTGCCCCAAGGGATTCCCCGAATTCTGCTCCCACGCCAACTGCCCGGAGGGCCCAGGGGACAGGCTGAGCCTGGCAGCCAGTAGACTCCAAGGTGAGGGGCTGCTCCCAGGGACCGGAGACCCTATGGAATGTTGACCTTGATGCTGAGCAGAATTGGGGGTAAGGGGTCCCACTGGGGCCTTGAGTCCCGGGGCTCCCCCCCCTGAGGTCCAGCCTGCTGCCCCCCACCTCCAGCCTGGGGTCTCCCCAGGCAGGCTCAGCAGTCTTGACAGTGAGGCAGTGATGGAGGTGGAGCATGCTGACTGCCAGCCAACGGGAAAGGTCTCCTGGCAGCTGCAGGAGGCATGACAGGCCGGGTCCCGGGGTTCTGGGGTCCGCACCCAAGGGGCAGCACCTACAGAGCCAGGCTGGGGAGCCTGAAGGCTGGGCCATCTTCCCCCACGGTTTAGAGGGGTAGTACTTGCTGCCCAGGTTTTTAATCCTTGACCTCCAGGTGGGCTGCCCTCCCACCATCACCCAAATCTCTCCCCCTCCCCAGAAGCAGGGCACCCTATAAAGAACAGAACAGAGCTAAAAACTAGAAAAAAGCATGCAGTCACTGCCCCCTCCTGGATCCCTGTCCCCCCGCATCCCCAGGGACAGTCCCTTAAGCGGTGGAAGACACTGGGTCTCAAAGATTCCTTGGGGTCCCAGGCACACACACTGCCAGGGGCAGGTGACAGGCCCAGGCCAGGGGTACAGTGTCCCCTGGGGGGGCCCCTTGCTCCGCAACAGCTCCTAGCATCCAGCACTGTCAGCACAGGCTCAGAAACTCCCATGGTCACCCAGGAAGGTTGGGGGGCTTCCTATAGCAGAGACCCCACCTTCAAGATTTTATGGGGTGGATCTTTGGGCTACTTGACAGAGTGGGACCTAAAATTCCTGCCTAACTGGTGAGGTCTCCTTTAGGAGACACCTGCAGGGGGATGGGGAGTGACAGTCATGGTGCCGGGGATGCTGGGCCCAGGCCAGCGCCTTGGAGGCCCCCAGCCCATGATGAGGGCTGGGCTTTGGGGGGGGGGCAGCACAGTGGTCAGGGCCAGCAGGGCACAGAACACGAGCAGGTGGGGCAGGCCTACTCCTCACAGGCCCCGGCGCCAACAGAGCCCCCCCCGGGCCTGACGCCCTACTCAGTGCGCCTGGAGGAGCTGGGGGTGGGCACAGGCCTGACCTAAGAGCTGCCAGGGAGGGGGCCTGGGGCCAGGGACCCCCCCCCACCAGCCTCCAGACACAACTGGGGGGTTCTTGCAGTGCTGAATCAGGCAGATGTGGGTTCAAAGCCCAGGTTGGCCACTGACCTTTAACCTCTGGAGTGTGGGCCCTGCATCTGCCATGTGGGTTGCCAGCCTGGTGGGGGGACCACGGGATGGGGCGAGTGGGAGACATGGCAAGGAAGCCACAGGAAGAGGCCCCGCCTGCACCTGCAACCTGCATGCACTCCAGGCCCCTCCTTCCCCCACCCCAGGGTCCTGAGCAAAAGGCTCCACCCACAGAAGGAGCCCCAAAGAGCCCCTCCCCCCCAGTGGGTGGGCCCTGATCCTGGGCACCACGGAGCCCATGTACGGGGTCCAGCATCCCAGGGACCGCAGAGAAGCCCCTCCTCCCAGCACATGGGTGCCCACCCCAGGACCAGAGGGAGCGACCCCCGCCCCCTTTGCACAGTAGCCCCAGCTGGCCCAAGCCTGCTCACAGCGCCCCAGGTCCCAGCAAAAGGGGGCACACACCAGCCCCTTGCCTCCCCTCCCCGGGAGCACTGACCCCAGAGCCACACCCTACGCCCACCACCTGGGCCCACCTGGGGGCTCACTCACCTGAGCGCCCGGGCTGCTTGGCCATCGGCAGGGAGACCTCGGTGAGTGGCAGGACATACACGTCGGGCCCGTTCTGAGCCGCTGCTGCCGGGGAGCCCTGTGCCGAGAAGTCGGCCGCGTACTCTTCCCCCTCGGCCTTCTCAAACTCCTGGGCCAAACGGGTGACACACGCGGTGAGCTCCAGGGCTCCCCAGAAGGGGGAGGGGCAGGGAGAGAACAAGGGGTGCAGGCCAGCTCTGAAAGGCCCCTTTCTTCCCAGAGCCCCGCTCCCACCAGCAGCCCTGCCAGCTGCCCCCTCCACCCACCTCCTCGCTCCTCAGGGCAGAGAACAGACCCCACTCCTCGGCTGCCCCCTCCGCAGGGGCACCAGCTGCCCCAGGGGGGCGGGGTTTGGTTTGTGTTGGTTGGGGAGTGGGGATTCGCCTCCCACGGGCAGAGCCTCAAGGGTGGGGGGCGTGAGCCCCAGGGCAGCCATGCCTTGCCCAGCCTCAGTCCACCCACATCCACGCCTACCAGGCTCAGGCCAGGGTGGGCAGCACCAGGCCCACACTGGTGGGGGGGGGGCTGGGGGCGGCTGGAGGCCAGCTGCCCCTGCCCATCTAGAGTCAGCCCTCCATGCCTCTCAGCCACCCCACCTCCCAGCAGCCTTTGCCCTGGGTGGGGGTACCCCATGGTCAGTGGCTTCAGGGTCATGGCTGGGGAATCCAGGACAGGGGCTCCATCATCCCACCCACCCTGACCCAGCGGACAAGAAACTAAGTGCCCCTACTCCTCCCGGACAAGGAGCATTCCTGAGAGCCCACCCCCTGGCTTCACCCCCAGGCAGGTGGTAGCTGGCAGCACCACCTACCGCGGCCATCTGCCTGCAGGGCCCCTGGACTTCAACCCAGGAGGGCGGGCGTCTGTCCGCTCCCCGGGCTCCTTAAGAGCCTGGCCCTGGGCACCGGGCTAGGCCCCACCTGGCCCAGCTATTTTCAACTTCAGCTGCCCCTTCGTCTGTCTGAGGAAGCCCCCTCACATTCCTGAGCCACGGCCAAGTCTCCCAGGAGCCCTGGGCCACAAGCAGAACCAGAGTACTAGCGCCGCGGGCCTGCCTGCCTGACCAGGACAGACCGCTGCCAGGTGGGGAAACAGAGGCCAAGGGTCGAGGCACTTCCAAGCAGCTGCAGCGGGGCCGCCCCTGTGGCCAGGCGGCTGGACTGGGAGCCGCAAGGCCTAGGTTCCCTGCCCGGAGCTGTGACCCGAGGACCCTCCTTTCTCCGGGCCTCGATTTCCTCGGCTGCAACAGGGAGGCTGAGAGCCCTCTGGGGTGTCCCTGCGGGCCGATCCCGGCCTGTACCCAGAGATGACAGAGCCACTGGGGACAAGGCCTGCAGGGACTCCCCCTCTCCAGGGCCCAGGAGCCCACCCTTGGGCCCCAGGGCTGTCAGAACCAACCCCCTCACCCTGTAATCCCAGCTGCGGCTCTGCAGAGGCACAGACACCCGCCCACCCACCCACCCACCTCAGGGTCTGGCCCTGGCCCCAGCCTGTTACCTGAAGGTGCCACCTGGAGGCCCACCGGATGGAGCCAGCAGAGCGGGTGATCAGATAGGACAGTGTGAGCATCACTGCCCAGCCCCTTCTCCCAGCACAGCTCCAGGTGGGAGAGCCCAGCACTGGCCCCCCAGAGCCCAGGCGGGAGCCCGCTATGCAGGCAGGCCCTCCCACTGAGGCGCACTGGTGCTGGAATGTTCTGGGCACCATGTTCCCAGGAGGTGAGGAGGGCACGGGTAGGAGGGGGCCGCACTGGCCCTTGTTTGGGGCCTTGTTCTCACAGCATCCTGAGAAGGGGCTGACATACAATAGCCTCAAGGCCCAGCCCTGGCACCCCCCCTTCCCCTCCCCTCCC
>NW_006789046.1:1110344-1115966 GCF_000442215.2 Lipotes vexillifer | reverse complement strand
CCCTCCCTTCCCCGTCCCATCCCCCTTCCCTTCCCCCTTCCCATCCCTTCCCCCTTCCCATCCCTTCCCCCTCCCGCTTGCTTCTCTGGCCCCAGGATCCTCCAGGAAAATGCCAGCATCGCCTGGCCCAGCCCACTGTGTGCCTGCAGGCCAGGGAGACAGGGCTAGGCATGAGGATACCCAGGCAGGGGCTTGGATGCAGACCCGAGGCTCCCAGGGCCATAGCCCTGCTGCCCAGGCCCTGAGCTCCACCAGGCCACCCCTCAGAGAGCTCTGGATGGCCCTGCCGTGAAATGTGGCAAAGACACCTTTGTAAAAGGCAAGCGCCGGGCAGATGCCAGCTCCCCCGGCCCCCTCTGTGATGAGACATACCAGGGGAAGGGGGAGGGCACTGTTTCTCTAAAATGGGGGTGACCCAGCTGCAATGTGGGTCACTTAGTATGGAGATGACTAGGGTGGTGGGCTGCTGTGCTGGGCCACAGGACAGCCCCTCCCCTCCTGACCTTGCCAGGCCCGGGAATCTGACCTCCAGCCAAGGGCGGGGCGGCCGAGTGGGTGGGAGAATGACCACAGGCGGTGCTATGTGCTAAGTCGGCAGAACTCAGCCCACAGGGCAGGGCGGGGGCTCTGGTTGGGCCCCTCAGTTCCCAGCTTTTTCTCCTGGTCCTCCATGCTCAGAGCTGCAGCTAAAGGTAGGGAGCAGCCATGGGCACTTCTAGGATTGGGGAACAGCGCCCCAGGGGATGCCTCTCGGCCACCCTCCTTAGGAGGGGCACCTCAGCCCTGGAATCCAGCCCAGGATGACCCCGGGAGATTAGCCCTGCCAGGGCGGCCAGAGAGAAGGCGGGCCTAGCGTCTAGCTGATGCTCCATAAACAGTAATGATTACTCCCGCTGTCCTACCGCCCTGATTCCTTTGTGGCACACAATCCTTTCCTCGTGGGGCAGAAGACACCCAAAGTAAGGTGACCCCAGCCAGAGAGGTGCTTTTGATGCCGGGAAGCGTGTCTGGGCAACTTTGGTTTCCCTTTGCTGATTCGAACAAGCAGGGATTCAAGGACCCCCTGGGCATAGAGACCCCTCCCACAGTGGCTCAGGAGCCCCCGTGGCCCCCTTGAAGCCCATCCTCACCGTCCCAGGATGCACCGCACACAGAGGCCTGACCCTGAGCTGGGACATGACAGTGTGAGGCAGTGCCCCCCACAACAGGGGGACCCAAAATGGGGGAGGCAGTGGGAGGGGCCCCTGACAGCCCCTAGGCCTCTCCCATCGGCCGCCCCCAGAGGAGGGGCTGTGAGGTCCCGGCCTCTATGGTCCCCAGAGGGCCCTAGGAGGGAAGGACGCCCAGTGCCGAGTGGACACCAGAGGGCCAGCCCTCAGGATCTCGTCCACAGCCTCCCCCAACCCCCAGCCCTCACCTTGAATCCGATGCCGCCCTTCTTACAGCACAGGCAGGCCAGCATGAGGGCGATGACGGTGAAGAGCCCAGCGAAGGACACGGCCACCACAGACAGGGAGGACGACCAGGAGAGCTCGCTGAGCGGGGCGCCGTCTGCCGAGGGAGAGAGCAGTTACAGGGCAGCTCTGCGACCCGGCCCCCATCTGCACCCAGTCCCCCAGGCACACTCCAGGGCCAGCCGGATCCCCACGCAGGGCTCCGATGCCCCCCGATTCATTGCTGTCTGAGCCTCAGCACCCTTACCCTTGCTCCAAGACCCCACACTCGGAGGCACAGCCGCCGGGCCCAGGGCTGGTGGACACACGGGCTGGCCATGGTGGCCCAAGCCTGCAGTCCATGGCCGGCCCCTGGGTGCCACACTGGCCTTGCCAAGGGACAAGGGGCTGGCTGAGCTGGCGAGGCCTGCTCAGCTCCCACTTCTGGGGGTTTGTGGACATCCCTCATGAGCTCAGGGTCTTGGGGCTATGGGGACCCTCTCCCACGTCTCTCTCAGACTGGCCAGCCCACTCACCCCTCTGGAGCGGGCCCCGGGGGCTGTCATCGTTGCCATAGCTATGGCATGGCACTGGTAAAGGCTGCGAGACCTGGGATGGGGGCTGCTGGGAGGCGGGCCAGGGCCCCGCTAAGTGGGAGAGATTGAGGACCTGGCTGCTGGCCATTGGCCACATGCCAGGCTCCAGGCAGCTGGGGGTCAGGGCCGGGACCTGTCCAACCTCTGAGGACAGGGATGTCACCATCCCCAAGAAGGTGAGGCAGCAGAGTTCCTCCATGCAGCCTGGCGTTTCCAAGTCATCCTCTTACTGAACGCCCACCAAGGGACCCCCGGTGCTGTTTCTGTCCTGAGGACAGCAGGGTGCCCCCTTCTGCAGCACCTGGTCCACGTGAGCCCCTCATGGCTCACCCTCACTAGATGGCGTAACTGTGGTGCCCAGGACAGCACAACGTGGCCCTCCAACACACAAGCATGGCCCCCAAATTAGGGCTCCAAGCTGCCCCCACTCCCCCGCTGAGCCAGGGCTTTGGGGAAGCTTGGCCCATCTGGTGCCCGCAGGACAGTGTGGTGGGGCCAGCCGGGGTCCCCTAAATGCTGGGCAGGGAGTTCCACCCCTGGCCTGCCCTCCTGTCCCACAATACCGGCTCCAGTGCACGCCCCTTTCCCGAGGACTTTCTTTCTGCCCGTCCTCCCTTCAGCCCCTGGAGGTTTCCTGCCTGTCCCCAGCTCCTCTGTCCACTGTGCACCCCAGCCCCCCAGCTCCCAATGGCTGATTCCTCAGGACCCCATCATCCCACCCAGCACACCTGCCATCACTGGTCCCTCAGGTCAGAGCAGGTCTCAGCAGCGCCTCACCGGGTCCTAACTGGCACTGAGGTGGCTGCCATGCCTGTCTCCACTGGACAGGAGGAAATGGAGGCTCAGCGAGGGTGAGAAGCCTGCCCGAGGTGGCACAGCTGACCTCTGACTGATGTGCTTCTGCTCCCGGGCATTCTGCGCCCACATGGGAAGCCAGAGCTGCCAGTTAATGGGGTATCTAGGAAGACTTCCTGGAGGCAGTGTGAGCCCAAGAGGCTGGAACAATGGCAAGTGCGGCCTGGACTCCTACTCAAGTCTCTGAGCTCATTCCAGATACCCACACACAGGGAAGAGAGGTGAGGCTGAGGGCCCAGGAGGGCAGGGTCACCATGGCAGGGGAAACCAGCTCAGCCTGCCCTTGGAAGAGACCTTGGAACTTTTGGCTGTATTCCCCAGTCCCGTGGGGCTGCGAGCAGATACTTTCACAGGGGCCCCCCACAGGGCAGGTTTCGGGTGGGGGTGGGGGGGTGGGGGCCCACCCACTGTGTAAGCATCACCCCCCCCAACTGGGCTCTCCCACCCAAATAGCGTGTACTCACAGGTTGCTGAGCAGCACTGGCTGCCGCACCCCCAGGAAGCCATGAAAGCCCCCAAGGATGTGCTGTTGCCATGGCAACCCATGGGTGTTCAGCGGGCTCCCCTCCCGCCACCTCTGCCTGCACGCGCACTCCTGCATCTCCATCTCCTGGATGGTCCCAGTGCCTGGAAGAAGGCAGCAGGCACCAGGCCCATCACCCGCCTGCCCCTCTGGGCCGCACAGGCTGCTGTCGGGCAGGACAACCTCAGGTGGCCCAGCCTCAGCCTCCACCCTCAGCCTCCTTGATGCTAGTCCTGGGGTGCGGCCCTCCTGTGGCTCCCCTCCCAACCCCCTGGCAGGCCCTCGTCACAGAACTGGGCTGAGGGTGGGTGGTCATTCAGCGTGATGTGCTTGACTCAGCAGCAGAGGAAGGTGGCGGGTGGGGCCCTGAGTGGGCCTCCCCCACCATCCAATGCCCACGTCCCTGAAGGTGGATCTGCGGGGATGGGGAGAAGACCAAACAGATGGGCAGAGCCAGAAGCGGCTGACAGACTGTGGACTTGAATTTTCAAATCTACAAAACATGTCAGTTTCTGGAGCCCCACCAATGCTGGAACAGTTGAAACCCTGCCCCGCTCCCCGAGACTACAGCAGGTGACAGGAGTGTCACCCTCAGAACCACTCTGCAGATGAGGACACGGAGGTCCGTGTCAGAAGCTAGGCGACTGCTCTCGGTCCCCAGGGAGCCGCTGCCCTGCCCTCCGTGGTCAGAGGATGATCCTGGTGGGAGAAGGAGGGTTCCAACAGCCCCTCGGTGTCGGATGGACCTGTCCCCTCCAGTGTCACCCCCAGATCCCAAGGCCGCACAGGGGCCGCTCACCCCCTGCCCACACACAGGCATCACTCACTCGAGTCCTGCACCCTGGCCACCCCCAGGAGGGAGCCACCAACGCCCTCAGCACCTCCAGCTCTGGCTCCTGGAGCCCTTCTCTGAGCCCGCAGACCGGCGCCTACAGCCTGGGCCCTGCTGGCCGTGAACTCCTGAAACAGACCAGTGTCTGGCAGAGACACATGTTGTATCAATACAGTGTGAACGAACACACACACGGGGGCACACACACTATGCATGCACACACACATACCCTCTCTTCCAGTTCCCCCGACAAGCCTGCTCATGAGGTATCACTGTGCCCACTTTAGAGGTAAGAAAATTGAGGCTCAAGGAAGTTATGGATGCACCCAAACGCTGACAGGGCTGGTGCCTCGGGGCCTGGGCAGACCCACTCCTGACTCCTGGCTCCCCAGCTCCCTGCTCCTCCACCACCCACCAAAGATGCCTACGGGGAAGGTCCCGCTCGTGCCCTTAGGATCGGCGCCCACTAACAGTCTGGGAGGCCCATATGGGGCCCCATTCACGCCCCACCTCTTCCCAGAGGGTAAGAGGGGTCAGCACCTCGTTTCATTCTTATGACAACCTCAGTGAGAGGTGTGACAGCCCAGGGATGCTCTCTGTGTCAAGGGCTAGAGGAACACTCAGGGCCTGGAAACACCAATAAGCCTGTGTTGACTGACGGAGGAAAGAGAACGGTGCCAGGACCACAAAGGGCGCAGAGGCCCATCAGGTTTGACGCTGGGGCAGTGGGGCCACGAGGAGGGGGCAGAGCAGCCTCAGGTGGGTATTTGGTTCCGCAGAGCAAATAAGCAACATACTGGAGCCAGTGCAGGACGGAGAAGAGCCGGAGGTGCCCGCGGCGGGTGGCAGTGCCTGCACGACCCCAGGGCATGGACACCTGGCACACCTATAGCGCACAGGCAGGCACTGACCTGTGTGTCTGTGCTCATGCGCCTGCACACATGTCTTTCCATGCTCCGTCCACTGAGGGGGCCTGGCAGCGGTGACCCCGAAACCATCCCCCCAGTGCCAGGCCACTCACACACCAGAACGACACCACGAGTGCCCGGGAAGACAAAAGTTGCAAATGGCTTTGTTGTTTGTTTCAGAAATGAAAAACCCATTCAAACAAACCTCAGGCCGTTCAACTCTGCAGCAGAGAGCATCCAGCCACAGCTTTGCTCCCAAACTCCGAGCCCTTCACCTCGCTGTGGCCACTCACCCTACCGTGACTGTCAGGTCCACACGAGCCCAGCATGGGGAGCACGGGAAGGCCCACTTCCAACCGTACCCCAAGCCCAGACGCCTGCCGCTCTACCCTTGGCCTGGGGGACAACTACACGGCCCCGCGGGAGGGCAGCTTGGCAGTGACACACAGGTCGGTGGGGGGGGGGGGGGGGGGGC
>NW_006789046.1:1097767-1109705 GCF_000442215.2 Lipotes vexillifer | reverse complement strand
TGCTCCCTGTTCTCCCTGGCCTGTCCTGCCTTTCTGGATTTTACACTTTTTTGAGATGGCCTTTTTGCCGGGGGGGGGGGGGGGGGGGGGCGGTCCTCACCGCCCACCAGGGGGCACTCTCTGGCCGTTTTATGTCCAAGGATTCAGGGGGAGAGCCTTCCTGTAGACTCTGGGCAGGTGAGAAAGGATCAGAACACCAGTCCCTGGACATGGCCATGAAGCCCAGCACACACATCACCGTGCCAGCCCCCTTCTGTAACTGTGAGGGGCTCCAGAACTGAAGCCAAGGTCTGGGGGCTGCAGGGCTGGGTACCAGGCACCAGGCCCCTGGATGAGGGGAACAAACGCCCTGCTTGTGCGGCTGGTGGCTGTCTCAGAGGGGTGCATGCCACCCGGGGGTCCAAGTTTGGGGCTACTGCACTTGGGACTCACCAGCATCCTGGCACATGGCCTCAGCTAACACCCTGTGACAGGAGGGTCCCCTGAGGCACTGCCCTGCTGGCTGGCCATGCTTGGCCTGGGCCCCACTCGGGGGACCCTAGGCCTCCACGGGTGTTTCTGTCCACCCAATGCCTCCGGGACCCATTTCTGCAGCGCTGTCACCAGAGGTTCCATCCCTGCCCCCAGACCCTGCCCCCAAAGCAGAAGGGAAGGCCAGACCCTCATGGCACCCACAGCTACTGCCCAGCCCCACAGAGCACAGTGGCCGCGCATGGACAGGCACCGCCTTGGAGGGCCCTGGCGGGGCCAGCAGCTCCCAGGTCAGGTCATAGTCAAGGGCCGCAGGCTGGGCTGCCCAGTGCAGCTCCAGGAATGGAGGGTGCTGGGGCCAGAGGTGAGGGGAGCCTGCTAAGCAGAGGAAGACCAACCCCCTGCCAAGAAGCCTCTCTTGCACTCTGGGGCACTCAGCCACTGTGGGACCTGGCCCCGTGGTCCTCCCCACAGGAGATGGGCACCTAGCGCACCTGTATACCCTCAGTGGGCAACTGCTGGCACCAGTCTCTGTGACCATGTGCCAGTATCAGGGGCTCCTGGTCATGGTGGGAAGGAGCTACCGGCTCACCCTCCCCAGGCCGGGCTGGGCTGGGCTGGGGGTCAGGGCCTCGCCGGGCTGGGGCAGCTCCAGGCCAGGCCGGGCCGGGGGTCAGGGCCTCGCTGGGCCGGGCTGGGGCAGCTCCAGGCCAGGCTGGGCTGGGGGTCAGGGCCTTGCCGGGCTGGGGCAGTTCCAGGCCAGGCCGGGCCGGGCTGGGGGTCAGGGCCTCGCCGGGCTGGGCAGCTCCAGGCTGGGCTGGGATGGGGGTCAGGGCCTCGCCAGGCTGGGGCAGCTCCAGGCTGGGCTGGGATGGGGGTCAGGGCCTCTCTGGGCTGGGGCAGCTCCAGGCTAGGCTGGGATAGGGGTCAGGGCCTCGCTGGGCTGGGGCAGCTCCAGGCCGGGCTGGGATGGGGGTCAGGCCCTCGCCAGGCTGGGGCAGCTCCAGGCCAGGCTGGGCTGGGCTGGGGGTCAGGGCCTCGCTGGGCTGGAAGCTCCACCAGCTGTGGGACCCTGAGCCTCAGCTTCCCCATCTGGAAATGGGGCCACCCCACACCGAGCGTGCAACAGAGGAACACCAACCCAAGATGTCAGCTAGGCCTGGCACACACCACAGACCCCCTACCACAAGACCCCACCCCCCGCCCTTTCCCATTTCAGTTCAGCCCCCGGTAAGGGGTGAAGGGTGGGCTAAAAGGTGCTCCGGGCCTCCTGCTGGCTGAGCGGAGGGCGAGGAGAGGAGGAACAGGGGCAGAGGCTGGTCCCGCAGCGAGGCCACAGGGCGGCCGCTCACCACCTGCCCCCATATTCCTGCCCAGAGGGCGCGCCAAGATTATAAAAATAACCCGCAGACCCAGGTGAAGTTCAGACTACCCAGAGTCACCTGGGAGTGGCCAAGGGTGGCCCTGCAGCCCGAGCCCTTGGTTGTACCCCATTCAGTGAGCCCCCCGCCCCTGCACTTGCTCACCTCCAGGCAGGAAACGTAGCCCCCACGGGCACCCAGATCCCAGAGCCCCTTTAGGCCCCACCGTGCCAATCTTGGTCCAGCTGGGATGGGGGAGGGCTGGCCCACCACACACGGGGCAGGGCAGGCAGGACTGCTGAGTGCTGCAAAGTTCTCTCTTAGGGTCCATTTCATCGTCCAGGTCTGCCCTGGGGCTGTGCAGACCTCCTCCTGCGTGTCCAAGCCTTGGGGGCATCAAGGCAGGGGCAGGGCACTCATGGGGTGTGGCCTCCATGGCGTGGGGTGAGGCTCCCACTGCCCACTTCAGCTCACACCTGCCTCCTTCTGAACTCTGGGCCCTGCCTTCCAGGGTCTCCAGGGTCTGCTCACCCCCCATGTGTCCCGTGTGCCCCACAGCAGGGTGAGCTCCTCAGTCCCTGGAGCCTCGTCCCGGACCCCGAGCAGCCTGCGTCCCCGGAGCCACTCTGCAAGCTTCCTCCATCCAAGCCGCCCTGGGCAGGGGCAGGTGGCCTCAATATGAACTGCTTTAAGCAGGGGCAGGTGGCCCCCATCAGAGGCTCCTTAAGCAGGGGCAGGTGGCCAAAGTGGTCCTTCACCAGGAGGGGGATGGGTAGCATCTCAGCCATGGGCTAGGTTCCTGCCAAGTGACGGTGGGCGTTGGCACACAGCCCTCCACCGTTGTAGGGCTCACTCCCCAAGGCCCCTTTCGCCTTGGGGGGCACCCACAGCCAGGGTCACCTGGCAGGCACATAGCCTGCCTGTCTTCACCCAAAGGGCTGGGGTGAGGATGTTCCAGACAGGAGCCTGGGGCCCCTGGCCAGGACCCCTCCCTGCCCTCCCCAGTGCCCCAGGCCCGCTCTGTGGGCAGAACTGGGGCCAGGGAGCCAGGACACTGGGAACAGGGTGGTGTCATCCCAGGGAGAAGCCGTGGCTGCGGGTGGCTGAGAGCACAGGGCAAACCCTGGGCCCAAACCCCTCAACGGGCCACCGCAGCCTACGGGGCTGCGAGAGGCAGGGGCTGGGCCGGGGATTCTGGAAGGAAACCTCACGGGGTGGGGCTGGGGGGTCCCTAGGGGGTGCTCCCTGAGAGCAGCGGCCAGCCCACCCCCACCTCCACCAGCAGGGGTCACGTTTCTGGCGTAAGAGAAGCTCTTTTTTGTTGTGATTAAGGCTCTACTTTAATCAGATGAATTCACACAGGAAAGGACTGAGAGTCCAGCTCCCTTCTGTGAAAACGCAGGCTGTAAAAGCCGACATGGTCATACGATACAAACACCTGTTAACCATCAACCATCACATCAAAGGTGGTGTGTGCGGAGCCAAGAGGCGCCTGTCCCATCTTCCCTGACACCCAGGAGTATTCACACCCCAGGGTAACAAATGCTCAGCAGCTCACCTCTGACACCCACCAGCCCCTACAACACCCCAAAACCCACGCAGCACCTGAGCCGGAGCAGCAGGTAGACCAGAACCACCCCGCGTTCCTGGCCGCTCCTGTCTGAGGTCCCGCCTCTGCGGCGCCCTCCCGTGGGGATGATTGATGGTGGACCCTGTTTCGTTAGATATTTCTTAAAATAATAATTCTATCCACCTGCAGAAGCAACAGAGAAAACAAGACAGAGACGACCAGCTGCCCCCCTACCCAGCAGGCCTATGGCCTCCATCGGCCCAATTCTGCTGCTTGGCCTTCCTGGCCAGCCCGGTGGCCTGATGAGCACTGCTGGGCAAGCCCCAGCCATTTCCAAGGAGGCACAGCGTTCTGTAAAACTGCATGGCCACATTTAGGAATAGTAACTCACGCTTACTGGGCACCTGCTGTGTCCCAAGGGTCTCCCGTGGATGCTTTCTCTGCCAGGAGGGGCCACTTTCCAGTTCATGATGAGCAAACAGAGCCTGCCCCCACCCCCCAGCCTCACGGGTCAGATCTCACCCCTACCACCCAGCTTCCCGCCTGGAACCACCTTTCTCTGGCCCCACCCCACCTCCACTGGGCCAGGCACATGTGGGGGTCTGACTGCAGGCCATTTCAGGGTGACAGCCCCACACACAGCTGCAGCCAGGCACCATCTCCCAAGGCAGGGACACCGGGTCCACCAATGGGTCCCCACCCCCCTTTCCCTCCCCTCCCCCTCCCCCTCCTTCCCCCCCCTTCTCCCTTCCTGCTTTTCCTGCTTCGTTTTCAAGTTCAACACATTCTTTGAGGATTCCCCCCTCCCACACCTTCTTTGCTGTCCCCCAGATTGCCCTAACACATTCGCTAACCCTAAAATGTTGTCGTGCCCTAACCTGTACCCTAAACTGTCCCCCTCCTTCCCCCCCCTTCTCCCTTCCTGCTTTTCCTGCTTCGTTTTCAAGTTCAACACATTCTTTGAGGATTCCCCCCTCCCACACCTTCTTTGCTGTCCCCCAGATCACCTCAGGGACCTGCAACTGGGGTAGGAAACCCAAGGGAGACAGGTGGGCCCGAAGACCCTCCTTCCAGACCCTACGGGGCTAGAGTCCCATGTCCCCAAGCCCTCCTTGCCTCCTGGACATCCCACAGTCCCCCATAAAACCTGCCAGGTGCTGGCTCTGGGACTCTGCCCCACCCTGTCCCCCGAGTACACGACTGTAACACCCACCACGTGACAGGTCCTATCCAGTTCTCCAGGACCAGCCAGATCGTGCTGGGAGGGCGGGTAAGCAGGGGGCAGGAGTGGGGTCCAGCGTCAGGGTCTGGGCACGAGCCACACCACCCATGGCCCTCAGTGGATGGACATGGAAGGGGAGGGGGGAGGGAAGCTGGTTTAAACTGGGGTGGAGGCTGCAGGACCAGGACCTGGGTGTCCCTTGGGGACAGATCCCCCCATGGCCCACCCTGGAGGTCTCAGGGCCCTTCACAAGGGGCTCCTTTTTTGGGGGGCCTGGCCCTGCAGGTGACACGGGAGGGGTGACACGGATCCTATGCTCCCCAAAGTGGGTGGACATCAGTACCCAGCAGATCCCTCTGGTGAACCACCCTCGGTGCTGGTGCTCTCTGGTCCTGGCCTTGGTCCGTCTCCAGGGAGGGCTCCGAGGGGCTGGCGGGAGGAGGGGGATGGACCATTTGTGGGGGGAGCTGTGAGGAGGGGAGGGAGCATTTCTGGACAGAATCAGGTACCAGGCCGGGCTTCTTGTAAAAGGAGTGACTTGTTCCACCAATGAGTGGGGGTGAGGTCAGGTGAGTGGTGTCCATCAGGGGGCTGTCACACGACTTGGGTCACCCCACCTCCCTCACCCCCTCCCAGGCACCCATCAACAAGACCTGTGGCCTTGTAGTGGATGAAGCTCTAAACAAGAGAAACTAGAAAAAGTGCAGAGAGAGGGATCTTGCCTTTCTAACTCTTAACATGTCCCAAAGCTACAATCATTAAAACCATATGGTTCTGTGGCAGAGATGGGCCAACAGGTGAAGAGCGAAATCACAGCCCAGAGCCAGGCCTGGCCTCAGCGGAAGACCCCGCACAGAATGCCCGGCCCCGTGTGGTCTTGCCTCAGACCACACACCAGAATAACTTTAGATTGACATCAGTGAGTCAAATTATAGCATCTGAGAAGAAAATAGATAAATATCAGGCTTCTCAATGGAGAGGGATTTTTAAGCTAAAAGCAACGGAAGGAATCGTGAAAGATCAATGGGTTTGGCCACATAGAAACATATGTTCCATAAAAGCCCCAAATTAAAAGGAAACAACAAACCAGGCCAAATGATTGACAGAAAATTTGTCAAGGACTGATGTGACTACTATGGGGGGAACACAGTCAGCAAAAACTAAAAAAATACATTAAGACCCCAAAACAGAAACAAGCAAACAACACACAGTCAGGCCACAAACAAGGAAATACAATTTGACTAGCCCACAGGAAAATGTGCAGCCTCATCCATAATAAAAGAAACGAAACGTCACACCCGATGTCAGCTTCTCGACCACGTGAATTCTTAGAAGCTGGTGTCTGGCCAAAGCCCACACACCAGGACCAGCTGCCCAGGCACTCTGGTGGGCGTAAGTTGGAGCAGCCTCTGGAAAGCGATTTGGAGACATGCATGCAGGGCCTGGGAGACCTGCCAACTCCCAGGCCTAGTGATTCTAGGTCTGGGAATTTAAATGAGAGAGCAGCCTGGATGGCACACAAATCCAGACTAAAAACAAAGGAAGGAGCAAGTTAACATTACAGGCAGGAATCGCTTCACACAGAGATGTTCCCTGCAGTGGTGTTTATAAGAGTAAAAAACAGCCTAAATAGTCACAATAAAAGGATTCCGTAAAAACAATAATACATTTGCAAAACAAGCCATAGAGAGTGAATTTAAGAAGATGTTTTAAATAAATGAGGAAATATCAACTTTATGCTAATTTTAATAAGTGTATACACAAGGAAACGGTTGGGCTCAAAGCAAACGCTTGTTATTTGACTACGGAGTCAAGGGTTCATGGGGTCTCGCAAATATATATACTTCATGAGTTCTGACATATCCGTACACCAAACCCATCAAACCCAACACTTTAAACATGAAGTTTGGTCTATTTCTATTATGCCTCAGTAAATTTGAGAACAAGAGGCAGGACACAGAATTGTTTATAAATCCTGATCACAACCATGTTAAAAAAAAAAAAAAACTAACTGGAAGAAAATATCTCAAAATGTGAACAGCGATTGTCTTGGGTGGTAGAATTCTGGGTAGTTAATACCTTCTCGCTGTCTGCAGTTTTCATATTTTCTACAATAAGCATGTACTACGTCTAGAATCAGATGTGTATAACTTTATTTAATTATCACCCACGCCTAACCCCGTCCCTCTCGTCTTTAAAGACCCCCACGGTCTCACCATAAACAGAATGGAGCCCGGATCCTGTCCTGGCGTCACAGGGCCCTGGGTCTCCACAAGTCTCTGTCTGCCCCCCACCCCACACTCAAACCCCACCTGGGGAGCCACATGGCTGGAGGTCAGTAAGATTTCCCCAGGGAAACAATGGGGACACAGAGATGGAAGGTGGAGGTGGCCTGGATCGGCCAAGAGAAGGACCAGTGATTCCAGCCATCCTCAGGTCAGTGGACCCACTCTGAGGGGCTCTGTCTTTGGCCACATCTCGCGGCCAGAGTGCAGGAAGGACAGCAGGTTGTGCTTCATTCTGGGTCCCGGGGTGGCCCCTGCACCCTCCACCTCCTCAGCCGCCCCCTTCACTGTCCTGGGCTAGACGCCATCCTCCTCCCAAGTGGACCCAGGCTTGGCCTACATCCCCTCCTGACCCCATCAGGGCCCCAGCTCCTACCCTGGTCCCCAGCTTCTTCTGGGGCCCCAGACCCTGATATCCACCTGGCCCTGGCCCTTCCCTTGGGTGTCCTGGAGCATCTCAAACCAAAGCCAGCATGGAGTCCATGTCCCCCTCAAGGCAAACCCGCTCCCTGGGTCCCTCCCACCCCCTCCCCAAGTGGGAGACCCCAACTGCCTCTGGATTCCTCTTGCCCCCTCCCCACGTCCAGCCCTGCTGAGGCCACTGAGCTCCACCCCATGGCCCAGACCCTGCCCAACCTCCTCGGTGGTCTGTGGTTTCCAGGCGGTTCCTCACCCAGGACTGAAGCCATCTTCCAAAAGCGCCACCCACGAGCCCCCTCCGAGCCCTCTACCTGCCTGCCTGCCCACTGCTGGCCATTCCCCCACTGCACCTTCATCCTCGCTGGCCCCTCGGCCTGGCCCCGTCCCAACATCCCCAGGAGCCTGAGACACACGGCACTCAGGAAGCATTTCCAGTCAGCCCCCTCCAGCCTCAAGGCCCAGTGCCTCGGTCTCCCAGTCTGCTGGGAGGGGCTGCGTGCTGCCGCCTGGCTCAGCAGCCACTCTGAAGAATAAGTGAGCCATCTGAACCACTAGAACGGCCACATGATCTTTAAAGCAGAAAATAACCAGTGTTGGTGAGGATGCAGAAAAAAGAGGAGCCCCAGTGCAGCTGGTGGAGAAGCCGCGGGCGAGTCCGATGGCCCCTCCACGGCACTGCATGGTCCATCCCTAGGGAGTGTCCAGAACAGGCGGGTCCAGGGGACAGGGGCCGGGAGGGGTACTGTAGTGGCACAGGGCTTCTTTCTGGGGTGATGAAAAGGCTCTGGAACTAGAGAGGTGGTAGCCGCACAACACTGTGAATGTACTAAATGCCACTGACCCGTACACTTTAAAGGGGTTAAATTCACGTTATATGAATTTCACCTCAATTTAAAAAGATGTTAAGCAAGTGGTCTGACACCTGTGGAGACCGAGTCAGGGGTGGGCCAACCCTGCCGGCCCCCATAGGCGGGCACCTCCAATGTGCCCCTGGCTGGCTCACTGCTCCCAAGAGCCCCTTTCCGATCTGCACCAGACGCCCATAGCCTCATCCTTCACCCACTCCCTTGGGGCGCTGCCCAAACCCTCATGGAACAAAGGCCACTTCCACAGCAGTGAGGGTCCTGGGCGACCCCCCATCGCGGCCACACCACGGGGAGCCCACTCTTCGACCAGCATCTCTGCCGGGGGTCGTGGGCTCCGAGGCCAGAGCACCAACTGCCTCTCTGCTACAGCCCCGTCTGGCCCTTGAAGTTCACTGGACGTTCCATCGTACTGTCAGAAGTCAGGTGGAACCCGGCCCCACCCCTGCTACTCAGGACAACACACAGGCCAGGACCCCGTCCACTCGTCCACCCTGTGCCCACCTACCACCAGGGCCCAGCACCCTTCCTGGCCCTCAACTTGTTCCCCTGTGGAAGGAGGGGAGGTCTCAGATCCCCGCTGCGGCCGAGTAGCCTCGAATACCCCCACGGGGTCATCCACCCCAAGTACAGCCAAAACTGCTGTTCTGGGCGCCTGGCAGCCACCTGCGTGCCCCCACCTCGTACCGCACCTAGTCCAGGGCCGGCCACAGCCTCTGAGGCCCTGAGGAGCTGCTCCCGTGTCTCACACCAAAGCCCACGGCATCACGGCACCACATGAGGACACAGAACAGCCGGCCCAGCCCCCACTGGCCTGCGGTTCCAGTGGGGGCAACCAGGCCCTCCGAGGGGCCCCCCCCAGCCCAGGCAGTGAGCCTGGCTCCGAGTGAGACAGCCACGCCCCCTGGTATTCCCAGTGCCCCAGCCGGCCTGCCTGGTGCGGATGCAGCCGACGGGGGCTCACACCCGGGGTCACCAGCAGGCCTGGGGCGGGGCCCTGGCAGGGCATCGGAGGGCATCCTGGCACCAGTGCCCCTGCCCAACAAGCCCGCCCGGTGATGCAAACAGGATCTTGTGCAGGAAGAAGCTGTGCAACCTGGGCGGGCATCTCTGAGTTACGAGGCCGAGGTGAGCGGACAGCACGAGGGGCAGAGCTCTGCGTGCCCAGGCCTCCAGGGGTCCATCATCTGTTCCTAATACTCCCAGCCCGCAGCTGGGGCAAGTGGCAAGAGTCTGGGGCTTCCCGTAACAGAGGGCAAGTAGGAGGGGCATTCATACCCCCATGAACCATCTGGAAGGCGGACCCAGCGCTGAGGGGCCCGTGGGGCAGAGTTTCTTGGCAAATGTTTGCCCAAAGGCCCAGACATGGAAGTTCCCCTGGAGAGGAACAGAATCCTCTCGGCGGAGGAAGGGAAGCAGGTCACTGAACTTGTGTGGCGCCTCCCAGGCAGGACCCAGGCCCACCCCATCCTGGAGGACCCAGGCCCATGTCCTCACTCCTCCCCCAAATCTCTGAGGTCAAGTAGAGAAATGAAAGGACGCTGGCAACTAAAATCAGAGCCCTGATTGCTCGGATGCACGGGTCGCTTGGGCCCCGGCACACCCGCCTCCCCGTGGGCCTCCCAGGATGAAAGCCGCAGCTGCAGGATGCCCCCATCCCAAGAGCTGGCGCTGGGTGGGGGCCGTCACGGACGGCTCTCAGTCCCAGCCCGCCACCCCCACCAGGCTCACCCTGACCACCTCAGAACGCAGCTCTGGGCAGGGGTACAGCAACCCCACCTCCGCAGCCGCCCAGGCTCCACCCCGGCAGGTGAGAGGGGCCCGAGACACGTCTGCGTGGGGAGGCTGCGCCCCACCGCCCCCACCCCAGAACCTTCCAAACCTCTTTACCTGCAGTCTGGATGTCCTAATGTACAGAGACAGGTGTGGATTCCACCTGCGGCGTGGAGTACAGACGGCGTTGGGGCCGCATGGGGCCGAGGGCATCAATGGGGGAAAGGGGCCGACAAGCAGGCATCCTGGACAGTCTCGCACCCCAAGGACTGAGGGGAGGGCTGGAAGGTGGAGGGCGCTGCCTCCGGGGGAGGGAAGCTCAAATGTCCGGCGGCTAAGTGGCCGCAGCCATTCTGCCGGCTTCAGTGCCAACCCGAAGTGATGGACCTGTAGACCCGGCGAAGGCCATCTCTAATTAATAAAATCTCTACATATATTTATTAATTTCATCCCCACAGAAATCCTATGACGTTGGTAGTATCATTATCCTTATTTTGGAAACGAAGAAATGGAAGAGTTGAGGAATAAGTAACTTGCCAACCCACACAGCTAACTAAGTGGCAGATCCTGATATAGTAGCACAGGCACCTCAGCTCTAGCATTTGTGCATCCAAAGACTACACTGTACTGCCTCTCTGGAAAACTACCAACAGCTAATCCTAAAGAAACCTTCAAGTGGTCAGGTAGGTTATCTGGATGGAAATACCAGAATCCATGAGTTAACTGCCTTTCAAATGACAAAATACTGAATCTATTACTGTTAAATTTTTTTACGTGAGAAGAATACTCTGTATTATCACATTCAACATTTTTTAGGCATGGTGACAATATCAAAAGTCAAGAAAGAATGAAACAACTGGCCCTTTCCTTGAATATATAGCCTCGGGGTCTATTGGATGTCCTCAATTACACCATCTTTCCTCTGATCATAGTGTGTCATTCACACATGTGTGAATCCCACTCAACACAGCTTCTTGCTGATGGTGATGATAGAGGCCCCATATGTCTCCTTGGACTGAGAGATCTCATCTGGTTACCATATGGACCCATGTGTCCTTCAGGCAGAACATCTTAGAGGAAAGTACATAGAACTTGCAGGCAGAAAATACCTTAGATAATTCTTGGTTCAGGCATTGCCTAGCTCTGGGTGAATTTGGGCAAACTGCTTCATCGACACAAACCTCAACTTCCTCATTAGGAGAACACCACGGACACACAAACAAGCAGCTGGGAGGCCCCCCGCAAGGCCCCCACGGACACACAAACAAGTGGCTGGGAGGCCCCCACAAGGCCCCCACGGACACACGGGTCACAGCAGCCGCCTACACAGCAGGGTTCTTTCCCCGACCCCGGACAGCAGACCCTTGGCAGGTGGCTGAACAGTTGGCGTGGTCGGAGGGGGGTGTCATCCCCCCTCCTGCCGTCCACAGGGGGTCAGAAACTACACCATCACCCAGAGCCCAAGAGGGGAGCCCGAGGGCTCTCACTGCTCAGCGGCAGGGGAGAGCCGGGGGCCTGGGCCTCCCCCCGGAGAACCAGAGAGGGGACACACTCACACACACGTCCCCACGTCCTCACACAGGTGCACTCATATGTTTACACGTGTGCTCACCCACTCCCACACACACACTCCCCCCACATCCTCACCCCCACTCAGACCCCTGCACACATGCTCACACTCACACACTCCCAGCACACACATCACACCCACTCACGTGCACGCACTCTCACACCTCTCACGCCAGGAGACATGCTATCATACGTGCTTCCAGAAGCACGTTCTGGCAGTATGGGTTTGGACACCCAGCCCGGTCCCCCTCAGGCCAGGACCAGCGCTGGACATAAACACAGTCGCCGTGTAGAGCAGCAACAGAAGCAAGTGCCACGAGCTCAGCACCAATGAGTGACATCCCTTCTGCTGGTGTGTTGTCAGGCCAGGCCAGCCTGGTCACCACCAACAGAGGCCCCTTGAC
>NW_006789046.1:1089734-1097757 GCF_000442215.2 Lipotes vexillifer | reverse complement strand
CAGGAGCCCCAGGACCCACCCCCAAGGCTAGTCCTGGGGCAGGGTGGGCACCCAGGATGTCCTCAGCCCTGGCCCCCCAAGCCCTGGTGACCGAGCAGCCCAAGGTACACAGCAGGAGTGGGTGGGTGGGGGGTAGCTGGGTGAGAACAGGGGAACACGGGCACTACAGTCCCCATCTCTCCGTTCCTGGGGCCACTCCCACTGACACCGTCTCCCCTGCACAAACGGCCTCCCACTTGGCCCCCAGCCTCTGACTACCAGTCCCTCCACGACTTGCACGTCCCTCGGCCCCCACTCCCTGCAGGGGCTTGAGGGTGACCCCCTCTGGAGGACGGGACCTGCCCATCCTGTTCATCTGAGGACCCTGACCTGACACCTGCTGGGCACGGGGTCGCCCTGAGGGGTACTGAGCTGGATGAATGAGTCCCTCTCACAAGCATGGGCGGGGCAGCATCGGGGGAGCAGCTGTGCAGAGGCCGGAGGCAGCCAGGCTCAGACCCACCCAGGAGAAAACCTACAGATGCACGGCTAGACCCACCCGGGAGAAAACCTACAGATGCACGGCTAGACCCACCCGGGAGAAAACCTACAGATGCACGGCTAGACCCACCCGGGAGAAAACCTACAGATGCACGGCTAGACCCACCCGGGAGAAAACCTACAGATGCATGGCTAGACCCACCCGGGAGAAAACCTACAGATGCACGGCTAGACCCAGGAAGCGCTGCAGCCAGTCAGCTTCAGACAGGACTTGCAGGGCCACCCATCACAAGAAGGAAAAATAAAGCAGAATCCGATGCACTGGCTCCCACTCCAGCACCACCTGCTGAGGGGCGGGAGGGCAGCCCAAGCCCAGAACTTCCTGCCATCCTGGCCTCCAGGTTTCTGCCTGGAGCCCAGTGTGGGCAGAGAGTGGGGTGAGGTGGGCTGGGGAAGCACGGCAGCAGGGGCAGGGCTCAGGTCAGGTGCGGCCTCAGCCAGGGGCAGGACTGTGAAAGCCCTGGCCCCGCCCTCCCTGAGCAGGCCCCGCCCTCCCTGAGCAGGCCCCACCCAGGGGCTCCCTCCAGGGCTGAGTGGCCCCAAGAGGGAGCACGACCATCCCTCTGGGTCATTCATCCCCAGGGGCCAGAAACTGCCTCCTGAGGATGCCTGCCTCATGCCAAAATGATTCCAGGAGGCTTCCTGGGATTAACAAGCTGGCCTACACGCCTGGTTTGCTGGTAATGCTTAACAACCAGCTCTCTGGAAGAAAGAGACAGAGGAGGTTTCTGACGTGGAGGCTTTGCAGGCTCCTGGGGCGCAAATTCTCCCACCACAGCCCGTCTCAAGCCACCAACCTGACACCACTGAGCACGGGGGTCGGGAAAGACTCGCCCCAGCGGTGCCTGCATACCCTGCCCCAGACCAGTGAGACGGCTAAGGTGTGAAAGCATCAGCCCTGATGCACACCTCTGACCTCAGTTCCAGAACGTAAATACCACCCACAGCCAGGCAGGCCTGGCTCACACGGAGAATCCCAGAAGACGACTTCAAATGGCCAGCAAGCCCCCAGAAAGGCACCCAAAGCATCAGGCAGCAGAAAAGGCGAGTCACGCTGTGGCACTGCAGGAGCAGGGCCTCAATGCTGAGTGCTGGGCAGGGGCCTGCGTGTGATGGCCCAGCCCTCAGCATCCATGAAAGCTGCCCCCAGACCCAGGCCCACTCCCTATGTTCCCGTGATAGAAAACGAAGGGCCCATGGAGAGAGACACAGACAACCCTGAGCTGCACGCCTGCAGGTAGGAAATGTCCAGACAGGCGATCTCCAGAGACAGGAAGCACATGAGGGGCTGCCAGTGGGTGTGCGGCTTGCACGAGGGGGACAAAAGTGTTCTGAAATAGTGGTGATGGCTGCACACTTCTGCACACACAGTAAAAAGCACTGAAGTGTTCACTTGAAATGGATGAATCACACGGTACGTGAATCATATCTCAATAAAGCTGTCAGAAAAAGAGGGAAGAGACGGCGTTGGGATGCCTGGGGCTGGGCAGAAGGCAGTGTATGTCGACGGCTGGGCAGAGAACCTGCCATTTCGCTGTCAACAAGGAGTGACCTCGGGCATGAGGCCGAGCGCGACCAGCCAGACTCCTTCCTATGAGCATACTGTGCGGGCGGCGTCCCGCAAAAGTGGGATCCCTTCTTTCCAGGGGGGTGCCCGGATAGCCAGGTGGGCCTCTCAGCCCACCAAACCAGTGGAGCCAAACCACCTGCTCGGGACTACAGGCAGCTCCACGCAGACAGCCACCAGCCCATTACACAGTCACCACACATCCCTCTACAAGCGACCGCCTGCCACATCCCACCGTGAGAGGCGACCGGGGACCCGCCCCAGCCTCCAGATGCCGGCCAGCATCCTACTGCCCCACCTCACACACCCTCTGTGGCAAGTGACCCCCGGGCTGCCCAGAACCACCCACTGCCCTGGCCCTGCCCATTCCTGTCCTGCCACTTCCTCTGGCAGAGCCAGAGCAGGGGCTGGGGACCTCGCGAGTATGAGCCCCTGTCCGCTCATGCCTGGCCCCAGGGCTGGCAGTGGGAGAGCCCGCACCCTCCCAGAAACCCCCACATACCTAGCTCTGGCGGCCACTCCTGCGCGGCTCCAACTGCTGGTCTAACTCCAGAGTCACCCTCAGCAGACCTTCCCTGACCCCAGGGCACCCTGGCCCCTGCCCCCCAGGCTGACCCTGGCAGAGGAAGGCAGGGACCTGGCGGGGACGCTGCCTACTGTGACAGGCCAGACAGGCTGCCTGGGAGCTGGCTCTGGCCCGGCGTCCGCTGCCCTCATTTCCTCTGCCGGCTTCCTCTGCCGGGGGAGGGGAGGCCACGGGCCGCCTGTCCTGATGGTGCTGGCTCCTCTGCAAGATGCAGCTGGACGCCGAGAGCGAGGCCCCAAGGTGCCCAGATGAGGGCTACTGGCCTGGGCCACAGCTGCCTTCCTATCACTGCGGTCCAGTGAACTCGCGCGTTCTGAGGCGCCTGCACACGTGTTACCTTGCTTTCCTCCAAAGACATGTCCAGGTGGGTAGGGCTGTCCCAATTTACACAGAGGAGATGGAGGCTGGCATGAAGGCAGAGGCAGGCTCGGCCCCAGATGAGGCCCCGTGGGGCTCAGAGCCGCCCTGCAGGAGTGTCCTGGGGCAGCTATCGCAACGTGCCACAAACTGGGGCCTTAACGAACATGGAGTGCCTGATGTTCTAGAGGCCGGACGTCCTGCATGAGGGCCACACTCCCTCCAGAGGTCCCGGGGCACAACCCTTCCTGCCTCTCCCAGCTGTTGGAGGCCCCAGGCCTTCCTTGGCTCGTGGGGCTGCATCAGCCCAGCTTTGCCTCCATTGTCATGTGGCATGGGACATCCTCCTCCTTCCTGAATCTCCCCCTGCTCTCTTGTAAGGACCCAGCCATGGAATTAGGCCACCTTAATCCAGGATGGCTTCCCCTTAACTTATTACAGCTCCAAATGCCCTGTTTACAAACAAGGTCCCATCCTGAGGCTCCAGGTGAACATGAATTTGGGGGGATTCTATTCCACCCATGAGCCCTTGACCTGGGGAAGGTGGAGAACAGAGAGGATGCAGAATGGGCGGACATGCTCAAGGGCAGTGACTGCAGGTGGCCGGGTGACAGTGGGGCAGTCCTTCAGGGCCAGCCACCGAGAGGGACAGCTCCAGGCTCCTCAAGCCTCAGGCCACCGGGACCCGGTGACTCAGCCCATCAACTGAAATGAGAGCAGGGGTGAGGCTGAGGGCCAAGGGTGGGGCGGGGGTCTGGCTCCCCTCAGCCATGACCTTGACCACCCCCCACAGGAGACCACAGCATCCACGGCCCAGCCCAGGCTCGCACACAGGTGAAGGCATCTGTGAGCATGTGCGCATTCGTGTGTGTTCACGTGTGTGAGTGCCTGCGTGAGCCTGGGCACCGGCGCATGTAAAGCTACCCAGCGTGAGAGAGAAGCAGCCCCTTTGTGAGAAGAGCATAGGCTGGCTTCCTGGAAAATGTGCTAGAATGCAAAGAAACTGCCCAGGGGAGGACTGTGACCTCCCTCCTGCCCTGAGCTGGCCCATACTCCCAGACTCCGCCCGAGAGCCACAGCTTCCACCCTGGGGCCAGCCTTTCTCGGGGCGCGGGGAGGGAGTAACACTCCGGCCCTTGACGCCTCTCCCACCCCCCAGCCTGAGTCGATCTGCGGAGGGCCTGGTGGAAGGGATGGGGGTGGGGGTGGGGCGGGTTGTGTCAGGCAGCATCTGCCTTCAGCTATAGGCCCCGTGGGCAGCAGGCAGCGAGCGGTGGGCCGCCAAGTTCAAGAACCACCGCCAGCATGTGTCCATCAGCCAGAGAGAGGGACCCCCAGGGCTGCAAAAGCCCGTTCCTGGGGGCCTCTCAGTCCTCAAGTCCCCAGGCGCACCTGTCCCCATGCAGGATAGACCAGGCCCAGCTGGAATGCCCTCCCTGCGCCCTGTCCCCCAGCGACACCTTCACCCTAAGGCCCAGGCATGCCCAGCCCTGAGCTGGCACCTCACACACATTAATGCTGGTGAGCCGGCTCCCAGTGGGGCCAGGCGCAGGACGAGGACGTGGGCAGGCAGCAGCATGTGACGGAGAGGCTGGGGGCTGCCTTGTCTTCCATGAGCTTCCCCAAACTCCAGGTCCTGCCAAATGGTCCACGGTGACCCCTGCCCCAGGGTCAGCCTTGAGTGGTGCTCCCTGGGGACTGACCCTCACCCAGCGCTCCAGTCACCCACATGTGACCCTCAGGAGGGGACACCACAGTAATGCCCACCTACAGATTAAGAAACAGAGGCACAGAGAGGGCCATGGGATCAGGGAGGGGTTGGTCCACTACCTGCCCCACGGGGTCCTCAGAAGCTCCAGGCCCCCAGGCTCAGGACTACAGAGCTCTGACTGAGGCCTACACCTGGCAGGCAGCTGCTGAGGGCCTGGGCTGTACCCAGTCCACCCGGGGCTGGAGAGGGTAAGAAACAAGGGCAGCTCCCTGCCTCAGAGCATTCCAAGAGGAGAGGCAACCCCCCGCCCCGCCCCTTAGAAGCCACACCTTCCCCCCACCAGCCAGACCCTGGTGCTCCTGATTCCCATGTGGCACCCTCATCACCCCTCAGCTCTTGGCTTCCATATCCCACCACCTGGTCTCCCCAGAGTGAGGTTTCACCTATGTGGGGCTGAGTCTCAGAGAGGCTGAGTGACTGGCCCAAGGCCACACAGTGCTGAGGTCACAGGGCTGTGACTGCCCAGAAATCCCCCAGGGTCACCCACATCCTAAGGAAGAGCTGGACCCCAGAGGAGGCAGCCCTTCCGGATGCCCACCTGGGGCAATGGGCCGGCGCATGCTGGGCCTGGCCCCCTCCAGCGGCCTGCCCTGCCCTTATCTGATAGGTGGTGGTGGCCCAAGCAGGAGAGGAGTTTAAATGAGGTCCCCCAGCCCCCAGGCCTCACTCAAGCGTGTGCCTACAGCCTGAGCCTCAAACTCAGCCCCCGTCACTCTCTACATAACCACACCGTTGCCACCACCTCTGTGGAGAACTGCCACAGGATCCATGACGGACGCAGAGTTGGCAATAGGCAGCAGAACTGGCCTGGTGACATTGTGAGGACCCTCTGCCCGGGCCAGGCCCCTCTGTCCATCCCTGAGTGTTGAGTGACCACAGAAACAAACTCTGAGACAGCCACAAACACGACTGTCCCCTGCCCTCCGAGTTTGGTGGACCCCGAGCAGGGTCCCCGCCTTAGACAGGAGTCAACTTCAAAAAGAACCATCTCTCCCCACTTTGGGGACAGGAAAGCCGCATGCCACTGTGGCCTCGTCTCCACACCGTCCCCCTCCCCATAAGAGCAGTCTCTGTTCATTGAGAGTCAAGTTTTCACCAGGCGCTTAACCGCTAACTGAGCTTGGGGTAGGCACAGCTATCCCATTTTACAGGTGAGAAAACTGAGACTCTGGAAGGCAAGGGTGGGCAGGGGGACTCCAGGGGGTGGGAGCTGAGCTCTGAACACTGGGCATTTAGCAGGAGGGCAGCGGACCCCACCCCCCCCCTCTAATGCCCACGTGGGGGCCAGCACAGAGCCCTGCACCCCAGCCAGCAACCCATTTCCACCATCCAGGGCGGCCCCTCCCACAGTGGGGCACAGTTCTCCCTTTCACTCCACCTGCAAACAGAAGATCTCCCCTTGCCTCCTGACAACTTTTTTCCCTCATAAGTCCTTAAACTTACACATTATAATTACATTGATCACAGCTGTTTACAGGAACACTTGCAAGAGAAGCCAAGCTCAGTTGTCTCTCTAAGATGGGGGAAGGGTCTCGTGCTGGGACACACGGGGTGTGTGTGTGGTGGGGGCAGGGTGCTGAACCCACACAGGGCAAGTCTGGGCCCCACAAAGAGTGCAAGATGCAGGGCGTGGGAGAGGGTGTCGCCAGCCCTGGGTCAGTCCTGGCACACACCCCGCCACACTGCCAACGGTTCCAAGGCTGGACCCTCACTCCCCAGCAGCCACATGCGTGGAGCGCTGGCTCGGAGCCAGCAGGACACGTGTCCCTAAAGGTTGTCTGGGCCTGGGACTGCTCAGCAGGGCCACCTCCAGCCCCTGCCCTCAGAGCCCAGCCAGGGCTGTTGCTGCCAGATTCTGGGCCATCCACTGGTGACTCCACATTCTCCAAGCTCCAGGAGTCGCCTTGGGGAGTCATTTCTGAGCCAGTGACACCCACACCCTAAGCCCAGCAGAGGAACCTGCTGTCAGGTCCCCAACCCCAAGAGCAAATGCCTTCAGATGGGGCCGTACCCAGGGGACCCTGTGCATCACTGCACGAACTGGACCCTACTCCAGGGAGGGAGACCCAGGAGAGGCCATCACATGCTCACCCGGCTTTGTTTTGGCTGGATTAGCCTGTGCCAGAGCCCCAGTGACATGTGGGTAAGACTCTGGGCCCTTCGGCCAAGACTCCAGGGCAGGGGTTTATCTCCCACTCGGGCCAAGGAGAGGGGTGGTGAGGCCAGTGAAGACAGAGGGAAGAAAGCCTACCACCTCCTGGTGACAGATGCAGGCCTCCAGCTGCCCCTGGTCCCTCTGCCCACCCCGGCCGCCCACAGCTGCCAGGAGGTCAGGCAGCCATGGGTAAACAGGCTGCCAGGGCCACCAGCCTGGCCCCACGCCCCCTGCAGCCAGCTTGACAGCGCCACCTGGGCCTCTCCCTGCCCGGAGGGCCTGGGCATCCACTGAGGCCCATCTCTTCCGAGCCTCTGCTCAGTGGGCTCTGTCCTGTGGGTTGACCACTGCTCCCACCTCCCCATGCAGGCGACTGGGTGGCCTGGCAGGGCTCCCCAGAACCAGCTCCCAGCCTGGGGAGATGCCTCCCATGCTAAGATCGTAGATCCACAAGGGGCCATGGTCACCTGGGCCTGGGGGGGCGACATTCCCACACCTCCCGGGGGCCCTTAGTCCTGGCCACCTCCTCCCCTGGACACCTGGGGCCAACACGGGCCCTCCTGCCCGTTACCTGAGACGGAAGCTTCCACAGAGACAGGGGCAGTGCCCCCACTGCCCACCCCCACTGCTGGAGGCCTCAGCCGTGCAGGTGCCAGCCCCAAAGCCTGCCCACCTCCGGGCTTCCAGGGGGTCCTGCGGGGAAAGCCGTTCCTTCTGCGGCTCCACTCAGAGTGGGGAAAGGGTTAACTTCCATGCAAAATAGGAAACCGGGGGCTCTGGAAGCATCATGTCCGCAGTCGGGCAGGTTAGGGGCAGCCGCAGCGGGCAGGGGGCTGGTAGGGGCGCGGCCAGGGGACTCACCGGGGTCGCAGTGCGAGCTGAAGGCGAAGCTGGGGTTGAAGGACGACGACATGGCCAGGCCAGCAGCGCGTCTTGGCGTCCCCTGGCGGGCGCTGCGCTCAGGGCGCCCGCGGCCCGCGCCGCGCCATCACCGGCCGCCGCAGGTGCGAGTGCGCCTTGGCCGCCGCGCCCGCCCAGCGCCCGCCG
>NW_006789046.1:1088473-1089254 GCF_000442215.2 Lipotes vexillifer | reverse complement strand
GGGGTGGGCAGAGGCGTGGGGGGAGGAGCGGGAAGGCGGGGGCGCGGCGGCGCGCGCGGGGGGGGGCACGGTGGCACGCAGGAGCAATACGAAAGCGCGCGCTGGGTGGCCCGGAGGCGCGGGCCCCGGCACGCGGGGGTCGGGGCCCCGCACGCGGCCTGCACACGCCGGTTTCGGAGGCAGCTTGGGTCCGGCCCCGCGCCCTCTGGGCGGCGCCCGCGCCGGCGGGGGGGGGGGGCTATTTTTGCCCAAACCGCCCGCGCCTGTGCCATGCTGCGACAACCGTGGAGAAGGAGCGGCCGCCCCCGCCCGGGAGAGAACAGCGCCGGGCGTTTAGGGCGGACGCGGTGGCGCCGGGCACCGAGGGACCGTCCCTCCCCGCCGGCTGCGCGCCCTGCCGCGCCATCTTGCGTGGATGAGTCGGCTTCAGGAGGGCAGGCGGGCTGAGCGCGCGGGGGTCTGGGAACCGTCCCCTCCCCACCCCCTGGGATAGGAGAGAGAGTTACTATGTAGCCAGGATTTGAGTTTTATGTAACTTGGGTCACTCACTTTACGTCCATCCATTCATTCTCCGGCCAGATGAGCAAAGCTGCTTGGCTGACCCAGCTGGAAGGCAGGGGGCTTGTGGGGGCAGGAGGGGCTCCTAAGGCTTTGGGGAAGAGCAAGGATCAATGGAACAGGGGTGGCCAGGGACAGAGAAAGGATGGTGAGGGCCAGCCCTTAGGAGAGGATGCCAGGACACATCCTTCTTAACCTAAGATGGCCCGTCGTGTCGACAGGT
>NW_006789046.1:1074264-1088459 GCF_000442215.2 Lipotes vexillifer | reverse complement strand
TCGTGTAGACAGTTCCCCCATGGGCAAAGGAAGGGGCCTCCTCTCCTCTCAGACCCTCGGGGTCCCCTGCCATGGGTGGCCCCGACAACCTCAGGCCTGTGGAGGAGCATGGGGCATCCAGAACCTTCTTACAGGCCCTGATGTTGTGGCCACTACTCTAAACAGCTTTGCCCCAAAGGCCTTGTTGATGAGGAAGGAGCCACAAGGGAGTGGCCAGCAGAGGGCCTGGCCTGTGAGAGGGGCTCAGATCCCCGGGGCCTGGAGGGGCAGCAGCCACAGGCGCAAGGATGGCTGAGGGCTGTGATCCAGGAGTGCACAGTGTGAGGCGGCTGGATCCACAGTGGGGGGTCTCCCCTCCCCACCTAGGAGGAAAGCCCAACACTGCCCACCCCCATACCATGGTCCCTGCCTCTGCCCACCAGGAAGATACCCCAGACACCTGGACCTCGACGCAACCGGGGGACTCCCTAGGGACAAGCAGGGAAATGACCAGTGTCCCTAAGTTGTCCCTGTCCAGATTCTCTGCGCCACCATGGCCAGCCTCAGTGACCAGGATCAGAAGACCCTCTGTGAAGACCTCCATGACATGGGTTGACCAGTGCACACACACGCAGTGCACACACAGTGCCAGCCCCTTGAGGGCCCGAGAGACCAGAGTGTCCCAAGGGGACAGTGCCTGCCGTGCCTGGGCACAGGGGACAACGGTATCCCCAGAGCTGTGAGCTGGTCCCCGTGGCCCCTCCAGGCCAGCTCAGCCCGGAGCGGGGCCGGTAAGCTAGGGCCAGGGCTTCAGGAGAGGAGGGGCGGCCCAACTCTGAACCGAAATGAAACGGGAGGGACTGCCCAGGGGACTGGCCATCTGTCAGCTCCGGGCAGGTGCTGGTCCAGGAGCCCGCCCACCCGCTCCCCAGCCGTCGCTTCATGGCCTGGGCAGGGGTGGGCACGGATAGGGCCTTCTGGAAGGTGCCGGCGGAGGGGGTGCTCAGATAACATAAGCCATTTTAATGTGCACAACTCCGTAGCGTTTAGTGCATTCACAATATTGTGCAGCCACCACCTCTATCTAGTTCCAGAACATTCTCATGACTTCAAAATAAACCCTGTACCCGTTAAACAGTAACTCCCCATTCCCTCAGCCCCACGGCAAACACCAATCTTCTTTCTGTCTCTATGGATTTGTCTCTCCTGGACATTTTATACCAATGGCATCACAGACTATGTGGCCTTTCGTGACTGGCTTTTTTCACTCATTGTGGGACTGTCAGGGCTCATTCGTGTTGGAGAGCGTCGGTGCCTTGCTCCTTTCATGCGGATAACATTCAACTCTATGGACAGACGTGTTGAGAGATGTCCCTGCTGCCTGCTGGGGACCAGACTGCAGTGCAGGTGTGGGTGTGCAGGGGGCGCGGGGCACCCAGCCTCGGCTGGAAATCTGTAGGGTAACCCTTTTGGAGAGGAACGTGGCAGGACCATGGAAACTTCCATCATTCGTCCTGGTCCTCCCACTCTGGTCTCCCACAGTGTCTCTGATGACAAAAGCACTGGGACCTGGGACTTCCCTGGTGGTCCAGTGGTTAAGACTCTGCACTCCCACTGCAGGGGGCGCGGGTTCGATCCCTGGTCGGGGAAATAAGATTTCACATACCGCGTGGCATGGCCAAAAAGAAAGAAAGAAAGAAAAGCACTGGGACCTGCTCCGGGTCCAGCAGCAGGTGGTCAGTCAAGGAACTTACTAGAACATCCTCAGCCTGCTGGCCTAACACAGAGCTGTCTTACGTCATGGCAGAGTGCGGCGACACATGATAAACTTTTGTGCAGAGAAAGCAGATCTCAGAGCTATAGGAGCACCATGTAAAATGACAGAGGCAGAAACCCCCGCAGGGGACAGCTGGTGATGGAGGGTTGGAAAGAGGCTGCACAGACGTCTGCACCGTCAGGGGCACCACCCTGTAAAATGCTGAGGCCGAGAAAGTGAATGGACAGTGAGCCGTTCCCCTCCAGGTGGGCCACGGCCGGGGGGGCTCTTGGCGATGTGTCCCTCTCTGGCCCCCCGTCCTCACCCTGGTGACTGCCCTGCGAGGGCCCTTCCCAGGGAGAGAGGCCAGCCCCGCCCGGGGTCACGCAGCCCTGCTCCCTGTGCCTGCGGGAGTCGTCCTGACCGACGGAGACCTCCCTCTCCTTGACAGCCTTGACAGCCGGCCCTGGCATGGCTCCCAGCCCCCAACAGTGACCCAGGGGCAAAGGACAGCTGCCCAGCCTGACTTCTCATGAGGGGAGGCCCAGTCGTCCACTCTTCTGCTGCCATCTCGGACACGCTGGCAGCCTGCACCCCCTGGGCCATCTCCTGGACCGCCGACCCCTCTCACCCCGAGGCCAGCAGGCAGGGTGGGCCCTCTTGCGACAGATAGCAAGTCTACTCATTCGGCAATGTCATCACTCTCCCTACCCCCACCCCAGGCTCGGGGAGGCCAGGCCCTGCTAATGGTCAGTCTGCCCAGCCTGGTGTGGACGTGCCAAGTGCCAACGAGCCCCTGGGGGTGGCCAGTGCCAGGCTGGAGTACCCAGGAGAGGCGGTAGGACAGCTGCAGCCCCAAGAGGTAAACAGGCCGAGCGGCTGCAGGTATAAAAGCTGGAGCCCCCACAGCCTCTCAGCACCCCCAGCCTGACCCGCCTTCCCAGAGCCCTCGAAGAAAGCCGGGCGAAGGTGAGCCCTGCCCGGGGAGGGGTGGTGTGGGCACCCAGCCGGGCCAGAGCTGCCCGAGCTGCATGGCAGGAGCTTGGGCCTCGTCTTTCGCTGGACAAGGGGAGGCCCTGGGTGCTGGGGGAACCCCAGGGAGGTCTAGGAGAGGAAGAAAAAGAGGAGGAAGGAGAGGGGCAGCCCCAAGGTAACTGGGTCTGCAGGGGTGGGCACGTGTGCACCCATGTGCCTAGGCAGGCCTCTGAGAGCATGGCTGCAAGCTGGGGTCAGTAGGGGGAGGCTGAGACCCCCTCACAGGGCTCCCAGTGCTGAGTGGGGGAAGGGCCTGGCAGAACAGAGGCTCCAAGGCCCCCAGACCCACCAACTCTGGCAGGCGTGCTGAGCCAGCTCTGGGCCCACGTGCCCAGCCCCTGTCCCAGTGGGGCCCCAAGGCCTCCATCACCCCTTCCCACCTCCCTCCCGCCCATGCGGCCTTTTTCTCACTGAGCATCTGAAGTTGGTGATTCAGTCTCAGGTGCTAGATGCAGACCACAGCCCCCAGGAGGGCCACATGGGCGGTCCAGAGTGGTCTGGGGACCCGGGAGGGCCCTGCCAGCCTTGGAGGGGGCACAGAGAACGCAGCAATACTGGGCATGCGTGGGGGTCTGCGGGGGGGGCGGAGCCAGGCCTTCAAGCTATGACCAGCTTTGGCTATGGAAGGCAGTGAGGCGGGAGGAGAGGGAGGAAGGCCTTCTCAGGGGGAAGCGTGAAGAGGGCAGGGCCCCTGCAGGCGCTGGGGCACCCCAGGACCCCAGGAGGTGCCAGGCAGCCCCCTCCCCACCCTCCCCGCTTCCTGCCCTGACTAGGCGTGCCAAGTGAGACTCCATCCCAGGCCCTGGACCAGGTGCTATAAATACACCAACCACGGCCTGAGGCCCAGGCCCTGCCTCTCCTGCTGTCTCCAGCTCTGATCTCAGTCAGGCTCCCCTGCCTTCATGGGGGGTGGGGGTGGGGGGATGCCCCGGAGAGCAACGGGGTGGGAGCAGGGTGGTAAACAGCCCAGCGCAGGGCGCCCACAGCGCTCTGCAGTCAGGATGTCAACCCCAGGCTTGGCCAGACCTGGCCTGGAATTTGGTCCTGTCCCTCCTCCATACAGAGGGTGACATTGGCCCTGGGCAAGGCCCCGAGTGGCAGGCAGGGAATCCCTTCCCTCCAGAAAGGACCCCATGATTCCAGGGTAGAGAGGGGAATCACGGTCTCACCATGGAATGCAGGGTAGTGGGGTCTGTTCTGGGCCTCCAAGGCCTGGGCCTGCCCTTGATCCCAGCTGACCACCCCTGCCCCACCTCCCGGACTGGCTGCAGGGACTTGCCATTATGGGTGACACGCACCACAGGATCTGACGCCCTGTCCCCACCATCTCCTTCCCTCATGGCTCCTTGCATGACCCTGCGAAGGGGCAGGGCAGGGCGGGCAGGGGTCTCTCCATTTCACAGATGAGAAGCATGCCCAGGGTCAGGAAGCAGGACACAGCCCTGGGCTGGATCCAGCCCTCCCTGCCCCTCCGCTGCAGCTTGAGTTGCAATCTTTGACCCGTGGCTTCTCCACTGGGAGAAAGGAGACGCCTCCGGCCACTGCCTGGCTGGCTTATGCTCCGCAGGTCACTGAGCTGCCTCCCCTGGAGGCGGGAGTAGGTTCCAGAAGGCTCACCACCCCGTGAACTTCAGAGAGGGCCAACGAGCCTCTGAAATAGCTGCTCTGCCACAAGCCCCACAACCCAACCCGCCCTGGGGACAGCAACCCGAGAGCTCCGCAGGTCACAAGGCACTGTGTGGGGGCACGGGACAGCCCGGTCCCTGTGCCCAGACCCCACCTGCCCAGCTGGAATCCCGGCCTGCCTCAGTGGCTCCTGCCTGAACCCCCAAGAAATGGGGACACTGCCGTGGGCACCTCCTCAGGGCAGATGCACAGTGGGCAGCCCTCCTGAGTGCCTGGGAAGGGGGTGGGGCCATCCTGCTGGAGCGGGTCTGGGCCTTTGCTCAGTCCAGGGCCAGCTCAAGACTGGCCTGCACGTAGCACACCTCCCAGCTGGCGGTTAGTGTCCAGCCAGGATGACCAAGGCCCGCCGGTCTGGGGTCCGGGAGAGAGAGACTAAGGCCCTGGGCCCTGAGTCCCGGCAGGAGGAGGTGGTGCTGCAGGTAACCAGGAAGGCTTCCCAGAGGGGGTGGCTTTGAGGTGAGCCTGGAAGGACAGAGGAAATTACCCAGCAGCGTTGAGGGGTCAGACAGCCCCTCCTCCACCTCTTCCGAGCAGAGTGAAGGACCTCGTGTCTATCACTTGTCATCTCAAAGCCTCGGTCTCTTCTTCTGTGAAGTGGGGTAACCCCTCAGGGTGGCCAGCTACCAAGAGGCAGGGCTCAAAAGCATCTTCCTCAGGGCCTGGGCACGAGAGCCTCTGCAAGGCCAGGGCCCCAGGCTGCTGGGAAAGCTGACCCTTCCAGCCGCCCTCTGCAGCCCGAGGCCTGCCTGGGTCTGGGTGCCTGGGGTCCCCACTCTAGGGCCGGGAGCTGGCACCAGGCAGGGTCCAGGTAGAGCACCCTTTCCCGCCCAGCACAACCGCCGAGCCGGCTCCCTGTCCCCTGCAGGGCCAGGACGGACGAGGACTCCTCCCAGATGAAGATGGCCTTGGCCATGGGCACATCCCTGTCGGACAAGGACCTAGACCTGCTGCCCACCGACGTGAGGCACCGTGGTACAGCCCGCCCCTGCCCACCCTGGGCCAGCCCCACTGTGGACGCAGGAGCCCCCCCGGGCTGGGGGAGGGCACAGGACCCGGCAGCCCCCACGGCAGGGCAGGAGTCCCCTCCGGGCCCAGGCCCTGGCAGTCCAGCCCCGAGGCAGATGGCCCCGGTGACGCCCGGCCATCCCCAGGCTCATCCAACGGCATCAAGTTCTTCGGGGACGTGCAGAAGTTCCCGGCCTCGGGGCAGCAGGACAGTGTCATCCGCAAGGCCTTCCAGACGCTGGACAAGGATGAGAGCGGCTTCATCGAGTGGAATGAGATCAAGTAACAGCCAGTGGCCGGGGACGGGATGTCCTGAGCCCTGGGCCCCCTCCCTGGTGGTGGCTGAGGATGAGGGGGTACTGAGCTCTGGGCCCCCTCCCCGACCTACAGCTACCACGCTCACCCCAGAAGACCTGGTACCCCCACTGGGCTCCAGCAGGCCTTGTGGGAGATGGGACCAGGCCAGAAACAGGGTCCAGGGGCACAGCACTGGGCCTAGGCCCAGAGACCCCTCTCCAGCTGGGCCTCAGTTTCCCCAGCTGTAAAGAGGGGAGCAGGTACCTTGTATACCATTGGGCACCAGCCAGATGCCCCCTCAGCCCTGACCCAAGCCCACCCCCGGCCCCAGGTACATCCTGCACATCATCCCCAGCAGCGGGCCCACCACCCCACTGACGGACGAGGAGGCTGAGGCCCAGCTGGACGGGGGATGGGAGGATTGACTTTGAAGGTGGGGCAGCAGAGATGAGAGGAGCAGGGATCCCTCTCAGCACTTTCCTGCCCCCCACTGCCCGTCACTCGCACTCAGTTTGCTCCATGTCCAGAGCCTGTCTCTGTGCAGGGCTGACCAGGCTGCCCACTGCCAGGCATGGACCCCACCCCCCAAAGCTTACAGCCACCCGTGGTGGTCACCATCGTCCCCGTTCACAGATGGAGAGGCTGAGTCTCCGGGATGCTGAGGGGCCTTGGGCATTTCACCAGGCCCAGGGGAGCTGCTGCAGGTTTCTGAGCAGGGGAGAGGTGGCCCAAGCCGGCTTTGGGGAAGGTCAAGGGGGCAGATTAGATGGGGGGTTTCCGAGATGGGGAAGAAGGTTTGAGGCAGAGATCAGGGCCTGAGGAGCTGCAGAGGTGGACGCAGGTGGAAGGAGGTCAGGTGGGCCAACGGCTGTGTGTGAGTTGAGCGGGCGGGAGGCGGTTGCCCAGGAGGAAAGGCATTTGCGGGGCTGCAGGCCTTCCCTGAGGCTCCCCATGGCTGCCCTGGGGTCTGCATCATCCTGCTGCCCACCCACCCAGATGCTGACCCCAAACCTGGAGGATGGCCCTGGGAACAGGCAAGCACAGGCTCAGAGCCCCAGACAGACTGGGGACCTGTCCTCACCCACCAGGCCTCCACTTGCTGCCCGCAAATACCAGCAAACCTTGACTTGTGGGGTGGTCGCAAGACTTAAAAGAGGGGCAGCCAGGCCAAGGGGTCTGTTTAGGATGCAGCCCCCCAGCCTCTCTGTGCCTCAGTTTCCCCACTGAAGGCATGAAGACCACAGGAGCACCAGCTCAGAGACTCTGAGGGGAACTGCTGAGGGTTCATCGTAAGACCCAGGGTGGGTGAGCTCCCCACCGCCAAGCTGGCCAGGCACAGGGCACACAACGGTGTGGGGCACTCGGGCAGCCAAGTTCCGGTCCTTCCTGCTCCCCACCCAGGACTCAGGAGGGCAGGATGCAGGGCCCCCCTGGACCGCGAGGTGCCCCCTCATAAAGGAGGCTTCCGGCTGGGCCTGCAGGGCTTGGTGGGGCACGAGCCAGGGGGTTATTTCCTAGAAATCTGTCTCCTGTTCCAGAATTTTCTGAATTGATCAAAAAGGAGAACATTGCAAAGAAGCACCACGTCCAGCCCCGGCCGGCTGAGCGTCCCCCGAGGGGCACCGTGGGTTTCGCGAGTGCCCCATGGAGGCCACGGGAGCGGACGCAGCTTGAGCCAGGAAAATGGAAGAAAAACAGCATTAAATGAACCGCAGCCCACGTGTCTGTTGGGGGTGTGCAGCGTCAGCTGGGGTAGGGGCAGGGTCATGGGTCTCTGGGCAACAGGTGGCGGGCAGGGTGGCATGGGGGGTGCAGGAGGGAAAATGGAAGACCGGGTGGTGGGTGTGTCCAGCCTCCTCTGCCCCTTCTTGTTGCTGCCTCACTGGGGGAACCCTCGGAGGGCAGTCCCCCCTCCAGCCCCGGCCCCTCCTGGATCTGCCCTCCCAGCGTGGTGCTCTCTGGGCCCAGACTGCCCCCCCCACCCCACACACACACACCCGGCCCCGGCCTCCACTGGGCTCTGCGCAGGCTGCTCACCAGGCTGGGTCTTAGGCCGCTTGGAGTCCACAGCGCAGGGACAGCTTCAGCCCCAGGGTGCCTCTGAGGGGTCCTGGCACCAGCCCTGCACCCTGCACCCTGCACTCCGGGCTGGACGTGTCCAGGGTTCAGATCTCTGCCGATATCTCCTCACCTCCTCCTCCCAGTCTTTGAGAACCCTCCCTATCTTTTTATTTTTTTATTTTTCATTTATTTATTTATTTATTTTTGCCGTACGCGGGCCTCTCACTGTTGTGGCCTCTCCCGTCGCGGAGCACAGGCTCCAGATGCGCAGGCTCAGCGGCCATGGCTCACGGGCCCAGCCGCTCCGCGGCACGTGGGATCTTCCCGGACCGGGGCACGAACCCGTGTCCCCTGCATCGGCAGGAGGACTCTCAACCACTGCGCCACCAGGGAGGCCCCCACCTCCCTCTGAGGCCTCCTCCCCTTCTCCCCAAGCTCATCCTCCTGTAGGAGTCCTCCCCCACCCCACCCGCCTGCGCCAGCCACACTCGCCCAGCCGGTGGGCTCCCTTCTTGCGCTTTAAGCACCTCTCTCCTGTACTCCAGACTCCTGTGCCCATTCTGGCTGCCTGACACCCCGTTTCATGTGATGGAGGCGTCTCAAGCTTAACGTGCCCAAGGCTGAGCTCCCGTCGTCCTCCCACAGCCCCACCCTCAAGTCTTCCCATCTGTTAGCTGCGTCGTTCCTCTGCTGCTCAGGCCGGGAGCTCTGTGGTCACCATGCAGAGGGTGTGGATGTGCTCCCCACTCCATCCTGGGGACTGGTAGCTGGGAGGGCACTAGGCCCTCATCCCAGCCCCCTGCATCCACGTGGCTGTGATGGGTTCCCTCCTCCAGCTGCCACAGGACTCCAGGCTCTCTAGGATGGAGGGGCCAAAGGTGGCTGGATCACCCCAGGGCGAAGGCACCGCTCTCAGGAGCCCCCAGGCTGGGCTACTGCAGGAGCAGCAGCCTGTGAGCCAAGCTCACACATCATCCTCGGCTCCTCTCCCTTTCACACCCACCTGCAAGGTAATCCCACTAGCTCTGCCCTCAAAATGCATCCAGAGCCCCATTCCCCCACCACCTGGGCCACCACCAGCTCTTGCCCAGATGACCACCTTGGCCCCCAAACTGGCCTCCCTGCCTCTACCTTCCAACAGTGGGTTCTCAATATAACGGCCAGAAACGTCCCTTTAAAATACAAGTCAGACCCATGGCTTCACTCGGAACCTTCCGGAGGCTCCCCTCTCATGCAGAAGAACCAAGTCCTTGGGATGCCCACATGTTCCCTGACTTTAGACCCTCCCACCCTCACTGCAGCCACACTGGCCACCCCACTGCTCCCCAGCCAGGAACCACCCTGCCCCAGGGCCTTTGCATGTTCCCGGGCCTGCTATGCTCTTCCCTAGACATCTGTCTGTGTGACTAACTCCCTCATCTCCTATGTTTTCCTCAAATGTTACATCCCAAAGAGGTCAACCCTTCCGCCCTGCTTCACATTCCACTCTGCCTTGCCCAGCATTCCGCATTCTCCTTAATCTATTCTCTCCATAAAACTCGCATCCCCTAATATACCATATGAGTTGCTTATTTATTGTCTATTACGAGCAAGCAAAGCATCGAGGACATGGGTTCTGAGATCCCGGAGAGAAAAGCCCAAGAAATGAGCCTGACGTTGGCACAGGGTCCCTGCCAGGGTTTGCAACTGGTGGAGAGGCTGAGTGGCTGAGGAGGGCGTCCGGCAGTCTCCTGGGTGTTCAGTACCTGCCAGGGAGGAGGGTCTTTGCTTGTGGGTCCTATGGGGCTAGGAGTGAGGAGTGAGGACAGGAGTATCAGGCCAGTCCTCACAGAGACTGGAGCCCAGCCTCAGCCAGCCCAGTCCTGTCCTAACTGCCACCAGAGCAAAAGTAATCCCTCTGGACCAGGGTCCAAATTCAGCTCAATGCAGACCACACCTGACCGTGCCCATTCGTCTGCATATTGTCTGTGGCTGGTGGAGAAAAAGAGAAAGCTGGTGTGGCTGCTACTATCAGATGGAGGTCACTTTAAGGCCAGAAGCTCTGCTAGGCAAAGAGAGGCAGTTTGTAAAGATAAACGGTCAACTCACCAGCAAGACACACAGCTCTCAATTTGTATGCACCTACTAACATAGCCTCAGAGCATAAAGCAAAAATGGGCCAACTAAAATGAAAAAGAGATGATGCACAATCACAGTTGGAGATTTTAGCATTCTTCTCTTGAGAACTGATAGAGCAAGTAAGAAAGAAATCATCAAGGATACAGAAGACTTAAAAAACATACAATGAATTAACCAGAGGAGCTAGAAGGCCAAGGAGACCTTTCCTGGGAGGCTGGGGCCTAACAGATACCCTCACCCCTGCGTACGGTGCCACCCAGCCCACTATCCCTACCCCAGGGAACAGGAATGGCGTCTCAGTCCCCCTTCTTTGGGGCACACCTGTGCAGGTGGAACAGTCCAGCGGGGCAGGCCTCCCACCCCACCCCCAGCATTGTAGCCTCTAAGGGACACGTTTTCGCCAGCTGGGACATATGAGATGCCACCGCAAGGCCCATGGGCAGGTCATGGGCACGACAGAGACCCAGGATGACACAAAGCTCCAAACCAGTTAATGTCAGGAGCAAATTATCTGTGACAACAAAAACTTGAATAAAATTAAAGCAAAGAGCTCAGATAATAGCAGAAGTGAAAGAGTATAAGGGATGCAGAGACTGGTACAGAAGGACACCCAACCTGTCCTTGTGAACAGATGAATGAATGGATGGATGGATGGATGGATGGATGGATGGATGGATGGATGGATGGATGGGTGGATGGATGGATGGGTGGATGGGTGGATGGGTGGGTGGATGAACAAATGAACAGATGAATGGAAAGCTGTAAATCAGGAGCTGGGGAGTCAGGCACCATCTCCCTGATTGGAAAGTCACCACCATCCATTCCTCTGCTTCTCTGGCTGTGCCACCATCTCTCCCTGAAAGTCACCCCAAGTATCTGTCTTCCCATCTGCTGAAAACCTGACTTGCAAAAATACCATAGTTTAGAAACTCCCGACAACAGCTTCAGGTAAAACTACATTGTGGGGGTGGATCAGAGCATGCAAAGGCATATGCCAGAACAAGCTGCTTCTCCCCCATTCGGTCCCTGCCCTGCCCCCAGAGCCTCTGGCCTGGAGACCAGTGAGCAGCCAGCTCCCTCTGCTTCTGCGCAGCTCAGGGAGGGTCGAGCAGACCCAGCATCTGGAGCCCGCAGCCTGCTGAGCTGGTGACCCACCGCCCCTCGCCTGGCAGAGCTCACTGCCAAGACCTTGTCCCTGGGGCCCAGCCCCTCCCCACCTCTTTTCTGGGACTCAGGAGGAATGCCTCAAATGACCAGCCTGGCTCTTAGAACAGCAGGCAGAGACAGCTGGTTGGCTGAAGTGGGTGGGGAGCTGGGAGGGGCTCTAGGCCCAGTGGGAAGGGCTCCAGGAGCAAAGCTGTCCCAAGGGGAGACAGGCAGGGGCCAGGAGCGCTGTGGGTGACTAAGCAAACCTCCTCCTCACCTTGAGACCCAGGACTGGAGGGGCTGCAAGGCCTGCTCTCTGCCCGGTCATCTCGTGGTGATGAGACAGCCCCGCAAGGGAGGGAACATGGATGGCACACATGTGCTCTGCCCAGGGACCAGGCCAGGTACTCCACCTAGGAGGGGTCAGGCCCAGAGCGGCGCTGCTCGTCTCACTGCTGTATCCAGCTCTGGCCTGGGGTTCTGCAAGCGATCAGCTCTGGCACGAAGGAAGGAAGGAGCCGTCCTGTGCAGACGAGGAAACTGAGCCCCCGGTACCCCAAAGCAGGGGATGCAGGTGCCGGGAGGTCCTGCAGGTCAGCGCTCCTATGAGCTGCCTCAGGCCCATGGGGCGTCCACCTCTGCCCTCCTGGTGGTTGAGACTGAGAGTGACCGCTGCCGGGACTCACGCTAGTGAGAGACCAAGCCCCAGGGCCTTTCAAGGGCGCAGGAGGGGCTCCACCTCCACTAGAGCCAGCCCTGCGCGTTCCCACAAGTAGGGCGGCGCCTGGGCCAGTAGGAGGGCTGTCCTGGCCAGCGCCGGCTCTCCCCAGCGGCCTGGTCCCAGCACCCTTGGCCAGGGCAGCAGCAGCGACAGAGTGCCTGGCGGGAGGGCAGTGGGGGAGAGTTCCCGGGGGGGAGTGTCCCCTCCGCTGCCCTCTCCGCTCCCCTGCCCAGACCTTCGAGGATGGGCCTCCACCCTCCTCGTGGGCAGGGCCTGTCCAGTGCCCATTTCTCACAGGTTCCAGGTTGTCACCTCCAAGGGGTGTCCTGAGTTGGGGAAGGAAGGAGAGGCCCTCAGGGAGGCTGGCCAGTTCTCTAACCATGGAGGGGGCACACAGCAGCCTGTGCAGGGGTCGGGGAGGAGGCTCAGAGCTCCGCCCCCAGGGGTGAGGGGTGTGGTGAGGGGGCACAAGCGTCATGGGGCTCGTCCAGGCCCAGGCTGGAACAGAGGGCCATTCTCTCTGCTCGGGGACTGGGGCCTGAGTTGGGGAACCGCAGGGCCAGGCAGGGAACACGGTGGGCAGGCTAAGAGCAAAGCTAGGTCGGGTCACCTCACACCTGGCCCTGAGCAGCCTCCAGCCCCGCCACCCCAGGCCCCAGCCCAGGAGAGACAAGTCAGGGTCACACAAAGTATTAAAAGACACCTCTTTACTGTTACGACGTAGCCTCGGTGCTCCACCTGAGGGGCGGCCAGAGCACTTCCCGCCAGGCGCCCTCAGCCTGCTGCTGTCGGCGGTCACTTGGCACTCGGGAACGGCCGCCTGCGCTGCTCCAGCAGCTCCTCCAGGTGGTCGGCCCTCTTCATCGCGGCCTGCAACAGGTCGTCCACCCGGGTCAGGCCCGAGCCTGACCGCCCCGCTCCCCCAGGAAGGCCGGCCGTGGGGACCCACCTCGTGCTGCTTCCGGAGGCTGCTCACGGCCTCCTCCTTCTTTGCCAGGGCCAGCTTCACCCTGCGGGGGAGCGCACGGTGGGCCTCTGTGCAATGCCCCTGCCAGACCCCCACGCCAGCCTGCAGTTCTCAGTGGGGGCCTCCATCCCCCAAAGGAGGGGCCACTCCTGCCCACTTGTCCCACCCTGCTGACTGCGGCACTGGGCCGCCTGGAGAGGCCAATGACAGGATCTGTGACCCCACGGCTGACCCCGTGTGAATCCATGCCCCTTGGGAAGGGCTCCCTGCTGAGAGGAGGACGAGAAGCCCCCACCACAGGCCTGCGTCGCAGAGCACCCACGGAGGGCAGGCAGGTAGGGGACCAGGGAAGGACTGAGGGATCCCTGGCGGCGGGGGGAGTAGGGGGTGGAGGGTGTCCATCCTTTCTGCAGAGCACCCACTCCACACAGGTCCAGGGGGCTAAGGGCCACGGAGCTCCTCTCCGGACACCCACACATAGGGCACCCGCCCTGGCTGGGATTGGCTGGGCTTCTTCCCAGGCTCTGGGGCCAAGCACCACATAGAGGACGACAGAGCCTCAAACACAGAGCCTGGAGCAGCCACGGCTGATGGGGCCCAGTTCTGCATCGGCAGGAGGCAGGAAGCTGGAAGGAGGGCGCGCAGCCTGCTCGCCTTCCTGGGCCCAGCGTCCCCTTTGGAGCCACAGGGTCCCGCCTGCCTCCCCCAGCCCTGTGCTCCCCAGGACCCCAATCAGCCCTGCAGCCCACCTCTCGTGAACCTCCTCCAGCTCCGCCTGCTTCTCCCGCGTGAGCTGCTCCAGCTCCAGCCGCTGGCGGGCCCGCAGCTCGGCCAGCTCGGCCCTGACCTGCTGGTTTTCCTCCTCAGAAGCTGCCAGCCGGGCAGCGAACTCCTGGCGAAGGACCTGGGCCAGGCTGCTGCGCTCGCCAGCCAGCTGCTCCCTTACCTGGGGCGGGGTGGCGGGCGGGGACGACAGGGGCTGCGTGAGGGGACGGCGGGGGCTGGGGGCTGGCGGTCGGCCACCCCTCCCGCCTGCTCACCGCCTTCACATCCGCCAGCTCCTTCTCCTTCTGCCGCACTAGGCCCTGCAGACGCACATTCTCCCCCTCGGCCTCCCCAAGGCGCCCCTTCAGCTCTGCGCACCGTTCCTGGAGCTTCCGCTCCGACTGTTCCAATTCTGAGAGCTCCGCCTCGTACTTATCCCGGAGGCGTTTGGCCCTGGTGGCGGGAGAGGCAGGGTCAGAGGCAGCCCCGTTGCCAGCCTCTGGGCCTCACTCCGGGGTTCTCGGGGCTTCACCGGCTCTCGGCGGCCCGCTCGCTCTCCTCCCTGGCCAGCGTCATGTCGGCCTCCAGCCGGTGGATGACCAGCTCGATCTCCTTGTCCCGGCCTCTCCGGATCTCTTCCTTCAGCTCCCGTTCTCGGT
>NW_006789046.1:1070192-1074254 GCF_000442215.2 Lipotes vexillifer | reverse complement strand
TTCAGCAGCCACGCTTCCTGCAGGGGAGGCCCAGCGGGTTTGGGGGGGCCGGCTGAGGTTGGCGGAGGAGGCCGAGGGATGGCCACATGGACTCTTGGTAATGCCCTGATGGCAGGGAAGGAGAGGCCTCGCACTACCCCAGGCCCCACCTGTCCTCAGGAGTGGAGGCCACGTCCCGTCATCGGGACCCAGCGTGGGACACAACAGGGGCTTGAGTAAGAACCATTAGCACAGCCTGGTGCTTCTCCCACCTCAGAGACCCGGGACCAAGGCCACGGAGACTGCGTCTGCTGCCAAACTGACCCTCCTGATACAAGAAGGGACCTCATCTGGTTGCTGAGGGCAGGGCCGGGTGCCCCCACCTGGGGGCAAGAGCGTCAGTGGGGCAGCCTCTTGGAAGGCAACCTGGAAACTGCCATCAGGTTTAACATACCACACCCTTTTACTCAGCAAACAGTCTGGGAACGTATCCCACAGATATGGGGACCCCTCCGTGCCTGGCTGGGGGTGGGGAGTAGCATGGCTGCTGGGCCACTGCTCAGGCTTTGTCCCCAGGCTGATGCCTTGTGTGGCCCCGGGTGCCTCTCCACCACAGCCTCCTTCCAGGACAGGAGAGGTGACACAGCCCACCTGGTAAAAGGCATGAGAGGACAAGGAAAAGCCTGCTCCTGCGTGGGCCCCTTACCCTGGCTGCAGGTCAGCCTGTCAACTTTGAGAGCAGCTACCTGGGCGAGGGGAGGGTGAGGAACGCCCGCCACCATCAAGTGGGGTTCGCTCCAGCCCCCTGGTCTCTCCCGAGGCCACCTGGAAGCTCACTCAAGTACGGTCAGAATCACACCGCCAGCCCTGGGCAGCCAGAACCCACATGTGCCCGAGGGGAGGCCACAGAGGTGGAGCCTACAAGCCAGCTTTGAAGCCTGGGGTGCCGGGCAGGAGGGGAGAGAGGGAAGGAAGACCCCACCCCCTGCCCCAGCTTCACCCGCCTCCCACCTCCTTCTTGGCGGAGTTGGCCTCCCACATCTGTTTCTCCACCTCCAGCTGGTCCTTCAGGGCCTTCAGTTCCATCTGGGGGCCAGTGACAGGGTGAGAGCAGCCCCCGCTGGCTGCTCCCCACCCAGGGCAGTGTCTGCAAGAGCCTGGACGGGGCCTGCGGTCAAGCTGAGGGTCTGTGGTGAGCTAGCTGGGGAGCCCCGTCACATGAACCCAGGCTCAGCGTAGCATTCCAAGCGGCTGCCACCCTGGCAGGTGGGCGCTGCTCCTGGCAGTGGCCCCTCTCCACGGGTGGTGTGGGTGCTTTGCTGCTGGGCTGGCCTGGAGGGGCGGGGCCCGGGCGGGATGGGGCGGGGCTGACCTGGTGCCTGCGCTCCTGCTCCTCTCTCCCCTTCTCAAACTCGGCCCTCAAGGCCCGGCCCCCGGCCGAGCTGCTCTCCTCCAGCTGCCGCCTCAGCTCGTCCAGCTCCGCCCGCTGCCTGCAGGTGAACAGAGGCCAGTTCTGTAAGGCTGGGCGGGGCTAGGCTGGGCGGGGCTGGGCGGGGCTAGGCTGGGCCCCTCCCCGCGGTACCTGGCGGCCTGCTGGCCCAGCCGCTCCTTCTCCTCGGCCACATCGTTGTAGAGCCGCCGCCGCTGCTGCTGCAGGGCCCGCTGCTCCTGCTCCAGGTGCTGCTCGAAGCTGCGAACACAGGACCCGCTGGGGGTGGGGCCGCCGGAGTGCTGGAGTCCCCGCCCCATCCACCCCAGCCGCCAGCCGGGCACGCCCCTCAGAACTGAACTGCCCAGTACAGCCGCATCCCTCGGTGTCCTACACCCCGCCCCCTTTTCGCTGTCCTCCGAGGGAGGCCGCTGCGGGGGAAGTGCTGTTCGCTCTGGGGGGTCTGCGCACACCCCAGGCCTCACCCCCACCCTCCCCGTCCCCAGAGGGCTGGGCGCCTCACCGCTGCTGGGCACGCTCCCACTCCTGACGGCCCAGCGCCTCCCTCTCCCGCTGCAGGTGCTCGCGGAGCTCCTCCGCCTGGCGTGCGTAGCGCCGGGCCGCACGCTCGTCCGCCTGCAGCAGCTCCACCGCGTGCAGGCTCTTCAGCTTCTTCACCTCCTGCTTGTGCTCGGCGATCAGCTTCTGGATCTCAGGCTCCAGGCCTGGGGGGCGTGGAGGGAGACCGCGCTGCAGGGACCCTCCTCCACCACTGCAGGGGCGCCGCCCCGGCCCCTCTGTACTGTGGGGGACCCCCGACCTCCGCCCACCATGACACCAGGGCTGCGGTCCAGGTAGAGGACGCCCCCATGGGCTCCAGCCCAAAGCACAGCTGAGTCCACCAGTGCCCACAGCATCTCTCCCTGCCCACTGCACCAAGACGCCCTCCTTGGTGCTCTGGCCTGCTGGGTCTCCCTCAGGAGGAGGGGGGTCACTGGAGAGGGTGTCCTGGGGCAGGAGGGCCGGGCATGGGCAGGCACAGCTGGGGCTGCCCCATCAGCCCTCAGAGGGATCTCTAAGTGGGAGAGGAGCGACTGTGCCGCCAGCGGGCGGCCCCCACCCCAAACCCCCATCTGGCTCGCTCCCCTGGAAGCTGCAGGAGACCAGGAGACCCAGCAAGGGGAGCCCGGCCAAGGGAAGGTGAGGCCCCCCAACCCGGACCAGGCCCTCTCTCTGGACGCTGGTCTGTGGCCAAGCTCGTGTGCCGCCAGCTTCCCTTGCTCCTCCTGGCCTCGAGCCAGCTGGGCCGCATCCCTGAGTCTCACTGCTTCCCAGGAAGCCTCTCCGCCACGTGTGCAACTGGAACTACTGTTCTCACTCGAGACCCCCACGATTACTCCGCCCGAGTGGCGGCTCTGGGCACAGCGGCGCCCACCTTTGACCGTGATCTCCTTGATCTTCCGGGTCTTCTCATTGATCCACTTTTCCCTGCGGACTTTTTCGGTGGCGCTCATGAGTTCTTTGAGTTTCTTAATCTCCTACCAGCAAGGGAACAGGAATCAACAGAGCAGCCGTGTGAGGCGGCAAGATGCAAATGACAGCCCCTTTCTGGCCATCCCCTGGGTTTCAGGAGGCGGCCTTTCAACAGTGACCTCGGGCAAAGCAGGAAGCACCAGGGGCTGCGGGTCATTGTCCAAAGAAAGCCAGGAGTAATAAGTGGCGTCCCTCTGACCAGGGACCAGAGCTGCGGCATGTCCTCGGTCACCTCCTCTGAACCCCACCTCCTCATCTGTGACATGGGAGGAGTCACGCGAGTCCCTCAGCCCCTGCCCCGGGGTGTGCCACCTGCCGGGCTTGCGGGAAGCAGCTCGGAGGTCAGGGAATGAGGCTCCGGGGCCACCTGTCCTGGGGTCCCTCGCACAGGGCCTGCAGGCACAGCAGGCCTGGGGTCAGGTGTCAGGAGGGCGAGGGGCTCACCAGCTCGTGCTGCTCCCGCATCTGGGCCTCCTTGTCCTTGAGCCTCTGGTCCCCCTGCTTCAGCTCGGCCACCAGGGCCTCACACTTCTCACCCAGAGCCTTCTTGTCTTCGATCAACTGCGACCAGGGGTGGAGGTGAAGCTGCTGTCCCATGAGGCCAGGAGATCCCGCCTCCCCTCACCCGGGGGGCCAGCGCACCAAATCCCGAAACACCCTGCTGCTCCTGGGTCTGTGCGGGACCCTGGGTCTGGGAGGGTGTGCACACATGGACAAGGGGCTGCAGCTGCCCCCGGCCCTCAAGCCCCCTGAGACCTGGCTGGTGTCAGCGGAGCTCCGGCAGCGACGGTGCCTTGGCTACAAGCCCCCCACTGTGGCCACATCAGGAGCTTCCTGGAATGGGGGTCATTCTTTCGACCCCGTCACCTGGCCTGTGGAGAAGCGCCTGCCCGTCGCCTGCCAAGGGGTCTCTGTGAAGCCCCAGGATGGCACCCAGCCTCACTGAGGGTTCCAGGCAGACGCCCAATTTGGAGACACCTATGACCACCAGGCAGAGTGTCGCTAATGATCACGGGAGGCCGCTCGGTTCCTCTGGGCTCCTGCCTCTCTTCAAAGACCCCACACCAGAGTTTTCCTCAAAAAAGGACCCGATGGGGGGGGGGGGGGGCTATACCAAAACG
>NW_006789046.1:1064897-1070086 GCF_000442215.2 Lipotes vexillifer | reverse complement strand
CCCCCCCAGAGTTTTCCTCAAAAAAAGGCCCGCAGGGGGGGGGGGGGCTTGACTGAACACAGAGTGGGCCTGAAGCTTCCACCACCCTGTCAAGGGAGCTCTGGCTGCCCCACCAGCCCCAGCAGACCAGGAGCGGCCTCCCCAGGACACGGACAGTCTGGAACGCACAGGAAAGTTCAGGGTGTGTCCTGCTGGACGCCTCCCACCAGGCCCCCAGAGGACCAGGCGGTCCTCTGAGTGATCCCACACGCCTGGACCCCACCCTGGATGTGCTCTGCCCAGCAGCTCCTGCTGCCCACCCACCATGCTGGGCTGGGGAGCACAGCCATGGGTGGGGGGAGGATTATGGCTGGGGGGAGCATCGCTGGGGGCTGGTGAGCAGCACCCAGTGGGGCTAGTGTGCACTGGGCCGGCCCTGGTCCCCACAGGGGAAGATGCTGCCCGTTTCTACAGAAGGAGAAGGAGACCCACAGGGGAGGCCAATGGCTCCAGAAGAGTCTCCATGAGGCGCGAGCTGGTCGGGAACCCAGTCCAGTCCTCCTCCCTCACTGCTCAGGTCCTGACAGCCCTGCCCTCAAGCCCCGCCTCCCAGGCAGCACCACCTGGTCGATGAAGGACAGGTGCCGCTGGATGGCGGCCTCGTAGTGCTCCTTCTGCTGCCGCAGCTGCCGGCCCAGCTCCTTCTCCGTGTCTTTGACCCGCCGGGTGGTGAGGTCGCGCTGCTGCGCCTGTGGCGGGTGCGGGAGATGAGACCGAGATGAGGCGGCCCTCAGCGGGCAGGCCGGGCACCCGCTCCAGCTGGGGACACGGGGACGGAGGCGGCGCTGGCGGCGGCGTTACCAGCGCCCTCGGCAACAGCACCACCGCCTGCTTCTCCTCCTCCACCTCCAGCTGCAGCCGCATCACCGACGTGCTGACCTCGGACGCAGGCTCCAGGCGCCCCAGCCCCTCCTCCGGCACGGGCCCCTGGGGACGCGGCTGTGTCAGGCAGGCCCTGGTCACCTGGTGATGACCTGCCGTCCCTCCCTGGAGACCCCTCCACACCTGGGGGGCCGAGGCCGGCAGGCCCTGCCCAGACTTCTCCATCTCATCCAGGAAGCTCATGATACTCTGCAGCTTGGCCTCCGAAAGCAGTGTCCCGTCCTCGCGGGGGCAAGCAGCCACACTCAGCTTCCCAAATTTCTCCAGGTTGTCGGCTGTCAGGCAGCTGGAACCGTCCTCCTATGGGGGGCAGGGGCGCAGCATTAGGGGCAGTCAGGGCAGCGGAAGACTCTGGGCTGGGCTTCCAGGAGCTGCTCAGGGCCCCCTGGGGCAGGGGAGGGCCTGGTCCGGAGGGAGGGCCTCTCAGGCTGCCCAGACCCTGGCAGGGCATCCATCACCTGGGGGCACCACTGGCAGAGAGGTGGTGCCCACCCCACCTCCACCCCTGGGTTATTCTGGGGGTCCTAAACCTTAGTGAGCCCGGGGATGACAGGGGGGGTTCAACAAGGTCCCATCTGGCCCTCGTTAGCGTCCTGACTAGAGCAGGGAGGAGCCCGGTGGACTTCCCTGGCCCCCAAAGCGCCCCTGTGACCGCGTGGACAGTGGCAAGGCCCACGGTCACCTCGTCGGTCCAGGTGTATTTGTCCTTGTGGTAGGCCTGGGGGTGGGGCAGCGGCTCAGGCTCCTGCTCCAGCAGCTTCAGCATGTCCAGCAGCTCGTCCAGGGTTGCCCTGGACTTGGCCCTGCTCCCAGCAGGGCCCAAAGCTTCCAGGCTCTCGCCAGCCACGTCCTGGGAGCTGGCATCCTGCAGCAGACGGGCCATTAGAGGCAGAGACCACCAGAGAACGGTGCGGGGAGAGGCCGGGGTGAGGCTTCCTCCACACGGGTGCCTGCCCGCTCAGCCACAGGGACTGGGCTTGCCACCCAACCCACCTCCAGGGAAAGAAAAAGGGCGGCCGAGTGAGATGGGTCCGGACCTGGCCTCCTCGTCCCTCAGGCTGGAGGCGTTGGCCAACACCTAACCTCTGAGCTTCCAGCTCTCTTCTGTGGGCCTGCACAGGCTCCACCCCAGTATCCATGAAGACCCAGCGGGATTCTAGAGCAACCATTGAGACCCCAGCCCTCCACTGGAGTGACAAGACCCATCCTGGGTGGCCTTTCCTGGTGTGAGTGACCCCACAGCCAGGGAGGGACAGGGAAAGGGCAAGCGCAAGCCACCCCGGCACAGATGTCCCAGAGCTGAAGCCGGGCAGGGAGGGCAGGAAGGGCTGTGCTGAGACCTGAGGCTTGTCCTCTGGAAGCTGCCGGGGCTCTGGCGACGAGTCGCGGGCAGGCTGGCAGGGGTCCTCTGGGCCCGCAGTGCGGAGGCCAGCCCCTGCACAAAGGAACGCAGCGTCAGCCCACCTGGGGGCAGCAAACGCGGGGGAGCCCTTGGAAAGAGGCCAGGGGAGGGGGATGCAGGCCTGGGACAGCATGTGCCACAGTGGACCTCACTGAACAGCGGGGACAATGGAGAGCCCTGACCTCCCGGGGCGAGAGGTCAGGTAGCTGGTGCAGCTGCTCTGTAGGGACCCTGTGTCCAGCTCCAGAGTAACTGGGGCACAGGTGGAGGAGCAGGGCCTGGCGTCTGGCAAGAACGACGCCCCTCCTCCACGGGTGGAAGCCACAAACGGGGCAGTGGCACAGGGGGCCAGAGGACACTGGCAGAGGCCACACCTCCTTCTCAGCCACGGGCCTCCCTGAGGGAAGGGGATGGGGAGGTCTGGGCATGGGGTGTCCGCCTTCAGGGATGGCTGCACCTGGGGTCACCATACCTGGGGTGCCTGTACATAGAGCCGGAGGCAGAGGTGTGCAGGCGGCAGGGCAGCCTCCAGGCTCTCGGACCTGCTCACCAGTGTTATTGGCCTTGCGGTTCTGCTGGGCGACGCTCCCCGGCCTCAGGCTTGGCTCCTGGGTGGTCTGGGGCTTCCCCGTCTCCCGCGGCCCCTTCAGCAGCCCCAGGTCAGCGTTACCTGACTTCTGGGCTCGCTTCTGCTGCAGTTCCTGCCGTGGGGCGCACCTGTGAGCAACCCCGCCCAGGGGAGAGGGCGGCCCCTTGTCCTCCCCAAGCCGTGCTGCCCAAGGCCCCACACCCAGGGGTTCAGGGAAGGGGGCGGTGGGGCCCCCAGGAGCGCAGTGGTGCTCTCGGCACACGGGGGTCCTGCCTAAGCACCAGGCTCCCCATGTGGCTCAGGTCACCCCTCACCTGGATGGCTGCCCTCCGGGCCTGGCGTGCCTTCTCCTCCCGGGCCTTCCTCCTGGCCACCTCCTTCTGTTGGTGCCGGTCCAGGAGGGTCCCCCCTCCTAGCCGCTGCCGCTGCCCCTGCAGAAGCCGAGCCATGGTGGGTTTCACTGGGAAGATGGGGTTGCCCCATCCTGCCATTTCTCTGCCCCACGGAGGACAAGCCCCCCTCTCCCTGGTGGCCAGCGGCTCCTGCAGGTGGGAGATGGCTTTGCATCCCAGCCAGAAACCCACCCCACCTTTCAGCAGGGGTGACCTGGCACCCAGGCCCTGCCAACCGAGTGACCTGGCCCCCAGGCGCTGCCAACCTCAGGAGGGAGGAAGCTGGGCCCCCAGATGGGGGGGACCCATGGGGCAATTCTAGGTTCAACCCCACTGGTCCGAGAAACCCTGCCGTATAGCTGGACCCCTGGGATTCTCACCCGCCCCCTCAGGGTATGGCTCACACACCCACGCTGACCTCTCGCTTGGACGCCAGCAGGTGCTCCAGGCGGGCGGCTCCGTCTCGGCGCCGTTGCACCTGATGTCGGTACCAGCGCTGGATGGTGATGGCGGCCTGGTTCACCTGGTGGATAAACCTGCCAGAAAGTGGGGCTCAGGATGGAGGCGGCTGAGCCAAGGCCTCCCTCCCCGGGTCTCCAGAAGGCCCGGCAGGCAGAGAAGCCGGCAGCTGTGCACATGGCCCTTCTTCAGGTGCCAGCGTTCCCCAGGGAAATGGAAATGCTCATCCGCACAGGTGGTTCACAACTGCTAGAAACAGCAAGTGATCCAAAGGCCCCCCACCTATGGGTGAGCACTGTGTGCTCCTGACAGTGACATTACTCACAGACAAACAGCAACAAACCAGGGACTCTGCAGGCCAGGCACAGAAGGCCACAGGCCGGTGCTCTAGTCAGGGCCTGCGAGGGAAGGCAAGCTGCAGGGGACAGGCTGGTGTGCCCAGGGTCTCGGCCAGAAGGGGCTGGGTGAGAGGCATGCGAGGGGATCCCAGGGGGTGACATCGTTCCCGTCTGCACGTGCATCAAACTCATAGACCTGTGCCCTAAAGGGGGCGTGTGTTGTTGTACGTAAATTATACTCAGTAAAGCGGGTTAAACCCAAAGCCTTCACCTTGGCTCTCAGGGACACTTTCTTGATTCACTCAGCAAAGGTGCTAATGGACCATGAGGATATGAGCAGTCACCGGCCGTGGGACATGCACGCAGAGGGGAGCCCTGGTGGGGACACCCGGGCCTCACCCAGCTCGTCCCGCTTGCCCACTTCCAGGGCCCAGTCCCAAGCTCTACTGGGACAGCAGGGGTGACTGCTCAGCCAGATGAGGCTCTCAAAGCCCAGCCTCTGATCGCTAAGTGGTTCCTGACGGGACACAACGTCACAGACCTGGGGCTGCAGCAGAAGATCCCACCATGCCCACCCTCCGCGCTCCCCTGGGGCAAGGTTCTAGGGGCGGTTCCATCAGTTGTTTGGAGTTTTTCAGTTTTATATCTTCTTTCTGCTTAATGTTTTTTTAACTAACAGTTTTACTGAGGTATGGTTTACTTACTTATAAAATTTACCAATTTTGAGTATACGATTCGATGATTTTTAGTAAATTTACAGAGTTGTACGACCGCCAGCATGATCCAGTTTGAGAACATTTCCATCGCCACCCAAAGCACTCCCCTGGCCCCAGGCAGCCACCGCTCTACTTTCTGTTTCTGCAGATTTGCCTTTCTTGACGTTTTATATAAAAAGAATTGTAGGGCTTCCCTGGTGGCGCAGTGCTTGAGGGTCCGCCTGCCGATGCAGGAGACGCGGGTTCGTGCCCCGGTCCGGGAGGATCCCACATGCCGCGGAGCGGCTGGGCCCGTGAGCCATGGCCGCTGAGCCTGCGTGTCCGGAGCCCGTGCTCCGCAAATGGGAGAGGCCACAGCAGTGAGAGGCCCGC
>NW_006789046.1:1026919-1064887 GCF_000442215.2 Lipotes vexillifer | reverse complement strand
AGATTGGTCTGGTTTTCTTTTCTTGTAATTTCTTTGTTTGGTGTTGGTACCAGGCTAAGCAAAACCAAAAAAAAAAAAAAAAAAAAAAAAGAATTGTAAGTGTGGTCTTTTCAGCCTATATATCTTAAAACAACTCTTAAATGGAAATTTCTCCCACTGGTACCTCCAGCCTCCTCCCAGCCCCGGCTGCGGTCACCTCTCAGCCTCCTCCTCGGTCACCTCCTTCCGTCTGAGCTGCCCGGCGGTGGCCCCCGAGTTGTTCTGGGCCGTGTGGTTGCTACGCGCCGCGTTCTTTTGCGGCTTCCCGAGGCTGCTGCCCTCGCCCTCGTCCGTGGCTGCCTTGATGATGTTGCTGACCGGGAGGGCAGAGAAAGGCTCACAGCCTCCTGACAGGGCCCCCATCTCCTGGCCCCCGGGGGACGGCTCTGCCCGCAGCCCGGGGAGGTGCCTCGGCCTGGTCCTGGGGCCTTGGGCCTGGCAGGAGGCACCCACAGGTCCTGTTCCCTGTTCTGACTTGCTGGTCATCGCCAGGGTCACCTACTCTGCCCCCACCAGAGCCCATCTGGTGGCACCCAGGGTTAATGGGCACTGCATTTAAAACAGCAGAAAGGTCTCAAATGTTACAGGATCCCAGAGCCAGATGGTGACTCAAGATACCCATGGGCCGTCCCTGACCTGAGCACACTATGCAGCAGATGTAGGGGTGATGGACTAGGGGCTGCTCTGCTCTGCTCAGCTCAACTCAGCCCTGCTTGAGACCCTCCTTGGCTTTGGTCTTAGCCGGGGACCGGAGACTCAGGGGGTGGCTGCGGCTTCCTCGGCAGGACCTCAGGCTGGAGTGAGCCCGGGCCCACCTGTGTGGCCCAGGTCGTGCACTGTGCAAGGCTGGAGCCAGGGCCTTACTTGAGGGAGGGAGCCATGTGGTTGGAGCTCTTGGGAGGCGGCACCTTCTCCGAGGGGGTGTAGTGGTTGTGCACCATGGTGGTGACGCAGTTACCCACGGCGCCCTTGTTGCTCCTGCCAGGAGAGACCGGGGCAGGGGGGTCAGGCTCTGGGAAAGACCCCCGAGTCGTGCTGTTGATGCCAGGGCTCACTGTGGCGTCGTCTCAGTGTCCCTGCCGGTGGGGCCCTTCTTGGGACCCGGGAAAGCTCCGCCCGGGCATTCCACCGAGCAGAACCCAAGGTTTGAGGGTGAAAACTGCGGCCCCTGACTTCGGACATGCCTGCGACAGGGTGGGGGAACGGTCACAGACCAGTCAACAGAGAAAGGACCTCCCCCCGCCAGTTACATGTGATGGATGGAATACACTGTTTTCTCTCTGCCCCTCTCAAACCCGCCAGAAGGAATAAAAAATGTACAAACACACAAGGATGAGAAGATGAGACAGCGGCAAAGAGATGTCCACAAAGTTCCTGAGGACGAGGAACAGAGGGCCCAGCGGTGGCTGACTCGCAAAGTGAGTGAGGGGAAACCTGGGTGCCGCAGGGGCCTCGAGTCGGCTGGTCTGCACCCCAGAATCCAGGGAGGTGTGGGAAGCAAGGGCACCTGGCTCTTCCAAAGCAGCAGCTGCGCCTGCACCCCCTTCCTCACTGAGCATCAGGCACCAAGCCCACCCTGCCCCGCCCCTCCTCCTGCAGAAGACAAGCAGCTAGGTCTCCAGGTGAGAGTCTGTGCACTGGACCAGGACACCCCCAGCCCTTTCCTGCCGGCCCGCAGAACTGGTGGCCCTCAAATAACCCCACGGGGGAGACAGGAGGATCTCTCCCTGGAGAGACTGGGCAGCCCCAGCAGAAAAGTCCCAGACACAGACAGGTGGGGAGCCCCCAGCACAGCAGCCTGGTCCCCACACAATCACCCCAAAGTGAAGCCTCCAGGCAACTTTTAGGGCCTCCCTCTTAAATTCTGACAGAGCCAGTATTCCAGACATTTGGGAAAAGACTCACATGTAAAAGGTCAACAAACAGAATATGATGGAAATAAGGCCAAGCAAAGAACAGGACATTTCAACAAATGTACACTCAGTGTCAGGCTGTGCTGATAAATCTTTAACAGCCAAGTCTCTAGAGAGAAAAGCTCTTATCTGCAGCATCTGCCAATGTCAGTGACAATAGTTCCCACCATGGCTGATTTCAGACACCCTGGAACCAGAGCCGGGCAGAGGAGGACAGTCAGCCTTGTGAGCCGGCGCAGGCAGCTCCAGCCGCCGCTGCGTGGAATCCTCAAACACGTGAGAGACGAAACAAGAACAAGATGCTACGAAAGAGGAAGGATGGAGAGACATTCGAGAACAAGAGGAGCTACAGGAGAGAAACAACGCGAGCAAAGGGTTGAAATACACAGTTAAGTGCATCTATCAGAAAGCAGGTCCCAAAGCTAAAGAGAAAGAAAAGAAGGGAAGACGCCAACTTTGTAGAATCAACCCAGGAGGCCCAACACGCAAATAACCGCAGTCGCAGGAAGAACGGGAAAAAGAAAAGGGAGAAAACTGTCAAAGAAACGACAAGAGGAAATTTCCTAGAACCAAACAGCGCAAGTGTGCACATGGACCAGCCACCAAAGCCCAGTGCGATAAGTGAAAGAACCACGTCGAAGGCCTGGCCCCGGGAGCTTCCACAACAGAGAAATGAAAAGATGACTCAAACTGCTTCTAGAGGGAGGAAAACAGACACGTGAAAGGACTGGGGATCAAGAAGGCAGTGAATTCACAACAGCTCTCCACGGAAACTGAGCAATTGCTTCAAGATGTCAGGAAAGCTTTCCAATCTAGAACTCGGTGCCAGCCAAACTCTCAGTCAGTGGAACGGTCACGGCATGTTCAGGCACATGTGGTCTTAGAAACGTTACCTCCCACACATCCTTCCTGAGGAATCAACGGGAGGATGTGCTCCCCTAGAGATGGAGGAAACGGAGGGCCTACCAGGAGGGAGGGGGTAGCAGAGGCAGGCCAGCTCGGACCCAGGCAAGAGAAGACAGGGCTCCGAGAGGTTTCTCTGGAGGAAGGTGGACAGGCAGGGCACCTGCTGGCCTGCTGGAGGCGAGTTCTAAGATTCTCTTATCAAGTCTGGGAGAAGAAGTGACCCACACACAGACAACGAACCAAGGAGGAAAACAAGAGATCATTTTTAACTCTGGGAAAAACAAAAGTGTGCCCCAAACATCAACAACCTCTCTCGAGCAGATTCTGCTCTGAGGTTCACATTTTGGATTCCTCAACCCTCCTGACTCTGGGGGGCAAACACAACCATTATCCCCTTGGTATAAATGAGGATCCTGGGGCCCAGGAGGGTTAAGCAACCTGCCCACAGAAATGTTCCGAGGCACCCTGGTCCAGATACAAATAAGACAAAGCGGCCACCCCCGGGAGCTCTGGGTGGGCAGGGCCGTGTGGCCCTGCAGCCGGCGCACCTGTTGTTGGCGGTAAAGTTGGGGGCCAGGGGCACCGTGCACTCTCTCCTCCGTGGGCCCACCGGCACGTCGAGGGTGCCAGGACTCTGGGCATCAGGTGGCAAGGTGAAGGCCCTGGGCTGGTCATCCTGCACATAGACGACAGCCCGTGACCTCGCTGCACACGCCACTGACACAGGGCCCCTGCCCTGCCCCCACTGCCACATGCACACATGGGGAGCGGTGGGATGGCCTAAGGGCTGGGACATTCTTTGCTGCTCCTCCTTACATTGACCGCTGTGGTCAAAGCTGGCTGACTAACACTGATGCCCCCCACCCCCTGCTGGCCCATCCTGCAGGGGCAGCGAGAACGAAGCCGGAACCAGGCGTCACTCCCAATGGACAGGGGCCGCGTGACGTCCTGTCCGCTCAGCTCAGCTGCAGCCTCACCAGGACATTCCACGTGGCTCCCTTCTCGCTGGAAGCTTTGCTCAGATCGGCAGGCCTCTTTCTCCCACCGGGGCTGCCCTCGAAGAGTGTCAGGAAGTCCGGGGGCTCTTCTGGCCTGTGTCGCAGAGAGGACAGCAAGCAGGGATAGTCACTGGGCCTGGGGAGCCCGGCTCCAGGAACCCAGACAGGGGTCATTTTACGAGGGGACAGGAGGGACCAGGTCACCGGTGGGGACTCCTGCTCCCCAGCCCACAGCATAAAATATTTCTCAGCCCCGATCTGACAACCGCGCCTGGAAGAGGTGCTCACACCTGTCCTGTGGCCACCACAACATCTCAGGGAAAGCGCAGCAAGGATAAGGAAGAGGCGCAGGCAGGGGGATGGTGGCCTTGAGGTCCACATCCCTGCGCGGGAAATGACGGGCCAAGACTCATCCTGCCTGCCCCGCCCAGGGCTGGCCCCCCCACCCCCACCCCGGTCCAGCCAGCGCTCACACCAGTGAAGCTGGGAGAAGGGCTAACAGAGGGAGGAGAGAGCAGGCCGGGGGTACCTGAGGTGTCAGAGGTTACCTTAGGGGGCCAGGCCATGCCTGGTTGGCTTGTGGCTGGTTGACCTGCGTGGCACTATTAGATCTGCGAAGGTTGCTGATGGCCCGGGAGCCTCCGGGCCCTGGGGCCTCCTGCCAAAAGGAGGGAAGCAACCAACCATGTGGCCAAGGTTTTAGACCCTCGCCAGTCCACGCAGCATCAGGCCAGGCTTGGACACAGATTTAGAGAGAGGCTCTCCTGGGTCACACGTAGACAGGTGGGCAGGGGAGCAGCATGGGGGTCCTGGGTTTGACCTGCTGAGCGGGGGCAGGTCCTCGGCCTCTCACACGAAGTGGGAGCTCCTCACCCCTGGCAGATGGAAGGTCCGAGAGGAGGCGTGTGAGGCCCGCCCGGGCGCCACAACAAAGGCTGACCATCCTCCTCATCACCTTCTAACCAACGAGCCTGGCCGCTCACTCCCCCTGCAGCTCTCGTCCCGCAGCTCCCGCGGCCATCCTGCTGTCCGCCTGCCCTGCCCTGCCTGGTACCTCAAGGCCACCAAGAGCTCCTCCTTCCCCACACATCAACCCCGTTTACAGAGGAATCACACAAATCCAAATGTTGCTGGAACAGGAGGGACAGAGGGCTTGGTGCTGGCAGGATCTAGGCTCTGCCCGGGGCCAGCCGACCCCAGTCTTGACCTCTTGGTGAGTCAGCTCCCTGGTCTACAAGCCGGAGTCCTTCCTGCCCCGGGGTGGCCCAGGGATGCACCGGATGATGGACATGAAGGTGCCTGCTGAGGTGTGGAGCTTACCCAGGAGTCAGACGCCCACCCCGTGGTAGGGGTCCCTGGACACCCCTGGACCTGAGGCCCAGCCCTAACACTCACCAGCATCTTCCTCCTTGGCTCACTGCCAGTGACCACGGAGATGGAGCGGGCGATGGGCTTGGCGGTGGAGGCACTGTTGGGACGCCGGGACATGGGCGGAGGGAGGCCTGTCAGACTCAGGTCCATGCTTTCCGGGCTGCCCTCGGGAGGGCCGGAGGGGCCGCTGAGGGCCCTGGAGCCTTTCATGGTGGACAAGTAAGCCCTGAGCAGGGAAGAAGGGATGCGAGGAGGTGTCCTCCGAGGAACCAGATGCGCACACATAACCTCTGGCCTGGCCGCAGGGGCCCAGGGCGCCTGAGTCTGCCTGCCACCCAGCTCCCCAGAAGCCTGCCACGCCCACCACCCTCCTCACTGGGTGGCCATCTCCTCATTAGGAGCAGAAGCGAGTGACAGAGTGGGACCCCGAGCGCAAACGGCAAAAGGAGGGCCTCCCGGGGTCAAGATGACCTTCCCCGGAGGGGCACTGCTGGGGGTGGCTGGGGGTTGCAGCAGTCATGGCTGTGAGCCCCCACCCCGTGACAGGTACTCCACCCGCCTGGGCCCCATATTCTTCACCTGTAAAACGGGCCTTTAAAAGTGCCTCCCCAGGGGTTATCATGAGGCTCAGACAAGACGGCTGTGAGGCTGGCATGTGGTGAGCACCCCACAGGCGATATTCTAACTGGGGTTAGGGCCCCCAAGCTTATCTGACTACAGAACCCCCTCCCTCTCCTCAGAACCACCCAGAATATCCACGAGCTCCTGGGAGGCAGCATCTGCTCTCGTGTCCAGGTTCCCCTCCTCCCCTCCTAGGTTGGCCACCTCTGCAGCGTCCCGTGCTGGCCCTTCCGCTTCCAAATGCTCCGCCCTGGGCCTCTCTCTTCGTCCTGGGGGACTGCCTCTGGCCTCCTGGCTTCCAACACCATCCATGCGCTGCCGGTTCCCACAGGCATACCTCCCGCCCCCCTGTCCCCTAGTTCCCAACTTAGCTAACCACGGAGCCCCTGGCACCTCAGACCCAAACGGACTCCTGACTACCACCTCCAGCGCCCTTCCCTGGAGAGCATTTTCTGAAACCAGCTCAGACCGAAGATCCAGGTCTCGTCCCGACATCCTCTCCCTCACCTCCACACCTGCCCCCTCAGCAACCCGCCGATGCCCCTTCCCCGTCAGTCCCTTCCCTCCACAACCCCCATCTGAGCCCCCATCTCCTCAAACTGGACAACCGCAGCAGCCCCTCCTCCAGCCCTGCCTGGCCGGCCCAGCCCCTCCCCGCAGGGCAGCCACAGCTGATCTTTCTGAACCGGGTCTCAGATCAGGCTATGCACCCAGTGAAGACCCTCTGAGGACTCCCAGGCAGGGAGAATAAAGTCCACATGCCTAATGCCCCTCAGACCTGACCCTGACCTCTGTAACCTCCTCACTGCCTCCCTTTTCCCTCCTCAGTCTGCTTGAGACCCTTCCCTGGGATGTCACGAGGCCCCCTCTCACTCGGAGGGCTGCCTGTTGCTGTCATTCTTCATTCCCTCATCCGGCTTCATTCTTCACTTGACCACCTGCGCACACAGGCTGGTCTGTGCACTGCCTGAGGCCCTCGTAAGAACATAAGGTCCATGAGCGTGGGGACCATGCAGCCCCAGAACCCGGCACGTGGCAGGTGTTCAGGTAATAAGAGGGGGTGAGCCGGCACCAGGAATGACCAGAGAGGAATGAGCACAGCCCTCTGTGCCACGGAGGACTCTGGTGGGCCAGCGGGCACACACCATCGTCCCCCAAGGTCAGCACTGCAGCCTCCTTCAGCCCCAACACCCACAGCAGAGGCTTTGGCCCCTACTCTCCAGCGTGAGGGCAGAGGCTGTCCCTGCCACTCACCAGGCCAGTGTCCTCAGTTATGCATTTCCCGTCGGGTCCTGGGGGTGAAACTTAACACCCTCCTCTCCTTGAGGCACTGGCCACACCCACGTGGACCCAGGCTGGCCCACTTGGAGGAGCGTGCAGGGCTCTGGGATGGTAAACACCGCCTCTCCGTGGAAACCTCCAGGCCAGACCTCACCTTGCATAGAGAGGTGTCCCTCCCAGGACCTGAAGGTGGGTGTCCAGAGTCTCTGCCTGGACCCCTCAAGATGGGCTGTCCCAGGACCCCAGGCAGCTTCTCTGCCCGGCAGCTCCCCATCTCTCTGCGGTTTGGCTCAAGGCGGTGAGACGGGACTGCTGCTGACTGGTTTCCACCTCATCCTCCTGGGAAGGCAGGAGGAGCTCAACGGCCCTGGGGCATGAGCCCCTCCTCACCTGTGCGGGGGCACCGATGGGCCCTCACCTGCACCCTCCCCCTCACCTGGGCAGACCCCTTTGCCTGCATAAGGACCCCTCCCGGTCACCTGCGTGGACCCCCTCACCTGTGCGAGGGCCAGGCCCCCTCACTTGCGCTGGCCTCCGCATTTGGGCGGGCCCAGGACCACCTCACCTGCGCGGGGACGCCCTCATCGGAACGAGGCCCCACTCACCTGCACGTTCCACCTCGCCTGCGCAGCCCGGGATGCCCCTCCCTGCGCGGTCCAGGAACCCCCTCACCTGCGCGGGCCCCAACATCTGCGCAGGCCCTGGACCCCCCTTCACCTGCGAGGGCAACCCCACCAGCACAGGGATCCCCTCACCTGCGAGGGTCGGGCCTGGGACTCTGTGCCTGCGGGGCCGAACGGCGAGGGGTGCGCGGGGCCCTCCAGGCGGGGACCGGCGGGGCCCAGGCTTTGGGCCGGCGACTTCACGCCCCCGGCCCCGGCGCTGACTCCGAGGCCCGGTGACAATGAAACGGCCGGGAGGCCGGGCGAGCAGCCGCAGCTAGCAACCAGCAAACAGCCTAGCACCTCCTCCCCGTCCGTCACGGAGGCCCGCCTTTCCTGCCCGCGCCGCTTTCGAATTGGCCCTCCGGCCGCCCGCTCCGGACATCCCGGGAGCTCATTGGGCCGCTCGGCTGTCCTTCGGGCAGTTCACGCGTGGGAGGAGCAACAGAGAGCTGGGGGCCCGTGGTGGCGGCGGCCTGCCGATAGGACTTGGCTGCGGGAGGCGGGGTCTCAGCAGAAGTGGGGGCGGGTCCTGGGCGGAGCCTGTGGGGAGGGATGGGGAGGAGGAGTAAGGGGCGGGGTACGGGGGGAGCAGCCGGGGGTGTGTGGTCGCTACAAGCTTCTTTCACCCCAGCTCAGCCAGCTTGCGCGGCTGCCACAGGGTCCCCGAACTCCCACGCCGCCCCCCGGATCCCACGCGGAACCTCGGCTCCCACGCGGTCCCCGGGCTCCCGCCTTGCCGAGACCCGTCTGGACACGTGGGTCCCGGTACCCCCTGAAAGCTCCGTTTTGGGGTCCAGACCTGCGAGTCCCAGGGAGGCCCGCCTTGGGGGAAACGTGAAGCTGTCAATAGGGTGCCCTTTCTCGGGCGGCCCTGACACTGACTCCCACACCCAGTGCGCGGTGGCGTTGCCCTTTTTGTCTCCATCCTTTCTGTCTTGACGATGCCTTTTTTTTTTTTTTTTTTTTTTTGCCTCCTTCTCGAAAGTTTTAATCCTCCCACCTCCACCCCCGCACCTGGGGGTTGTTTCCTATTATAACCCATGTCCACAGGCCCCACTGGCAGGGCCTCTCCTCCTTGGTGTCCCAGGTGTCCCACGAACGGCACGGTGCGCCCTCCCCAGCGCGCAGGTGGACCCAGCACGCCCAGCGCCGCGCTGCTCGGCCAGATTCCACCGGTGTGTGATCCCTTCACCAAGAAAGCCCCCCTCTCCTCCACGAAACTTCTGATCTCACCAACAAGTCGTCTTTCCCTTCAAAATAACAGCACTTTGCTGATTTTTGCCCCACTTTTACAAATCAAATACTTTTATACTTTAAAATTTTTAGGGCTTCCCTGGTGGCGCAGTGGTTGAGGGTCCGCCTGCCGATGCAGGAGGCGCGGGTTCGTGCCCCGGTCCGGGAGGATCCCACGTGCCGCGGAGCGGCTGGGCCCGTGAGCCGTGGCCGCTGGGCCTGCGCGTCCGGAGCCTGTGCTCCGTAGTGGGAGAGGCACAATGGTGAGAGGCCCGCGTACCACAAAAAAAAAAAAAAAAAAAAAAAATTTTTAAATTTATGTCAATAAAAATCACATTTTGGGGTGTACAGCTGAGTTTTGATGATGCCTAGAGTTGTTGTACCACCACACAAACAAGGCACAGAACATTCTCTCCCCTCCCCAAACCCTGGGCTGCCTCTGTGTAGCCAAACCCTCCCCACCCCTTGCCCCAGCCACCACAAACCTGTCCCCTGTCACTATGATTTTGCCTTTTCCAGAGTGTCGTAGAAATGCAGTCCTGCGGTGTGTAGCATTTTGGGTCTGGCTTCCTTCGCTTAGCGGTGTGAGACGCATCCATGTTCCTCTTCATTGCCGACTAGTATTCCACAGTGTGCGTGAACCATACTTTATTACTCAGCAGCCCAAGGACATAGGGTTGTTTGCAGTTTGGGACAATTATGAATGGAACTGCTGTAAACATGCACTTTTAGGCTCTTGTATAAACATAAGTTTTCATGTCGCTTGGGTAAATAAATACTTAGGAGGGGACTACTAAATTGTATGGTAGGTACATGTTTAAGTGTTTAAGAAACCGCTCAACTTTTCCAAAGGAGATGTATCTTTTTACATTCTCACCAGCAGCATCTGAGTTCCAGTTGCTCCCCATTGCTCTCACACTTGATATTACTAGGTTTTTTAATTATTATTTTTTTAAAGTAATACTAATAGGTGTGTAGTGGTATCCCACGTGGTCTTCAATGGCATTTCCCTAATGATGTTGAAAATCTATTCATGTGCTTCTCTGCCCTATATTCATATACCTTCTTTGGTGAGGTGTCTGTCCAAATCTTTTGCCAACTTTGTAAACTGTGGTTTTTGTTTTATCATCGAGTTTTGAGTGTTCATTATATGTTCTTGATACAAGTCCTTCCTGAGGGCTGTGATTTGCAAACATCTTCTCTAGTCTGTGGCTTGTCTTCTTGTCCTCTTCACTGTGTCATTCAAAGTGAAGTTCTTCAACTTTGATGATGCCCGGTTTTTTCTATTACAGTTTGAGCTTTTTGTATCTCATAGACGCCATTGCCTAATCCAAGGGCAGAACATTTTCTGCTAGGTTTTCTTCTGGAAGTTTTACACTTAGGTCTGTGGCTCACTTTAAATTTTGTGTAAGAGGGGCTTCCCTGGTGGTGCAGTGGTTAAGAATCTGCCTGCCAATGCAGGGGACACGGGTTCGAGGCCTTGTGCAGGAAGATCCCACATGCCACAGAGCAACTAAGCCACAACTACTGAACCTGCGCCCTAGAGCCTGTGAGCCACAACTACTGAGCCCATGCGCCACAACAATTGAAGCACACATGCCTAGAGCCCGTGGTCTGCAACAAGAGAAGCCACCGCAATGAGAAGCCCATGCACCACAATGAAGAGAAGCCCCCGCTCGCCACAACTAGAGAAAGCCCATGCAGCAACAAATACCCAACACAGCCAAAAATAAATAAATAAAATAAATTTAAAAAAACATTTGTGTAAGATATGAGATGGGGCCAAGCCTCATTCTTTTCTTCCAGTTGTTTTAGTACTATCCGGTGAAAGTCTACCCTTTCTCCATTGAATTACCTTGACACCTGTGGAAAACCAATTGACCATCTCTGTGTGGGTCTGTTTCTGAACTGGCTGTACTGGTCCATTGATCTGTGTCTGAACTTTCACCCATCTCACACTTCAAATCAGGTACTGTGAGCCTTCTGTGTTCTTTTTCAAAATCACCTTAGCTATTCTAATTGCTTTGACTTTGGCTGTAGCTTTTAGGATCAGCTTGTCTCCATCTACAAAAAAAATCCAAGGGGAGTTTGATGGGGATTATGTTAAATCTATAGATCAATCTGGGGAGAATTGACATCTTAACAGTAAAATTTTCCAATCTGTGAACATGGTATATCTCTCCATTTATGTAGGTCTTCATTGATTTCCTTCACCAGTCTTTTGTATTTTCATCATACGGAGGCTACATATATTTTTTAGATTTATACCTAATTATTTCATTTTTCAGATGCTATCATAAATAACAGTGTTTTTTTGTTTTTCTTAAATAAATTTATTTTATTTATTTTTATTTTTGGCGGCTGTGTTGAGTCTTCGTTGCTGCGTGCAGGCTTTCTCTAGTTGCAGCAAGCAGGGGCTACTCTTCCTTGCGGTGCATGGGCTTCTCATTGCGGTGGCTTCTCTTGTTGTGGAGCACGGGCTCTAGGCGCGTGGGCTTCAGTAGTTGTAGCACGTGGGCTCAGCAGTTGTGGCACACGGGCTTCAGTAGCACGTGGGCTCAGCAGTTGTGGCACACGGACTCTAGAGCGCAGGTTCAGTAGTTGTAGTGGTGCGTGGGCTTAGTTGCTCCGCGGCATGTGGGATCTTCCCGGACCAGGGATTGAACCCGTGTCCCCTGAATTGGTAGGTGGATTCTTAACCACTGCACCGCCAGGGAAGCCCTATCATAAATAATAGCTTTTTAAATGTCAATTTCCAATTGTTTATCACCAGTATACGAAAATACAGTTCATGATATAATTTACTCTGTAGCCTGTGTTCTTGCTAAACTCATTTATTAGTTTTAGGGTTTTGTGTAGATCCCATGTGATTTTCTACATAGACAATCATGCCCTCTGTGAATAGAAAGTTTTATTTCCTCCTTTCCAATGTGTTTGCCTTTTGATTTTTTCTTGTTTTATCTTGTGGATGGAGCTTCCAGGACAATGCTAAACAGAAGTGATGAGCGTGGACAACCTGGCCTTGTTCCCAATCTTAGGGGGAAAACATCCAGTCCTTTGCCATTAAGTATGGTGTTAGCCATGAGATTTTCGTAGATACCCTTTACTAGGTGGAAGAAATTGTCATATTTCTAGTTTGCTGAGTTTTAAAAAAAAAAATCAAGAATGAATGCTGAATTTTCTCTCTTGCTATTTCTGTGTAAAATGATAATGTGATTCTTTCTCCTTTAGTGTATTAATATGATGAATTGCACTGATTGATTTTCAGATGTTGAACCAGCCTTCCTTCCCCAGGAAAAACTCCACTTATTGTTATGTATTACTTTTTGTATATTGCTGGATTTGTTTCGCTAATTTTATTTTTTTTTAATTAATTAATTTATTTTTATATTTTGGCTGCGCTGGGTCTTTGTTGCTGTGTGCGGGCTTTCTCTAGTTGCAGAAAGCAGGGGTTACTCTTCGTTGTGGTGCGCGGGCTTCTCATTGCGGTGGCTTCTCTTGTTGCGGAGCACAGGCTCTAGGTGTGCAGGCTTCAGTAGTTGTAGCTTGCGGGCTCTAGAGCGTAGGCTCAGTAGCTGCGGCACACGGGCTTCACTGCTCCGCGGCATGTGGGATCCTGCTCTGTGGACCAGGGCTCGAACCCATGTCCCCTGCATTGGCAGGTGGATCCTTAATCACTGCGCTACCAGGGAAGCCCTGTTTTGCCAATATTTTGTTGAGGATTTTTTTTTTAATCTATGTTGATGAAGGAGATTGGTCTGTAGTTCTCTAGACCAAGCGTACATGGAACATTCACCAAGATAAACTATATTCTGGGCCACTAAACAAACTTTAACAAAAGTTTGAAATCTTTAACAATATAATGGAAGTCTCACAAAACATGTTCTCTTATATCAGAGTTAAAGTAGTAATAACAAAAAACACATTTTAAAATAATCCATCAGACAAAAAGGAAGTCTTATGGGAAATTAGAAAATATTTTGAACTGAATAAAAATAAAATGTTTCAAAATTCATGGGATGCAGCTTAAAGCAGTGTCTAGAGGAAAACGTGCGGGATTCCATGCTCCCAATGCAAGGGGCCCAAGTTTGATCCCTGGTCAGGGAATTAGATCCTGCCTGCCGCAACTAAAAGAGCCCACATGCCTCAACCAAAGATTCCGCATGCCACAACTAAATATCCCACAGAGGCCCGCGTACCGCAAACAAAAAAAAAAAAAAAAAAAAAAAAAAAAAGATCCCACATGCCACAACTAAGACCTGGTGCAGCCAAATAAATATTTTTAAAACGTTTATATTAGAAAAGAATAAAGTTCTCAAATCAATAATCTAAGCTTTAAAAAACTAGAGAAAGAAAAAAACCCAGAACGAATGAAATAATAAAGAGCAAAAATCAATGAAATACAAAACATAAAACTAGTAGATAGAATTAAACCAAGTTAGTTCTTCGAAAAGGTCAGTAATATTAATAAACCTCTAATCAGACTAACCAAGAAAGGTGAAAAATGATCAGTAACAGAAATGACAGGTGGGACTCTATAGAAATTGAAAGAATAATGAAAAGTAGGCTAGAAAAACTCTATAGCTGGGGCTCCCCTGGTGGTGCAGTGGTTAAGAATCCGCCTGCCAACGCAGGGGACACAGGTTTGAGCCCTGGTCCAGGAGGATCCCATATGCCACGGAGCAGCTAAGCCTGTGCGCCACAACTACCGAGCCTGCGCTCTAGAGCCCACGAGCCACAACTACCGAGCTCACATGCCACAACTACTGAAGCCTGCACGCCTGCAGCCGGTGCTCCACGAGAGGCCACTGCAGTGACAGGCCCACGCGCCGCAACAAGGAGTGGCCCCCGCCCACTGCAACTGGGGAAAGCCCGCATGCAGCAACGAAGACCAACGCAGCCAAAAATAAATTTTAAAAAAATTACTTAAGCTCGCCTATGAAGAAATAGATAACCCAAATCATCCTAAATCTACTTAAGAAATTGAACTTCATAGTTAAAAACCTTGCAAGTTAGAAAATTACAGGACAAGATAGTTCCAGTAGGGAGTCTTACCAAACATTTAAGGAATACCTGTCCCTGCTTTTAGAAGTCTCTCTGTGTGCCCCTTAGGGCCATCTCCACACACACACACACACACACACACACACACACACAGATGGAAAATTTTTAAAAAAGCAAACAGTGCAGCTTTGTGTGAACAGCAGTGTTTATGTAGGAGGTGTGACCCCAGGTCAACCCCAGTTCTTCTAAGAGGGACCACAGTCATTGCTCTGAGGTGGCTGTACAGTCTGCAGGCAGTGGTCATGGCAGGGGGGAGCTGACATGGGTCACACAGGGACCCAGTGCTAGAAAGGGCCCCATCCTGCTGGACGAGAAGGTGTGACGCTGCTTAGGACACCCCCCCTACCCCCGCTGAGAGAGGGATCTGAGCTCAAAGACCCAAGCAGTGATTCCAAATCCACCCAAAAATCCTTGTTTCTGAGGGCCAGGCAGGCAGGGGTTTCCCCAGGGGACCCCAAAGTCAGCACTTGTAAGGCCCTGTGCCTGCCTGCTGCTATAGGAATTCAAATCCAAATGGCCAGTCTCTGGCCAAGGAGACAGTGGGGGCAGTGGGGAATGACTGAGGTGGCCCTGCGGTCCTCCTCTCAGGCCTGTCGTCTGGAAACAGCAGAAGCTTGGTTGGGGGCTGGGCCTGGGCTCAGCCTGCAGATGGGGCCTGTCTGTCTCCCCCCGGTGCCCCTCTCTGTGTGCCCGTGAGGACCCTGGGGACTGAGGACAGTTCCAAGGCGCGTCTGGTCTCTGAGCTCGGTCAGCAGGCCTTCCCTCCCACACCCTCCAGGCAGGCCACGCCATACCACCCACCCCACTGTCCTCCCTTAGGATCCCTTTGGCAACTGGGGAAAGCGGGTGGTGTGCTCATGCGGCCAGATCAGATGGCTGTGAGGTGGGGGACCCGACAGCCCAGGGCCCGCCGGCTGCCAGTCTCAGCAAGCACTGGGCTCCTCATTCTGTGCCCGTCCCGCCCTCCCTGTGTGTCCTGCGGGCTGCTTGGGGGGCTGCTCCTCAGCCATCACACCCACGGGGTGGGCTGTGTGTGGGGGGGTCCTGCCCCCCAGCAGAAAAATGGGGAACCCACCTCAGGGACAAGGTTGGGGAGTAGCCCCCATGGGCAAGGATGACCCTTCCAGCAGTGCCGGCCTGGCTCTGGCTGGTTCGTGGACTCCTGAAATATTATCTGTGTTTTACTGGTGGCTGTTCTCGTCACTGGGTGGGCTGTCCACTCTGAGCTTACCTGGCTGGGTGGCTGCCCACACCAAGGCCTCAGTGGGCGAGGGGAAGAGGCCAGAGCGGTGAGGCCGACTGCAGACACCTGAGGGGAGCCACTCTTTGGTGGGACACAGAGGCTGTGGGCGCATGGGGACAGCACAAAGTCACAGAGTCCTAGGAGTGAGGGGCCGGGGGACACAGAGACTCTGCAAGTGGCCCAGGCTGACAAGATCATGAGTTTAAGAATGCGAAAGCTGATGGCTCAGAGCCAGAAGGCTCTTTTGCTGCCACCCTCTGTGGCAACGTCCAGGGAGCCTGGCAGGCTGGGAGAGGCTCTTCTGCAGCAGTCCCGGCCCCCACCAGGCGGGGACAGGCCACCAGTTCCATGCCAGCAAACAAGGAGTCACAGCTATCCCCGGGGCCCGGGTCAAGCTCTGGCCCTCTATTTGCAGTGTCTGTGCCGAACGGGCCCCGCTCGGATCCAGCCCCCTGCTCTCTGGAACCTGCCAGTCTGGTCTTGGCCTCCCTGGCATCCGCACGGGCTGGAAGCGGGCAGCTGTCCAGGGAAGTCGGGGGCACAGGGCTGGGCTGCAGCCCCGATGGGGGAGCAGTGCCCTTGGGCGAAAACAGAGCTGAACTCAGAGGCTGCAGGAAGGCCTGGCCCCCGGTGAAAGGCAGGGTGTCGGTCAGCAGGTCTGATGGGCCCACACAGGCGACTGCGGGGCCAGGCTCGGCTGGGGGCCTCCGGGCAGGGGGCCACTGTCGGCAGGAGGCTTCAAAGTGTCTCAGGATCTGAACGAGGGAAGAAGGGAATCAGTGAGGGCTCCTGTGCTCCTCCAGGAATCTCGGAGGACATGGCCCTCCCGGTTCCCTCCTCAGTGCCGCTGCCCAGAGCAGGGGGCAGGGCCGCTAGCCGCTCACAACTGTTCTCGTGTCATTCCCCCAACTGCAGTGCTGCTGCTCCCCACCCGCTGTCACACAAATGGACACTTTCCTGGCATCAAGCTGCCGTGTGACCTGCCAGAGCGGGAAAAGCCCCCCTGGTCAGGTGCCACACGAGCACCTGACACACACGCGGAGAGAACAGACGTGTCTAAACCCCCTGATCGTTCCCACTTGCCGGACTCCTGGGTCCTTCCCAGGTTTTAGAAACACCACCGTGACATGCCCACAACGTGTTTCGTGTGTGGCAGGCTCACTAGTGTTTTGGAGAAGGGCAGTTTAGGGAAGGTGACTAAGGATCTGAATCTTCAGCCACCACAGAGGAAACCAGAAGCCGAAGGATGCCGATAGCGGGCGGAGGTGCCGGGGCCTGGCTGCTGCCGAGGGGCCCCCAGCGAAGATTCCGGGTGGCCTCCCCACATTCATCTGTGGAAAGAGGACTCAGACGAACAGAACCATTTCTGTCCTCCTGGAGCTGGCGATCTGGGAGCAGAGCTCAGACCCACGAGCTGTGACCCAGAGTGCAGAACAGAGGGATAGATGCATCCAAGCATTCGAGGAGAGCTTCCCACAGGAGACGAGCCATGAGGGAGAGCGAGTCGCCCGGAGGGCAGAGCTGCTGGGCAGAAGGGCGGGGGAGCATGGGGGTCCCAGGAACGGGAAGAGGCCAGGCCCCCGACCGCTGTCCTAAGGGCATGACCTGTCCCTCCTGTCCAGCAAGGGCAGGAGGGGCGGGTCTAAGGAAGGCAGTGGAGGGTGGGGGAGACGGTGTGGGGCTGCCGAGGCGTCCTGTGCCCACTTCTCTGGGTCCCAGAGGCTGCCCACCTTGGTGGCCTTGTTGGTCACGGGTCCAGGGCTGCCCACACTGAGCTCCTGCAGCCGAGGCCGGGCAAGGAGCAGGACTCGCTCCTGGGAGAGCAGGTCGGTGCACCCGAGGGAGGCGATGGCACCCAGGGCTCTCTGCGGGTCGGGCTTGATGTCAGCAGGGTCCACCCCCAGGGAGCGCTCTCTGACCAGCTCTCTCCCTCCTCTCGGCCCTCAGCCGAGCTGGGCGGTCCACCAGAATCCCGTGCTCACTCCCCCCTCACCCACGGCCACCCCCGCTCCCCCCCCTCACCATCTGCACGCGCTCGCTGGTTGTGCCCAGGTGGCGGATGAGCAGCTCCAGCACGGCCTCACAGTTGAGGAGTCCACACCTGCATGAAGGGGGCAATGGGGCTGAGCCAGCAGAGCAAGATGGGGGCGTGTGCAGAGCCAGGGCGAGGGGTGGGGTGGCGCAGGCTGGGGGGCCTGCAGTGGGTCAGGGGCTCACTCTTTGACGAAGTGCTGCACCTCCTCTCGGCTCAGGAAGCAATGTGGCCCCCGTGTCACGGCCCGGACCAGGCTCAGCTCCTGCTGGCAGTCACTCAGGGTCACGGCCTCGACCCTGTCGGTGGCACGCAGGTCAGGAAAGAGAGTGGACTCCACCCATGCCAGGAGGGGTGAAGCCTTTCCCGGTCAAGTCTCCCCCATCGGGGTAGGACCCTGGAGCAGGACAGGGAGGGGTGCCCTGGGGTGCTGGCTCACCTTTCTGCCAGGTCGCTGGGTGCCCGGCTGGCCCCTGAGGGGCTGTCACTGCCTGACGGGCTACCTGAGTCTGAGGCCTTGCCCAGGTCGTCATTTTCCTGGGAAGAATCCTGAGAGTTTGGGCTGCTGTCCAGCTCATCCCAGCCGCCTCCGGCCTGCCCAGGCTGGTGTCTCGTGGCTGGAAGAAACAGCGATCAAGGGTAAGACCCTTGTGGGCCTCAGACTGGCCCCATGTCCATCTTCCAGGAGCCCTGGATGGGGAGACCCAGGGAAGGGCCTGGGGGCTGGGTCCCGAGATGTGGACAGGGCGGCCGCCTGGGCTCCAGCTCCAGGAAACACCAGGCAAGAGGAGATGGGGCAGAATGGGGCACATTCTGACTCAGGGCCAGGGTGGGGGTCCCGCATGGGACACGCCCGGCCTGGAAAATGCAGGAAGCAGTGCCAGGCACCAGAGGCCAGGTGGGAGGCAGGACACGCAGGGCAGCGGGCTGAGGCAGTGAGGCAGCGCCCAGCACCGCAGCTCTCAAATCCCAGTGAGCCCTGACATTCTTCCTTCGAGCCAGACAAACGTGACAGCAGCTTCTGGGAAAGGTGGAGATCACAGACAGATGCCCCTCCTTCCTTTCTTACAGCTCACCACTAGAACGCATGTGCCATGGAGCCTGGCCCCTGTGGGGGGCTTCCCTGTTGTCCCTGGGCCCTGATGGGCTGCACAGCCGCTTGAACGCGCTGGGTGAACGCACAAGAGCTGGGGCTGGGCTCCCGTCCCAGCTCAAGTCCTGCTTCTGTGTCTGAGCAGCTGGGATCCTGGGCGGATCCCGCCTTCTCGTGGGGCCCTACCACCCAAGCTCCCACCCAGAGCAGACTGACAGAGACGTCAGACAGTGCGGGGACAAGGCAGCCACCGCAGAGGCCCCAGGGAACTCGAGTCGTGTGGGCGGCTGGCTCTGTGGGGGTTCCCATGTGGCCAATGGAGCATGCTGGCTCTGAGAGATGTCGTGGGACCTGCAGGGTGTGGCTCGTACCCCCTCCCACCATGGGTGGGCTGCTTTCTCCCTCCTCCCCCATCAGCTCCGGCCTGGCCCGAACAGGTGACAGGAAGCCCAGGGCCTTGGGAGGGGGAAGCCAGACCCCTCCAGGGGAGGAGTCTCGCTGGATACCTCGGGCACCTGGGCCGGCTGTGGGGAGAGGGTTCCCGGGGGTTGGAGGGCCGAGGCCGGCCGGCTGGTAGGCGTCACCTCGCAGAAGGGACCTCTGGGAGCTGGGGCTCTCAGGCCCAGGGCACATGGCACTGGTCACCACCTCTGCGGCCTTCTGGACGGTGGACAGGAAGGCCTCGCCCGCAGAGCCTGCACCAGAGACAGAGAGGAGATGGCATAGCCCCTCTCAGTCCTACCCCGTTTTCCCAGGATGAGGTACCCCGGCCTACTCCCCACCCAGGACTTGGGAGCAGGACACAAGCTGCAGTCAGAGAGCAGAGACCGTGTGGAGGGACAGGGCCCTTCCGGAAGCTTCTGTGGTGAATTCACTTCAGTGCATCCTGGCCCCGTGGAACCTGGACGCTCGGCAGCTTACAGCAAAGCTGTGTCGCTGGGCCCCCTGGGTCCCCGCCTCGGAGCAGGGGGCCACCTAAGGTGCTTGTCCTGAGAACCACAATCTCCGCGGCTGCTTAAGGAGTGCTCACGCCCAGGGCTGGAGCCTTCCCACGAGTGCCCCACGGAGCGTGATCCGGCGGCCACCCCCAAATTAGGAACAGGTGGGGCCTCTGAGGCAGACCCACTTTAGGAATTAGAAGTGCCAGGGAACTGGGAGCCGTGACCACACAGTCAGCACAACAGCTTGACACGGCCCAGAGCCCGTGAGAGGCGTACGTGGCCCTGCTGGGGCCTCAGGCTCTCCCAGCAAGCAGGGCCGGCACCGGGCCTGCTCTAAATCACCTCTGTCACAGCCGGGACCACCACCCTCTGCCCTTGGCTCCTTGAAGGAGCCAGCGCTGGGGGCCCGAGTGCAAGGCTGACCCTCAGCCTGGCTGCTCACCTGTCGGTTAAACAGAGCCAGCTGTACCTGTCCTGCTGCCCCAGGGTGGGAGGGAAGTCAGTCGGGGGGCGCACAGGCCCCGCCCACCCCTCGCCCAGCCCCTCATCCCCACAGCACTCACCTGTGTGGCCCCGTTCCTTGCTGTAGCCGAAGCCCTGTAGGGAGCTCTGGGGCCTGGACTGGGAGCCCATGCCTGTGGGGAGGCCCACGTCAGCAGCAGCGGGGACCCGCACCCTCAGTCCCGGATACTCAGGGGAGGAGAGGCCATGAGCCCCCGCAGAGTGGAACCTGGTGATGGGGCTGGACGTACTTGCATACCTGCTGGAGGCAGGGCCCTGGGTGGCTGGGAAGGAGGCAGAGGTGACAAGGTGTCCGAGAACAAGGCAGCCCCCAAGTCCTAGGCAGAGGCAGAGGACACTCAGCACAGCCACACGCCGCTGTCCTCCCGCCCACCCCTCTGCTCTGCACCCCTGTCCCCTTCTCATCTGAGGGCCACACACAGGGGCTCCCGTCCCGCAACAGGAGTGGAACCAGAGTCCCGGGTGGGAAAAGCAGGGAGAGACCTGGGTCCTGGGCTCACCTGGGCGGCTGCCCGCACCTTCTGGTACAAGCTGTTCCCATGGAGAGGATCCGGGGGTCCCGTGAAAACTGCGGGACAGGGGCAGAGGGGAGCAGAGCTGAGCTGGGCTATGCCAACCACCCCGAGGGGCCCAGCCTCAAAGCCCACCCCCGACACAGGTGGTGAGCCTCGGCCCCGCCCAGCCCCCCATGACGCCCCTGCTCAGCACCACCCCCCAAGTCCCTGGGGGCTTCCTAAAGCACAGATGCACCACCGTCCCCAGGCCTGAGGTGGCTATGCCCTCACAACCCCTCGGCTCCCCGTGGCCCACACCCACAGCGGTGAGGCTGCAATCCAACCTCCAGAACATCAGGGGCTGCATCACTCCCTGACCCCACTGCCGCCCCCTGCCCGAGCTCCTGCACCCGCGGCCTAACTGCCTCTCCTCAACCCCTTCTCCACCCAGAGGCAACCAGAGGGGGCTCTTGTCCAATTCAAAACACTTAGAGCTTCCAGGGGCTCAAAAATGATAAAACTCAAGTTCCTTACCATGCCTGAAAAGTCTCCTGCTCATAAAACTTCAGATGTGGTGAATTAAATAAGCTTAAATCTCATTAAACCACTCGCGGGCTCTCCCTGCTGCAGGGCCCTTGCACTAGCTGGAGGACACCCTTATGCCTGGCTCCACCTCATCCTTTCAGAGCTGAGAGGAAGAGCAGGGCCTCTCTGTTTCCTCTGTCCAAACACATCTCACTTTTCACCCATCTGGTGCTGTCTCCACCCTGGCACGCCAGCCCTGGGGTGTGCACACCATGGCCCTGCAACCAGGTAGGGCGGGCACCTCCCTGCTGTCGTGCCACAGCTTCCACCCTCCCTGTGGGGCCCAAGCCTCGAATTGCAGGGGATCCCCGCCTAGCCTCCAAAGTAGGGCCGTCCTCTCTGTGTACCTTCCTGCTCCCAGCACCATCTCTTCTCACAGCCTGTGCAGGCCTATCTGGGCACCCGTCCTCTGGGGGCAGTGCTCAGAGCTCAAGAGATTTTGGTGCCAACAGAAAACCACGGTCTGCTGTCCCTGTTCTGCTTCATCTGCCCTCTTTGGAGACCAGGATAGAGGTGACATCTGGCACCAGCCACGGTCACATGAGCTGCCCAGCGGGACAGGCCCATTCTGACCAGCTGGCTGGCGAGCGTGGACCAGCCATGCTGCTTCAGTGCACGAGCTCCGGAGAGCTGAGCTGTGACAAGTGCACCCCCAGCCCCCTGGATGCCTCTGGGCATCTGCTGAGTCATGGTCTGTGCCCGCTTCAAGGCCATTCCCTGTCTCCAAGGCGCTGGCATAGTGGCCCGGGGCCCACAGGCAGCCCAGCCCCACCCCGGCCTCAGTCCTGCCTGCAGTAAAGGGGGGACAGTGGATTTGGGGTGTGGGTGGGATAAGTCCCAGCACCTGGCGGGTGGGACTCACACGCTAACTGCTGAGGGTCTCCTGCAAGCAAGCAGTGGCCAAGGGACTCAGTCCCCTCCATGGCATTGCCCTCTCAGGAACAGCTTGGCAGGGTGGGTTCTTGCCTGAGCACCAAGGCCTTCCTGTTCAGTTTGCCCCACCCAAGGAGATCTCAGGCCATGTCCCCGCAAGTCCTTGTTAACAAGAGATGAGAGACGCACGGACACCTCCGGCCTGGGGGCGGGTGAGTGATGGGGCTCCACCCCAGACCCACCTGTCGCCTGGATCACGACAGGCCAGAGCCCCACCTCTCCTGACGGCCTCACCAGTCCCGTCCTCCCACAGCCCTTCCAACAGCAGAAGGCTTACTAGGGCCCTGAGGAGCAGCCCTGGGGAGAAGAGAGAGCCCATGGCAGGGATGGCAGTGCAGACGCTTGCCGAGCGCCCACCGTGTGCAGGGCACAAGGACAGGAAAGGTCCAGGCCGCAAGGGCCTGGCAGGGCTCACGAACAGACACCAGTCATTCTGTACAGTGCGGTGAACACAGGGGAGGAGCAGGGGGCTAAGCGCAGGGAGGGCTTGGAGGAGCCCCCAGCTGAGCTGGCCTGGCCTCCTGCGGGGAGGAGGGAAGGGTCCGGCACAGAGGTGCTGGCAGCAGAGGACAGGGTGGACAGGGCACAGGGTGGGAGCATGAGTAAGGGGTGGGGAAGCGGGGGCCTGGGTTAAGGGATCTGGCCAAGACCTGCTCTGGCCACCCTCCTCCCTGCACCTCCGTTGGGTTGTGCTGGCGCCGTACCCGCGGCTTCCTGGATGAAGGCGGGGTTGCGTTTAAGGATGAGCAGGAAGGACGAGGAGCCATGACCACACAGGTGCAGCATGATCTTCAGTACCTGGGGGAGCAGGCACGTGGGGCAGAGCTGGGCCCAAAGAATGGCACCCCTCCCGACACAGCCACTGCGCCCCCGGCTCACCCCTCCCCTCCAGCCTCACCACCGGGGGCCCTAAACTAACCCCCAGGAAGGTCTGTGGAGCCGCTCACGGACTCACCTTGAGCTTCACGTGGCCAGAGCCGCTCTGCAGACGGCTCAGCAGGTACTCCAGGAGGCACTGGCTGCTGCCCAGGGACTCGTGGGAGATCTCTGGGAGGTGCTCGGTTAGGGAAGGGGCGAGCTGACCCTGGGCCGCACAAGGCCACTGGCCTGGGAGAGAAGCCAGGCCTTCCTGCCACATGCTCCTCAGTGTGTCCCCCCAACAGGCGCCCACCCCAGGCCCTGGTTTTAGGAGCATCAGGCTTCTAGGGTTTCCTGAGCCTCATATCATCAGTAGTGCGGCTTTCAGAGCCCGCTCACACCTGGCTACTATGGTAAAGGAGCCGTGGCCCGCTCAGGGTAGAAGCCCAGGAACCCTGCTCCAGGGCCCCCACGTGTGTCCACAAGGAAGGATACTGGCGATCTCCTCAAACAGGTAGCCTGGACACGGGACGTCGTCATCCGACGTTCCCTTCAGGAGAATCGGGAGCTGAAAGGGAGGGAGAGCCCTGCCCACAGTGAGTGGCCATGCACACAGGGGGCCCCCGGCCACGAAAGGGGCCACCCATTCCTGAGAGGGGCCACAGGAGCCCTCGTTCTCGGGGCACCAGTCTCCACACATCTCGTTGTTGGCATGCCACAGGGTGAGGGGACCCAGAGAGGGCAGTTATGGTCCTACTGGCCACAGGAAGCCTGCAGGAGCCTCCCTTGTGGAGGTCACGATGAACACCTAGGAAGAGGAAATGGGTGGTGGTCTCCATGGTGACGGGCCCTCTGGGTCAGGATTCGGCATGGCCCCCAGACCCCTATGCTTACAGCCGCACAACTTAAAACCACCTTTAGTTTACCTACTTACTGACTGGCAAAAAAAAAACAACAAAAAACAAAGCCCTTGGGGTCAGCCCCCTTCCCACTTCCCACACAGGGAACTGGGAAGATTACATTTTTCTGGAACACAAATCAGCAAAGTGACATAACCATTCAGCCTGACCGACCCACAGCTCCACTTCTATGAAGGGACTCCACGGAAACAACCCAAAGCAAGAACAACCTACTTGGTTGTGTGTCTCACGTTTACCTGTTAGCAGAAACGCCTTTACATTAAGAGCTGACTCAGCACAAAGACGTATAGCTTATAGGGATAAAAACCAGAAACACCCGTTCCACATCACTGAACATCTGGGGGGCACGAGCCTCAGTGTAGACAGACTTCAGGTGCACTCTGGGAGGTGCTGGCCACAGATACGGTCTGCCTGAATGTCGCACGAGGCTGTGTGTGTACACACTCTTTAGCTATTTGTCCACCAAGACCCAGAGGGGAGCTGGCAAGGTCTGCAGAACCGTAGAATGCTTGGCACGTAGCGAAATCTCTGCTCAAAGAGAACTGACTGGGCTTCTGGCAGCACGAGGGTGAACCGGGAATCCCCCCACCCCCATCCCCACCGCCTGTCTGAGGAAGCTCGAGGTGCCAGGAGAATTTACTGGTTCAAGGTCATTTCAGAAGCATTTTCTAAGAAGGACCTACAATTGTGAACACGGAACTCCTACAACTCGGGAGTATGTTTCTCAAGGACCTGCAGGCCACTCCTCTAAATGTAACCACCAGGAAGGACAAGGCCTGTCTTCCAGTCGCTACTGGACGATGGGATCCTAGCTTCTGTAACCACCAGCTATCAGCACAGCAGCCGGTATCCCGTGGACACTGCCCAACTGCCTATAATTTTTCACTTGAGCTCCACCCTTCCCTCCTTCTGTCCTGAAAACTCTCAGTCCTCTCTGCACAATTTGGAGTGGAGCTCAGGGCTTCCCCCACTGCCTGAGCCACTGAATAAAAGGTTTTCCCCCGTTTCCCGGACCAGTGTCTGGTTGTGTTTATCTTAGACAGGATTTGGGGTCACTATGTTTCCTTTTCTGTAAAGCTATTGATGCTTTAAGTTGGGTAAGAGAACAAAAGTTGGGGTCCCACAGCTCTCTTCCTCAACTTGGATTTTGTTCAAGGCGGTCTCACTGTCCCCAGTGGACCTGACACACGGGTGGCCTGACCCGCCCCCTCGACGTACGTGCTGTGGGGTCCCCCAGCTTTGGGAGGGGCCGAAGAGTAGGAGGGGAGAGGAGGAGGGGTCTGGGGTGTAGGAGGGGACGGAAAGGGGTGGAAAAGAGTAGAGAGAACAAGTGGGAGGGGCCGGGGGACGACGGAGGGGACGCCGAGCTCAGGAGCAGCCGGAGAGCCCGGCGCGGGGACGCCGCGAGGGTCGAGCGGAGCCAGGGAGGCGGCCGACTCGGGCCGGGGGCGAGGCCAGGAGGCGGCGCGCGGCGGGGCCGGGGCCGGGGGCCCCCCCCGCACTCACCCGGTGCAGGAAGCTCAGGCGGTCCCGCAGCGGCACCGTGGCCGCCATGGTGCCGGTCAGCTTCCGGCCCCGCCCAGCTCCCGCCAGGTCCGAGCCCCTTCCAATAACTGCGCGGGTCTGACCCCGCTGGCCAATCACTCGCGTGAGGCGGGCCCTGCGGCTGACTTCGGGAAACAATTTGCACGTGAACCAATCCAAAGTCCAAGGACAAAGACAGACAAAACCGCGAGCCAATTGCAAGGCTCTAGAACACCAGGAGCGGTTCCGGAGGAGAGGCGGAGGCGAGGGCTGAAGCCTGGCCAATGACAAAGCGCAAGAAAGGTTGTGGGCGGAAGCGCCGCCCTATTAAGCTGTTGGGTGCCGGAAGAGGCTGGACCTAAGATGGCGGCGCCCGCGGGTGCCAGGAAGAGCTGCTCATGTCGGGGAACGGAGCGGTGTGGGGTCGCGTGCGAAGCCGCCTCCGCGCCTTCCCCGATCGCCTGGCGGCCTGTGGGGCCGAGGTGCGGAGTCGTCAGCCGGGGCAGGAAGGGCCGCGCGGGGCGGGGTGCGGGCTGGCGGGGTGGTGGTGACTGGGGAGCGGCGGCGGGGTCTGCCCGGGTAACCGGCGGGCGTGGGGGCCGCCGCGACCCTCGCCCGTCCCCGTCCCGCCCCCAGGCCGCGGCCTACGGCAGGTGCGTGCAGGCGTCCATGGCCCCGGGCGGCCGCTTGAGGAAGGATCTGTGCGCGCAGGAGTTCGAGGCCTTACGGAGCTGCTTCGTTGCCGCGGTAGGTGGGCGCCGGCCCCGCCCGGGGAACGGACCCTGGGAGGCTGGCACCCACGTGCTTGCGCGGGCCCTCCGGCTTCCTTTTCTTCTGGGGGTGGTGTTGGGCGCCAGCAAGTGCTTCAGACGCGGCACATCCTCCATCAGCCGGCGCGACCCCCGCCGCCATGGAGCGCGCGTGCCAGTGTCCGTCAGTTTGGGGGAGCACCGCTCTCAACGTGTACCCGCCAGTGCCTTGTAACCCTTTGCGGGACTGTTGGTGGGGGGTGGGGGGTGGGGTGGGGGTCCCGGCCCCTGCTGTCTTAGTTTCTCTGGTGTTTAGGACCCCACGTGTGTGCTGTGCGTGGGCAGTTGCAACCGGGCACCCCGACCTCCCCTTCCTTTCGACTACCCCATTTCACAGAGGATGAAAGGAGAAAAAACGAGTGTATCTTAGGTTTGTTGTCATGACCAAGGTTACAGAGGCTGAGAAGTCCCCCACCCAGCCGCGCTGGTTGGTTCTCACTGGCGCAGAAGAGGGCTGTGGTGACAACAGTGTGTTCCTTCTCTTGGCTCTGGACTCAGTTCTGCCTCTAACCCTTCTGTAACAGGTGGTTTCTGTTTCTGAGCTGTGGCGTTTTCTGATCCTCATCTGATCAAATGCTATGCCAGTGAAAATAGACACCGTGCACAAGTAAAGATCTATGGTGTTGTGTTGATGCATTTATTGTAAAGGATGGGGAGGAAGTAGGGTCGGAAGAGACCCACACTGACTGAGAGAGAGGAGCTCTCTGGGGAACCGAGATGGGAGTTCCAGCCTCTCAAGAGGAGGGTGTGGAGACCGCCTGTAATGAGGCTTTAACACAGGGTTTGGAGCTGGTGTCATGGCCTTGGGTGCCCCTGACCCAGTGGTCAGCTGTTTGCCAGAACTGCGTATCTCGAGAACTGGACCCAAGAGGGGGCAGTTGGGTCAGCCTGGCAGAATTCAGGGAATCCAAGGCAGTTTCCTGATGTTCCAGGATGGCTGAGAATGCGTGGGCTATCCCTCATTTCCTGGAGGGCTCAGAGAACTCCTTGCACCTTCCTTGCCATCGTTGTGGCTGGGACATGTGGCCTCAGCCCTTGTCACCAACCTCTGATCCGACGTGTGCCCTTCACCCAAGCTGCATGTGTCCCTTGGACTTGCTTCCTGCCTCTTGGCAGCTTCCCTGCTTAACTTAGAGTGTTCCCTCGGGGAGGGGACAAACCTTCATTCTGTGGTCACTGGTTGGAAGGATTCACATGTGAGGTAAAGATCACACACTTCTGGCCACGCTAGGCTTTCCTCTACCGCCAGTGGTTAGTCAGGAATCACCCATTACAGGTGTCTGGTCATCTGTGATTCCTTACGCTCCTTTGCCTCTGTCACGTCGTCCTGCCCCCGGGAGCATGTCGCTGCCTCTCGTGCCATTTTCCCCTGAGGGTGACCTAACTGCAGGCCCTGGGCACTGGAAGCTCAGAACAGGGAACCTAGGGGTTTCTCACCTAAGAACACAAGCCGGTGAACGCATTTTTGCCCACTCTGCCTGGACCCTGAGACTCCACGGGGCTGAACGAGGAGGCAGAGGGCTCTGGGTGCCACTTCCAGCTCCGTCCCTGGGAGCCCTGTCCCTGGGCAAGTGTTTCAGCATCTCTGACCTCAGAGTTTCCGCTACAGGGGGAAAACTAAACGTTACTTGTTGGTGCACAGTGCCTGGCACGGGTGGGTGTGGCTTTGAGGCCACAGAGCAGGTTGAGCTCCGTGGCCTGTGGAGGTGGGAGCAGAGACCCAGCCCCAGGGGCCCCCTGCTGCACATCCATGGCCAGGCTCTTTGTATTTGCCAGAAGATGGCATTTGGTGTGGTAGTTTTCTTACTTTAGAGCCATGTCTAACTTGAAAAGAACTCATTCAGACAAAGAACTTTCTCTTCCAGGCCAAGAAGACCCTGACAGGAGGGCATTAGGAAGGACTGCGAGCTCCACCTCACGTCCCCGGGTGTGTGGTACTGCTGGCCCCGAGGGGCAACTGTCTAAAACCTCAGAAGCTCTTGAGGCTAAAAGGACCGGAAACAACGTTACGCGAGTGCGGGCAGAGGGGAATGGGTTTTCCAGCTTTGCTCACTTAAGGATTCAGGGGAGAATAAGATGAAGTGAACCCACAATAAAGACCAGATCAGATGCTATAAGATCTATTTTGTCGTCTGCAGGGTGAGCGCGTGGGCCATAGAAGACCCCTGCCTCTCGAGTCTCTCTCTCTCTTTTTTTTTTTTTGTGGTGCGCGGGCCTCTCACTGCTGTGGTCTCTCCCGTTGCGGAGCTCAGGCTCCGGCCGCGCAGGCCCAGCAGCCATGGCTCATGGGCCCAGCCGCCCCGCGGCATATGGGGTCCTCCCAGACCGGGGCACGAACCCGCGTCCCCTGCATCGGCAGGCGGACTCTCAACCACTGCACCACCAGGGAAGCCCGAGTCTCATTTTTTAAAGAACTCTCACCAAAGGCGTGTCGTCTGAGTCTAGCGAGGCCTCTAGAAGTAACTACCAACTTACAGCACGGACCAAAGAGAGAAGAGCGACACCGCGAGGGGAAGGTACCCGCTGTAGGAATCTGATACTGCTGGGTTTTTCACACTTGGAGAGGAAAAAAGGTGGGGGTTGCTCTTCCAGACTAAGGCGTGAGTCGAGGGAGGGTCCGGTTTAGGAACCCAGTAGTGAGACCCTCCCCATGGGGTTTCCTACCCACCCTTCTGCAGCCTCTGGAGTCCAAGCCCAAGCCCATCCCTGCCAGGCTCCTGCTGGCTCTGGTTCCACCTGTCATCCTGAGATTAAGGTTAGGCCGCAGCAGCACCCCTCCCAACATGCACATGTGCAGTCCAGGGAGACCTGACAGGACCCTGGTGCCACGGCCTGAAGATTCCAAGGTCCTGAGCACCGCCTGCTGGGCGCGTGGGGACTGTGCTCCCAGAGCCCCCTACCCGGGGTGTGGAGGTCATACTGTCCTCTGGCTCCATCCAGGCCCTGGCGTCCCAGAGCCTCATGCCAGGGCACCCTCGCCCTGAGTCCTGGAGCTGTTTCCTCTTGTAAACGCTCCTCCAGAATCAGCCCTACTTTCCCCCAGGTGGTGAAACCCCTCATCTCTTTTTTTTTTTTTTTTTCACCTTCTCTCATGATGCTTTGCTGTCTTTCTCTCATGTTTTTTCACTGGCCTCCTGATTTCATGATTCTATAGCTATTATACAACCTGGATAATAAAACAGATATTAAATCTTTAAGAAGAAGATCTTTCAAGAATCAGCATGGCAAAGTAATTATGAATGAGGGCCCTGGAGCCTGAATATCTGAGTTCATATTCTGCCTCTAGCATTTACTAGCTGTGTAATTTGGGGTTCGTGCCTCAGCAGCACAGGCTCCGGACGCGCAGGCCCAGCGGCCATGGCTCACGGGCCCAGCCGCCCCGCGGCATGTGGGATCCTCCCGAAACGGGGCACGAACCCGCGTCTCCTGCATCGGCAGGCGGACTCTCAAGCACTGCGCCACCAGGGAAGCCCGAAACCCCTCATCTCTTGAGACAGCATCCCAGTGAGATGCAGTTCCCAGGGAGGCCTCGGAGGGGAGCCACACGCTGTTCAAGGGCTTCAGGGCTGTTAGAAACTGTCCCACTGGGCAGTCACATGTCAGTCAACACTGGAATTCAGGACTAGACACCGATGACACGACCCCCATCCCTGCCAGGGGTGACGGACCCACAGATAGGCTGAAGGCTGGGGGGAGGAGTGGGCCTCCCCGCTTTGGCGTCCACCTGGACCTAGCGTCTGCCCAGCACGTGCTTCCGGCCTGAGGATGGCCTTCTCTTCCTGATCCTTCGTGACCTTTGACAGCCTGCTGGCTAGGGCTTCCAGCATCTCTGCTGGGCACAGGTGCTCTGGCCCCTTCCAGAACTGTGCCGCTGTGTGCTCACTCCTGCCATCCCTTCAGACTCCAGTTCTTGGAGGCAGATGAAGCCGCCACCTCACATCTCAAGCCTAGGGCTGTGGATGTGGTCCACTGACGGGGCCAGGCCGCTCACCACACACTGAAGTCACCTTGCAGGTCTCCCCGGCTCGCCTCCCCATACTCAACCTGTCTTCAAGACTGTGCTTATTGAAGGGAATTCAACCAAGTTGTGTCAGGACGCAGGAAAGATGGTCTCTGCTGCTTCTGCAGCTGCGTCCCCATGAAGAAGTCACCCCATGCGGCTCTGTACTCTCCACCTGTCCTGACCTTAGGCCGAGAGCTCAGCTGCACCAGTTGAGGCAGTATCCAGCCTCGGCCTTGGCTTATTCCTACACTGGTCTGGGCTCAGTGGCCCTGCTCTCGAACAGGAGCATGGACAGGGTGCTGTCCCAGTCACCCAGGCCAGCATGGCCCCGTGTCTGCCAAGTGTAGCTGCCAGCACAGAAGGTCGCCCACTGGTGGCCCAGCGTGCTGCTCTGGCTGGGACCCCTGGCCATACCTGCCAGCCATGGGACCCAGATGGAGGAGTGGTCTGTGGCCAGAAAGCAAAGCACTGTCCCGGGGCCCTTCCTAGCTCCCTGCATTACTGGAAATGGTGACCCCACCCAGAGGTCTGCCCAGATTCTGGGGAAGATTCGGGTTCCTTTCCCAAGGGGCTGCCAACTGGGGAGGGAAGTGAAGCTGAAAGCCAGGAGGAGAGAACAAGCGTTAACTGGGACAGAGGACCCTGAGTGTCAGGGTGTGTGGGGATGGCAGGCCGCAGCAAGAGGCCCTGCACTGCTGCTCTCACCCTAGGCTCGGGCCGCCCTGCTGCTCTCACCCTAGGCTCGGGCCGCCCTGCTGCTCTCACCCTAGGCTCGGGCCGCCCTGCTCTAAGGAAGAGGTTATCTTGGCAGAAGGAGCAGGAGGGCGCTGTGGCCTCCAGAGGACACGAACACTGGGTCAAGGTAAGGCGTTCAGGTGGAGAGGGCTGGAAACAAAGTCCCACTACGAGACCTTAACAAATGGAGTTCCAACCTGAGGGAAACTTCCACTGAGCACAGTTTGTTTGGAATTGCTTTTAGTTAAGAATGGAGGGTGGGAAGCACTGAGACCCGGCCCCCTTTCACAAAGCTTCCCTCTATGTGAGCAGTGCCCGGGGTTCATGGGGAATCAGCTTGGCCTCCAGAAGATTCCACTCCTTTTATTACTCATTTCTAGTCTTCAAGATGACACAGAAATTTCAGAAGGCGCAGGGGAAGAGTGTGACCTGAGGCCGAGGCTGGAGCCGCCACATGCCCTGGGCACCCCTGGCCAGTGGTCAGCAAGTGGCCCACTCATGGACCCCTCGGGGCAGGGTCTGGAGCTGCCCGTACCCCCAGAGGGCAGCGAGGCACACACAGCACAAAGCAGGTGAAGGCCCCGGGCTCGCAGCGGGACGGCCTGGCATACTTACCGGGTCACCTGCTGACCAGCCTCAGGGGTCGGGCGTGACCATCAGCCTTTCTGCCCCTTGAGAACAAAGTACAGCACGAAACACCACAACCCTCCCAACAGATGAGCAGGTGCCAGGGGTGCAGACTCGGGAGAAGCTGCCCCGGAAGAAGTGAGAAGCTGCCTCTGCTGGCTGTGTACTCCCACCCCCGACACCTGCGGGTCTGGCACCCAGCTGAGGCTCTGAGCACATGTCACTGTGGAGTTTGACGGTCATGGCTTATGTCTGTGGTACGGGGTCCTCTGGGTGATTCACCTCCAACACCAACCGCGCTAACCAGACGTCGGTGGTGTGTTTTGCTTTTTAAATCTCACAACCCCTCGATCGGGAGACCAGAGTGTGCAGAGCAGAGCCGAGGGCGGAAGCAGTTGGACTCACAGGCCTGCCCAGCCTCTGACACTTGAAGCGGCGTTTGCCGTGAGGAAGGGTGGAGGCAGAAGCGTTTCCGCAGGTTCTGTGTGACGCTCAGAGAACATCAATAAAGAAAGCTCAGGGTAACAACAGCTGTGTGGTCGGTGGCCAGTCATGTTTCCTGGGTCTCAGCAGCGGCTATTTCTCCTTGAGGCCACTTTCTCTCCCGGTGGCCTCAGGGAGCTGAGTCACTGGGAAGTGTAAGAGGAGAGAGGGACGGCAAAGCTGGTTTGGAAGCAGGGTGCAGCTGGAGAGCTGTCAGACTCCACCCTGGGCCTGACTTCCAGGACTTCGTGCCCACCGTGGTCCAGGTTCGCCGGCTGACAGGGAGCACTGTGGCCTTAATGGGGCTCAGGGCTCCTCCAGGGCCCCGAGCAGCTGTTTGATCTGTCGGCCTGGGACGACTCGCAGGGCGCCCCCTGCGGCCTGGTGCAGCTGGGTCTCCAGGGCACTGCGGAGGTCATTGACCTGCACGTCAGGCAGGGGGTTGAAGCTGATGATGACCCCATCCTTTGGGGCTGGCCCCGCCTCTGCATGAGGAGCCACGTCCCGCCGTCTCCTCCGAAGGTCAGAGCCCGCCTGGACTTTCAGGTCTCGGTTGGGTTTGGCGTTGTCTGGCTTCTGATCCCCCAGCATGGCTGGCTTGGGCCCGAGCTCAGGGTCCGGCCTCTGCTTGGGCTCTTGGATGGCGGCATCCTCCCTGGGAGCGGGCACGTGCTCCTTCCTCGCCTCCTCATGACCGTCCTGCTGCCCGCCCTGCCCTCTGGCAGAGACAGCCCGTTGTTCCGGCTGATGTAACACGGCTTGGGCCCGAGGGGCTGCTCCCCCCGACCTGCTGGACAGGCCTCCGGGTGCCCGGTCCTGGCTTGCTTGCTGGGACTTTACCTGAGGGGCTCCAACTGCTGCTCCCGCCCCCAGCACATCTGCCTCCTGAGCGTCTGTGCCAGTGGCTGCCTTCTCCTTTCCAGACTTCTTGCTTTCATGGGAGCCTCCACCAAAAACATTCCGACTCTGCCGGGGGACGTCTCCTGCGCCGTGCTGCTCGGGGCTCCCGGGTGCCCTGGCGGGGTCCAGCACAGGGACCCGCTCCTGCATGCCAGTGTCCATGGCCTCGGGCACAGCGCCCCGCCGGCCTTCCCTCGGCTCAGCCTGGGCTGCCCGGGGCTGCAGGTCAGCGCCGCCAGGAGGCGCAGCCGGGGCTCTACCCAAGGCCCCCTCGGGCTTCTCCACAGAGTGTTGGCTGTGCCCCTGGGGAGGAGCGGGGGGATGCCCAGGAGCACCGGGCACAGCTCCCAAAGGCTGTGGTGGGGGATGCTCTGCCATCCCCACGGCGTGGGCCTCCTGCTCCTTATCTCTGGGCCCGGCCACCCCCAGCTCAGGCTGCATGTCCGCTGCAAATGAAGTCAGTCACCGGTTTAGCCACAGAAATGAGCAGAAGCTACCAATGCAGAGACTAAAAGAACCCAGCTTGCCAGCAATCAAGGAATACGAACCACAGCTTAAATTTGCCCAGCAGGACTCTAGGCATGGAGCCACAGACCCAACTGTGCAGGGACCCCCGGAGACTCTGGCGTTTGTGCACTAAGTGACAACCCCTCTTCCCCGAGCAGATGCAGCAACTGTCCCCTGCCCTGCAGGCCTGGCCCCCTCCCCCTGCCGCCTCCCCCGGACTTGCCGTCCTCGCCGTCCTGGCCGTCCTGCCTCTGCTGGTGGATCTCCTTATGCTGCTCTTCGATCACTGCAAGCAGCTTCTCCTGCTGGTCCAGGAGGCGCTTCTGCTGCACCTGCTGTTCCTTAATCACTTGCAACAGAACAGCATGGTCCAGCATCTCCGCCCGGCCAGCTTCTGGAGTTCGGAAAACACACGCAGTCAGAGCCTGAAGGCTGCAAAGGCGCTCTGCTGGGCCGAGGGTGACGATGCATGCAGCAATGCCAAGGCGGCCTGTGGGCCCCTCCCCGGTACACCACCCCCGGGCGTTCCTCTCCACCCGGCTGAGCTGGCGCCCAGGCCACCCTGGGGCACAGCCATCGCCTCTCTCCAGCGACCAGACACCCTTCCTACTGCTTCACTCCCACAGCGGCTCAGGGGTTATGAGAGCCAAGAGAGAGGTCATGCGCCATAACCACAATGATGGTGATCTGGGCTGGGTGACATGAACTATGAAGTACTCTAAAAAAGAACATCGGTGCTTTAAGAAAATTTCCTCCAAGGTGTGAATTTTAAAAACAAACAGAACCATCTTCCTCTTCAGCAGAGACAAGAGCTAGGACCTCAGTGAGACGGGGGCTGTGACAGTGCTCCCACTGGCCCCACCTCCCCCAGGAAGATGGCTGCAGCTGGCACAGGAAGAGCGCCAGGTGAGCTAGGGGCAGGCCGGCTGCAGCAGGTGTGTGTAGGAGGGCCCCCCACAGACTGTGGACCAAGAGGAGGCCCCAAGGCTGGACACCTTGGGTGCGGAGAGCTCCCACTGCACTACAAACACCTCAGCGCTGGGTCAGTTCTTTACAGCCAGCAATCTGGGTTTGAGTAACTTTTACAACACAGCTTCCTGTCTTTAGACAGGAAGCTTTGAAAGATGATGTAACTGTACAGGTTGTCAGATGTAAAAGCTCAAATCCAAAGAAAGAAGAACATTTTGTGAGTGGTGAGAGCTAACACCCCAGCGAGGGCCCTGAGTGCCGGGCACATGCAGATGTGCTGACTTGTCCTCCCCAACGGCAATCTGTGACCCGCCAGAATAGAGTGGGCTTGGCCTTCTGTCAGGGACTGCCATGGCTTCTCCCCTGCAGAGGCCGGTGCCAGGACATACAGGTGGGCAGGCCCATGAAGAACATGCTGAGGCCGACCACGGGGAGGACAGGCCCCTCGGCCAGCCCAGGCGCTCCAGCCCCCTGCTCCCCACCAGGCACACATCCAGACACCCTAAGGTGACCAAGATGCCTGCCTGAGAAAGCCCATGTTCCGTAGATTGGCTTGCGGCTCCGCACACCCCCTTTAGACAAGGGATGTGCACAGTGCCATCCCACAGGGTTCTAGACCAGCTCCCTTGGCCATGGCCATGCTGTCACCCTGGGTGCCTGTGGCTCATGACCACCTAACGGTCCCATGTGCTGCCAATACCGCCTGTCCCCAGGGAGGGTTCCTGAGGAGCAGACCGCCTGCCTCACTGGCTCCTTGGAGGACCAGCCCTGGACTGAGGCTGGAGGAGGGGGGAAGTGCGCCATGTCCAGCCAGAAGCAACATGTGACAGACGTGAAGCAGAGTGGAGGTGACAAACTGAGCTCCCAGCCAGAGCCCCGCATGTGGCTCTGGGTTCCTGCCCGGCCCACCAGGACCACGGGGACCAGGCTCGTGGATGGGATGAGAGCTGCATGGATATTAACATACGTGCAGAGCACATTAATACCAGGCCATGCACATGGCGGAAGTCACACACAGGCCCCGCCCCGTCTCTGGGGGAGCCCAGGCGCTCACAGGCTGCACCTGGCTGTCCTCCGGTGACAGTGGAGCCCCAGCAGGGCTAAGAGGGACCAGGGTGTCTGTACAAGAAGGGAGTGGGCTGGGGCATCAGGGGGACCCCACCTGAGGGGCTGTGACTGAGCCGGGGTGGGGGGCAGACCGTGTGTGGCTCCCGGTCTCTGCCTCGTGCGCCCCATGCGAGGCGCTACTGGATGCGGGGCCCACACCATCTGCTCTCGCGTCTTTAAACCCCCCACAGACGCATTCACTGTGATGCTCCTCCCGACTCCTACCTGCCACCATCTTTCTGATTTCAGCTGTGCGTGTCCCATTGAGAGGCGTTTGGAGAAAGGCAGAATAGGAAACCATGAAAGTTCTTTTCAGAAAAGAAAAAGTCAAAGAATCAAACAGGCTTACGTAACAGATTATAAGTACCGGGACCAGTAAACAGACTGAAACCAAGTAACATGCGGAATTCCCACGGCTCCCGAGCTGCAGGAAACCCCAGGACCCTTGGCTCTGCCTTCCTAGCCTTGGTGTGCAGAGGTTCGGCTGGCATCCCTGCGCAGTATTCTGGGCCAGCTATCCCGAGGCTGCAGGATCCGCTGGGAAGCAGCTCATGGGGCAGCAAGGCACAAGCATCCCATGAACCCACCCAAGTCTGCTGTACCGCCATCCCCACGCACAGATCAAGACTCCCAGAGCACAGAATGAAACACCCAGGGGCCGTTCTGTGGACACTGCTACAAAATATGGTGACACCGCAGCGACTCAGATTGGGCGGGGACCAAAGAAACCAGGATGGGTGATCGTTCGCTGGGACGGCCGCCACCACCTCTAGCGCAGGGGCAGTGCCCAACCAGGTGGGCCCACGAGGAGGGTAGTCAAAAGCCAAGAGCTGGGAGCACCCCAAAATGGGCATGAAGGTATGGAGGAGGATGCAGAGCAAGTTTTGTTCACTGGAGAGAAAAGACGAGCTTTCGCTTTGGGACAGGTGCTGGGTCTTCACTGCAGGTGGACACAAATGTCCCCCCCTCCCCTACCCCTGCCCCAGCTAAGACGCAGGGGTGGGAGCCGCTGCCACAAGGTTGGGGGGAGCTAAGACAGCAGTGCGTCACCAGCCCTCCCACCCTCACTAATGCCCCCACACCGGGCCAACTTGTTGGAAATATTAACGTATCTATTTTGAAATGAGATCCAAATGGTAACAGAAAGTCACGTGACAGTGAGTTTTTTTTAAAGAGGGAGGGAAAAGGAGATAGAAAACGTTCCTAGGAAGGTGAGAAAGGAGCAGAAAAGGTTGTTAGTGGGCACGGGAGCTATTTAAGATCTTTCCGCAGCAGGAAACTGGCAAGTGTAGAGGCTGAGGCCCTGGAAAGGCCCCCAAGACAACGGGCACCTGTGGCTCCTTCCCTACATCACTCCGCTTCTGGAAGGAAAGGGCAGGTGTCTCCAGGCCCCCGGAGGATGCAGAGAGAAAGTGAAGGCCTTACCCTCCAGCTTGCTGCCCGCGTGGTCCCCGGCGTGGTCCCCGCCCTGTCCCTCCAAGGTCCTCTGCTCTCGAGGCTCTGCCTGCGGCACTGCCCCTGGGCCTGGCTTCTCCTCCGGGAGGGGAGCCTTCCCACCTGCACACACGGCAAAAACTCAGGGGGCTGGCAGGAAACTCAGAAGAACGTAGAGAAGGGACAAGAGAAGGAGGCAGATGTTTCCTAAAATCACCCTCCACGTCGCCCCTCCCTCCCCTGTGGCAGTGTATACTCAACCTGATGAGTGCCAGGGAGGTCATAAAAGATATTTAACGTGTCATAGGCTGGTGGCAGGGAGCCAGTGTTAACTAGCTTCGCCAACTAACACACAGGGACCGTCCTCAGCAGCTCTGAGATGGCACTTAACAATGCACCACCCACCCGGTCAGGCCTGCGCCGCACCCCCGTGTGTGTGCCCAGGCACCCCGTGTGTGCCCAGACACACAGGACTAGCTCAGCACCTGACGTTTACGGGTCTGGCAAACAAGTGTGTGACAGATTGATCAGAATAGCTGCCAAGCCCCCGACAGCTGCAGAAGGGCTGCTACACGCACGTGCCAATCTTGCGAGAAAAGAAAGGCAGTGGGACAGAAGTGAGGATGGTCAGCTTCTGCCCCCTCCGCAGCCTCTCCCAGGCCCCACGTGGAAGGAGCCCACACCCACCGTGCTCGTTCTCCACCAGCTTGCCCACGGTCCCCACGGCATGGCCGGGCAGCAGGGCACCGTCTGCTCTGGCCCCTGCACCTGCCACCAGGACGTCCTGCCCCTCAGGGAGCACTGCCTGGGGCCCTGGATGCACACCCCTGTCGCCCAGCCCCAGGTCCTCCTTCAGGGGCTCAACGGCTGGCTGACCATTTTCTTCTGGAACCTTCTGGAGATCTTTAGGAAGACCACCCGCTGCCTCCAAAGCCTGGTCCTGTCTGGGTCTCTCTCGTTCTGAATCCAGCAGTGGTAGCACCATCTGACCCTTGCCCCCCAGGGCCCTTTCATCCACACGTTTGGACGGAGGCTCCTTCTCCAGTCCTTCTGGGTCTTGACCTTCGTCCACCACCACCTTGTCGTGAGGGACTGGGGGTTCATGGCGGTGGGCCTCGCCCAGAGGTACCGCAACTCCTGGAAGGAGAGGGCCGAGGT
>NW_006789046.1:1009278-1026770 GCF_000442215.2 Lipotes vexillifer | reverse complement strand
TGGGTGGGGGTGGGGTGGGGGGGTGGCCTGGCCTTCCCTCCCAGGGTGGCCTTCCCTCTCCAGGCCTGTGAACTGAGCTCGTTCCCGACCAACCACGTGGCTGATGTCCAGCTGAGGTCCCTCCCCCGTGGACACCACCCCCCAACCCCCGCCCGGGCCGTCACAGCACCTTGACCAGGGCGATCCAGCTGTGCCTCCTCCTGCTTCTCCTTGGCGTCTTCCCTTGGGGGCACATTCACGGGGCCCTTAATCTGGGCCTGCTCCATCTCATCTTTCTCATTTGGTAGCTTCGGCTTATCTCGGCTGTCCTCGGCCACGTCCACAATTGGATTCTGGCCTGTAAGCACGGCACAGATAATTGAGCGGTGTTTCCACATGGCCACACCGCCAATCAGCACGGCAACTGGGCAGTTTTCCCTGGATTGTAATCACATTTCCCAGTCGAATGGCAGAGCCTAAGCAATTATATTTTTTCCTGTTCAATCATTAGCGGCTAAGTAGTATAGAAACCTGTCATTTTTCATGTGTGTTCATAACAAAAATACGTCAAAATGCAATTTACACCTAACTGGGTGCAGAAGAGCGACATCCTGCATAAGCCTGGCCATCACCACCAGGTGGCAGAATGAACCCACCGTTTGAGGCCTGGGGACAGCCATCCTGCCCAAGCGCAACCAACCCCTTGCTGTAGGCCAAGGGGGAAGGGGAGGACGAGGGATGCTTAAGGAAAATGCCTGAGGGAGGCTGATTTGCAATTGTCAACTTCTTGCTGCAGAAGTGAAAATTCCTATCAAAAGGAAGGTGAGAAAGAGGTGTAGCCCACAAAGCTGGACCCTCTTGCCTCCCACACATGCCTGCATCCCACAAGCCATCTCATCCTCCAGCAGGTCCAACAGCTCACCTGCACAGTCACCGTGGGTCCTCAGGGAGAGGTGCACGAGGATGGCCCGCCGAACTGGGCCAAAACTGGAGCCTATTAGGAAACTCTCTCCATTAACAAAACCACTTTCTACCTGTTAGGCAAACGTGGCAGAAACTAAAAAACTATCTGAGGAAAAAACACGTGTAAAAAGAATCATTTCGGGGCTTCCCTGGTGGCGCCGTGGTTAAGAATCCGCCTGCCAATGCAGGGGACACGGGTTTCAGCCCTGGTCCGGGAAGATCCCACATGCCGCGAAGCAACTAAGCTCGTGCGCCACAACTACTGAGCCTGCACTCTAGAACCCACGAGCCACAATTACTGAAGTCTGTGCACCTAGAACCTGTGCTCCGCAACGAGAAGCCGCTGTAACGAGAAGCCCACGCACCGCAACGAAGTGGTCCCCGCTCACGGCAGCTAAAGAAAGCCCGCACACAGCAACGAAGACCCAATGCAGCCAAAAATAAAATAAAATAAATAAATAAATAAAAAAGAACCATTTCATCCCAGAGGCCTGAAGCAACTGGTTTCCCCCTTCAGGGCACAAGCCGCCTGCAAAAGGGGAGGCGGAATCTCGAAAGGGCCTCTGGGGGGATTCATGACAGTCCTGTTCAGGTGGGCCTGCTCCCTCCCCCAGAGGAGGAGAAGGGACCAGGCCGACCTGCCATGCTGGCCAGGGGCACCTTCAGCAGCTGAGGTTTAGTGTCCAAACTGTAGGGGGGATCGTGCTGGGCAGGAGCCAGACTCGGGACGCCACAGTTCAATCAAGCAGCTGATTCTAATAAGCATGTGGCTCTTCGCCACACCACAGTTAACACCCCCATCCCCAGCCCGCAGAGAGCCCTGTGCTCAAAATCAAGAGGTGTCTATCCAGCGGATCACCAAGTGAAGAAAGGGGGCCGGGGAAGGGAAGGAAGAACACAACAAAACAGAAAACTACTCCATTATGTCATAGGAACAAGTCATGTTCTCAGCAGGGAACAAAATCCGTTGGTCATCAGACAAAGGAACGACCTGGAGACTCAGGTGTGCAAGGGGCACAGGGTGCACAGCGCGGCCACCCTGCCTGCAGCGGCCGGGCCTCCGACACTTCACAGCTGTCCTTGGCAATGGACATAGTGTTTCCTAAAAGGAACGGAGCTCCTCATGAGGACAGTTTGCCAGCAATGCCTCTGGGCCACAGTAAAACTAACACAGGACTTCCTAATTAGTAACTGAAAAACAGCCCACACTCCGTCTGCCCTGCGGCTAGGCTCTGGAATGAGGCGCCTGCGGTGGCACAGACAGGAAATCGCCCGTGCGGTCATCGGTCATCACCCCAGGGAAGGTCGAAGGCTGCCAGGCCGACCCTGGACCGTTTCTCCTCCTGGAGGCGGCAGTGGGTCAGTGGGGAGTGGCCAGCAGAGGGCGCCTCGGCCTGGAAGGGCCTCCTCTCGTTCTCAAGGTCACGGCCTCCGCTCCCCAAAGTGGAAACCACACAGACATAACGCCATGCCTGCCTCATTCTGCCGGGCGGTGGAGCATCCCAACATGCACGGCCTCATCCCACACTCAGACCCTCCTGACGGTGCTTCTGGCCAGGAGCTCCCAAGACAGACGGGCCCATGGACGGTCACCCATCAGACTCTCCTTCCCGTGTCCAGTGCAGGCGCCAGGTGATTCTGTAACTGGCTTAGGGAGACAGAGGACCAAAGGCCATAGACACCTGCAGTTCTAAAATCTGGGTATGTGTGTCAGGTTGCAGGTGCGACGTCCTGAGTAGGCCTGTCCACGGCAACGAAAATCTGCCTTCAAGGCTGGTTCCACCTTGGAAGACAGGGTCTGGGCTGGGGGCTCCTCTTTGTCGACTCTCCCCTGCAGGACCCCATTCTGAGTCCAGGGGTGTCTCTTTCTGTATCTTGTGATCAGTAAAGATGGAAGCAGTCCTCTCTGACTGCCAAGCACAAAAATGAAGTGACTTTCAAAATCACACCTGAGTCCCATAGATGGAGTCCCTGTTGACTGGAGGGGAACCCCAAGTTCAGGAGACGCACGGGACCCCAGGGCCATGCGGAGAGCAGGAACAGCCACCAATGTTCCTTTAAAAGGCCAGACGCTGCTCCTGAGTAACTTTCCTGACAGGCTTCGAAGTGCCCGCCTCGCTGCTGCCCTGAGGTTTTACTTGTTACCCCCCACCCTTCTCGACAGGCAGCAAGAGAAACGCTGACTATGACACCCTTTTGAATGTGCAGGAATCCCAATGGGCCCCTGGACCCAAAGTCCTAGCCCGGTGGCCCGGTGGCCCCATCTGGCTCACCGTCACAGCTCTCCTGCAGACAGGCACGTCTGCCCATGGGCAGCAGGTGGAGGGGGCTTGGGCTGGTCACTCGGGGCTGGACATGGGAGGCAGCACCCCTCCCGCCCCCAAGGAGTCCTTCTGGGTTCAGCTGCGGCTGGCATGGTTATCTTAGCACCGGTGAAATAAGCTCACAGCCTTGTCCTGACAAATGGGCAGAAAAACTGAAGTCACTCGGCAGAGCGGTGTTAATAGCCCCTTCTCTGCAGGGCACAGGGAGAGCTGTGGGGGACCAAGGAGAGAAGGCAGGCGTGGAGCCGGGCCTCCCCGTGGGCATGCTGGCATCTGTCGCAGGAGTTTGGACGCTTTCCTGTCTGCGTGCACCGGCAGCTGGCGCAGCAGCACAAGGGACGCATCCTCGGAAGAACAATTAGGTAGGAGCTTGTGGGGGGCGAGCTCCCGCTCAGGTCACCTGTGTCCCCACATGAACGGATTGCTGCCCACAGGCCCCGTCCTGGCCCTTCCTCTTCTGCCCCACCCAGCAGAAGCTGGGCCGTGTCCCTGATGGGGAAAGGGATGAGCTGTATAATGGGTGTGGCCATCCCCACCAAGAGAAGCTGCAGGCTGGGAGGGAGAGGAAGAAAGGGGACAAGGCCACATTCAAAGTAGGAGCTGAGAGTATCACCAACTCTGAACCCACCTGTCAGACCCTTGAGCAGGCCATGAGCCTCAGGTGAGCAGCCTCGTAGCCTTTCCTAAAGGGCTCGGCCACCTCTTCTGTCCACACCCGGTGCGTCCTGGGCTCTGCACTTGCTAAGAGTGACAGGCTGGGGGTGGCCAGTCCCGCATGTCCCCAGGAGAGCAGGACACCCCAGTCCTAAGGCCAGCTCGGGCTCTAAGGAAAGTTCATACCATTCCGGCCTCTTCGACATCTAAGAGGCCAGTAAACCCACCTCACACGCTGATGGGCAGACGTCTGCAGGGCACGTGGCCAAGGCCCCACGGGCCCAGCCCTACTTCAACGAGGCAACCCATCAATGACGGGGAGGCCGGGGGCAAGAAACACGGAGACCGAGTTAAACAAACGGCATGTGGTTCCAAGAGGGGCCATGTGTTTGTTACAGACTCGTGGAAGAAATGGAAACCAGATGTGGCCGCGGCAGCTCCAGGTGAGCCGGGGGCCTGCCTCCACGACAGGATGCAGCTGCTCGTGCAGGCCGTGGGCTGGAGGCTGCACAGCGCCGTGGGGACAGGTAGCCCGGTGCCGACTACGTCAACTGATGCCGAGAAGCCCTACTGGGCGGGCCCACAGCCAGCTGAGATGTGAAACTGGTGTCCGAGTCTAGTTCTGCTGGAGGTGCCCTTAAAGCACACAGGGCCAGGACACCCGAGAGTGAGGGACCCAGTGGGGCTGTCAACAGGGGTGGAGGAGCAACACCTATCTCCCTCTTCAAGGAGCCTTTTTTCCCATCCAAAGTACTGAATCCATGCAACTTGCTGTGGGATGCCCAGGCAGCTTATTATTTTTATTTTTTATAAATTTATTTTATTTATTTATTTTTGGCGGCACTGGGTCTTCGTTGCTGCGTGTGGGCTTTCTCTAGTTGTGGCAAGCAGGGGCTACTCTTTGCTGCGGTGCATGGGCTTCTCATTGCGGTGGTTTCTCTTGTTCCAAAGCACAGGCTCTAGAGCGCAGGCTCAGTAGTTGTGGCGCACGGGCTTAGTTGCTCCGCAGCATGTGGGATCTTCCCGGACCAGGGCGCAAGCCCGTGTCCCATGCATTGGCAGGCGGATTCTTAACCACTGTGCCACCAGGGAAGCCCTCTTCTTTATTTTTGAATATTTATTTATTTATTTGGCTGCGCCAGGTCTTAGTTGTGGCATGCGGGATCTTTGTTGCGGCATGAGGGATCTTTTAGTTGTGGCATGTGGGATCTTTAGTTGTGGCATGTAGGGTCTTTTAATTGCAGCATGCGGGATCTAGTTCCCTGACCAGGGATCGAACCTGGGTCCCCTGCATTGGGAGCGAGGAGTCTTAACCACTGGACCACCAGGCAAGTCCCCCAGGCAGCTTCTGACCACTCTGATTAACTTCTCTGCTGAGCCCTGCTATTCCCAGGGGTCCACTCTGCAGGGCACCCCCAAAGGGAGAGTCTTCTAGCCGGCTCTCGCCATCCCAGGAAGGCAGAGGAGAGCATGCCCAGCTACTCCGGGCTCAGAGCTCCCCCAAAAGAGCCCCAGAATAGACTGTTCTGCAGGAAGATGGTGTGGGGTGCTGGCACTGCAGGGGCTTTCTGAGCACAGGGAGGTAAGACTGGAACAGAGACGGCAACACATCCAAGAGCCCCATACCTCCAACTGCGGGTAGCCCAGCCCCGCAAGCACCCAGCACGCTTGCCTCCCTGGACAGCCCTTCGGACCTTTCCTGTTGTCAATCACAGTAGCTGAGGAGACCAGGGCTCCCCTGGGCTTCTTAGCCATCACCACTCAAAGGGACCTGGAATCCACCAGCAACCAGCACTGCTCCCCCAGAGGGGAATGCCAGGCAGGCAGCCTGGGGAATCTCAATCCAAGCCAGGGATTTCTTCGCAGGGAAGGTAAGCAGACACGCACACACCATTAGTATGAATACACAAAACCCAGCCATTGTCAGGGCAGAAGCCCCTGGAATGAGCGTTATCATAGACAGCACCACCGACCAGTACCCGAACCCGATGCCGCTCGGAGCTCCTAGAAGGCGAGAGGCCAGATGGAGGGAGCCCTCCCCGCACCCCTCCCATCTAGGCCTGGGAAGGCCAGAGGCTCCAAGACACCTCTTCTCTCCCAATCCCCCCAGACGCAACGGAGCTCCTGCTGTACCCCAGAAATCCGTGCTTAGAAACTACCCTGCACCCCATGGGCCCTGCCACATATGGGCGATGGGGCCACTGCACTGGGGGGCCTTCCAAGGCAGGCCTGCAGCTTATGAGGGAGTGTGGCTCATCCCTCTATCAAGGGGCAGGTCAACAAGTAATACATAAAGTGAAACAGGAAACAAAGCTGAGGGGCATCACTGACTTTGTCCAGGAAAACCTGGCTTAAAATTTACACCCTCAAAACAAAACAGGCAAACATGAGCGACACCCCCAAGTTTACTCACCTGTTAGCGCTCTGAATGGGGGTGTTCAGATCTCAGCCCTGCTGCCTGCCATCTGTCTGTCCCCTGCATGCAGGTGGCTGCACCCACCAGCCCCCTGGAGGCCCCCCACTCCCTCCATCACCCAAACAGGACGGAGGCAACTGGGCAGGTGAGACAGCCTGGAAAGTGCCACCTGGGTCCCCGTGACCCCAAGATGACGCTGCTGGGGTGCCCCCAAGAAGGCTGCAGGCCTGTGTGCATACCTGAGAGCCGCGTACCTGGGAGCCGCGTACCTGGGAGCTGGGCTGCCTCTGCCTTCATCGCACCCTCAGCCTCTCCAAGTCTGCTGCCTGGGGCTTCCTTTTCCAAGTCCACAGGGGCCTCCTGGCTCACGGACAGGGTGGTGTGTGTGCTGACCACCAGGATGCCCAGGCCGACCCAGAGCACCACCTGGACGAGACAAAGACCCCAAGAGCTAAAGGGGTCATGCAGTCCCTACGCCCCTGCCCTTCTTGGGGGGTGGGGCACAGCCCACAGAGGCCCCAACCACACTGACCACTAGATGATGGTCACTAACTGATCAGCGTGACCGAATCATGGGGCACATCTGCAGGAGCCACACTGGTGAGGGGGCCGGTGGGGTGGCGGGGGTGCCGTGAGGGAGCCTGAAGACAGCAGGGGCAGCAAGTATGACATGGAGGGGCCTGCTGGCTGGAGAGACCCAAGCCCACCGGCCAGGCACCCTGGAGAACCCGGCAGCCACGCCGCCCCACGCCTAATGCTGCAGAGATTGGGTCCCTTGATGGGTCTGGCCAGGAGATCAAGAATCTTGGGGCACCTGCCTAACCTGAAGGGGGCCCTTGCTTGTCCCACCCCCTCACCCAGTAGAGGGCCCAGACCACTGGGTGCCCGGCTACAAATGACCTATCCCCAACATTACCCAGCAAGCCAGACACACCTGCAGCTGCAGGGCACAGACGGGGAGACGGCTGGGAAGGAGGTGGCTCCTTGCCCCCGCTGGCCGTCGGTGCCCATCGGTGCTGCCCAGCGAGCTGAGGTGAAGGCACTACTGCTCGCCGAGGGGCCTCATCCCCACCCGGTCCCTCCTGCTGTGGCCCCCAGGCTGATCGTAAGTGCTGCCCTCAGTGACTTAGTACACGAACCCCACGTTGTGTAACTCTTGTGTCCCCTGCAGCTCCTGTACATGTTGGGCCGACACTCTCCATGTCACTTCTGCTGCCACAGCAGTGGACACTGCTTGTTCTGCCCTTTCCAGCCAGGCCCAGCCCATGCAGCTCTGCCCAAGGAGCCGTAACTCCTGGTGCCGCAGAGAGGACCACGAGGTGGCCTGCCTGAAGAGCCAGGGGGCCCCACCACCCACCTCCACGTGCTCTCAGAGTCAGAACTCAAACCTTTTCCGAAAGGCACATTGACTCTTTGAAATGTACCTGTTCAAAAGAACCACTGAGACTTTCCCAGGCCCAACACAATTAGAGAAGAAAGATTTTGCGCAGGAAGAAAGGACCTGTCCTCCTGAAGGTGGGTCCAGCCAATGAGGAGAACCTTGGGGAGAAAGTCTGTTTCAACCACTGCCACTCTGGAAACACTGAGCTGGTTCAGGGCTCATGGAAGCAAAATGCTGGCCGTGCTCTGGGGTCAGCCATTGTTCAGGGAGGCCTGGTCAGTACCATGGACTTAAGAGGCCCCTCTGGCACTGACCACCAGCCGGCCTTAGTCAGGTGCGCATGGGGATATTGTTGGATTTGAGCCCCTGGGGTCTGAGCAGCATCAGAAGACTGTACGCGGCTTGGGGTCAAGAGCTCCTGACTCTCGCCCCCCACCCCAAGTTATTTTCTTAAAAATGTGTGATTCCCAGCTTCAGCTGTGTGCTCAAAGAGTAGCATGTTATATCCACTCGCCATGAAGGGAAGATTCACAGAGCAATGGTATCCAGAGGCGACCAAAGTAGTTTTAAAAAATTTAAAAGAAACTTTAAATCCCTTGCATCTCGTATTTCTCTAGAGAAACAACAAAAAGAACTTCACGTCCCAACTTGGACCCCGTAGCACTGACAGGATGAGGATAAGACCGAGTGAGAGCCCTGAAATACTCAAACGGCCAAAGTGGTTCTGCCTGCGTGGCCGGCCAGAGCGGGGATGACAGCTCCAGAAGGGCCCCCAGGACAGCACCAGGTGGGGATCCCAATGAGCCTGGGCTTCACCAGCGGAACCCCATTCCCCTCCAGGCCCTGATTTGGACAGCCCCTAAAATGGTTTTGACACAGAGATGAAGACATCTGCTTGGTTGTTTTTATTTCTTTTTTTTTTTTTTTTCTTGCGTTATGTGGGCCTCTCACTGTTGTGGCCTCTCCCATTTGCGGAGCACAGGCTCCGGACGCGCAGGCTCAGTGGCCATGGCTCACGGGCCCAGCCGCTCCGCGGCATGTGGGATCTTCCCGAAACGGGGCACGAACCCGCGTCTCCTGCATCGGCAGGCGGACTCTCAAGCACTGCGCCACCAGGGAAGCCCTGCTTGGTTGTTTTTTGTTGGATTTTTTACGGGGACATCACTGAACATTCCACGGGAGACGGACAAGCCAAAGGCAACATTTCATCCCTGGCTTTGAATGATTTATTTCAACCCTTGGCTTTCTGGCCTTAAAGAAACAAATCGCGCACAAAATAGAAAACGTTAACTCCATCAATGCCGGGAGACAGCAAGCTTCCCAAAAAAAGACCAAGAAAGCATCAACTTAAATTCAATTTACGAAGAAGAGCCTGCACGGAGCCAGGAAGCTCCACCTGGTGTCACACACACACCTGCCACTGCCCCCGGCCCAGACATCCCATGACCCCACTAGCGAAGTGTGTTCCCTAGCTCCACCCTGTCCAAGAAGATACCCCACCCACGCTCCCCCACCCGGCGGCAGTCTCCACCCCACCCTTCGCCGAGACCCCCCCTCGTCCCCGACACACCTGGCTCTCAAGCTGCCCTGGGCTTTGTGTGGTACTTGCCAGCTGACCACTGTCTGAGCATGAGCAGCCTGCTGGCCCTGCCAGAGCCTTTGTAACTGGTCACAGTCCCAGCTCTCCACTCTCACCCTTTGCTTTGAAGAAATGCCACAGGTCCACAAAAACCTCCAGGCACGGAAGCCAAAGCCACCCCAGCTTGAGGGGAGCAGAGGATTAATGCCAGGCTGGCGTCAGTGAGGACGTGGGAGGGCCATGCCTCACACCAAGGGAAGCTAGGTCCACGGGTGATGCTGATGCAGTGACCAGATCACAGTCTGCAAGCAGGCATGTGTGGGGAGGCAAGAGTCAGCCAGAGCCACGGTGGGAACAAGGCTCCCAGGGCAGTGTCAGGAGCTCCAGGTGGGCCAGACTTTGGAAAGGGCACAGGTGTTGGCCAACTCCCTGGGGCAGCCATGACAAGTATGCACCGACCACAGACCCCCACCACCACCCCACCAAAGGCCTGAGGCGTCCATGAGGCCCCAGGGTCACAAGAGGCCAGAGCTCCCAGGTTGCCGCTCTGCCATGAAGTTTGGGAGGCTGATGCCACACATGTGTGAACAGGGACAGTCATCAGTTCCCCCAAAGTCCTGATAAGGAAGAAACGCTGCTCCCAGAAGAAGGGGCCACGGCTGAGGTCTGTACCCCACCAGCCAGCAGTGATGGAATGATGGGGAACACAGGGGGAGCCAGCTGGGGTACAGAGCTGTCATGGCCTCAAGACGGGGACAGGAGGGCACCTGTGCCTGCAGAACCCGTCTTCCAGGTACAACTTCCTGCAAGTCCAGAGCTGCTTTGAAACGGGACAAGGTTGGTGAGCGAGCCGGGTGCACCAGACGTCTGATCACGCAGCCCTGACTTCTGTTCTTCTTAACCAGTTGCAGAGCCGCCAGGAGAAACACAAACACATCTTGACGTCTCAGCCCAGGTACATACGGCAAAACCAGGGGCTTGGCCTGGGGACCATGTGTGATGCGGCACCCCAAGGCTCCCAATCTGCTGGGGTCCCCAACTCAGAACCAGAGACAAGCCCTGGCCGGGAAGAAGGTGTCCCCTTTCACTGCTCACATGTGAGACTGAAGATGTACACGTTCAAACGAAACCACCTCGAGGCAGGGGCTCCGGAGCCCGCCCCGTGCACCCCAATTTGGGTCTTCAGGGCAGTGTGATCAGGGCGTGGCAGGCATCCTAGCCCGGAGGCCAGGGCGTCACACCCTGGGTGGGGTCCACCTGGTGCATGTTTGTGTCCCTGTCTCAGGAGCACAGCGGCGCCTTCTGGCCCTCCCTGCGGATGCTCCCCAGTGCTCGGGAGGACAGCTATGGAGGCTGGTGCGGCTCTGGCTCAGGGCTCCAGTGCCTCCCGTGAGTCCCAGGTGGCCCTGCTCCCCCTGCTGGCTCCCGGTCGCAGCATCAACTCCGGACGGTGAAACCCACCCCTTCCGCCTCAGCCCCACTGGAGAGACCCTCTGAGTTCTCGAATTTTCAAGATAAAGGATGAACTAGTGATGACAGATAAGGTTTCTTTTCGATTTGCTAGGGGCCAACTGTGTTTTCGCGGTCCCTGCTTATTCTTCTGAGGATGTGTCTCAGAATACTCTTTTATGCCTTTCTGCGGCACAGCTGTGATGGGTCCATCACCCATGCCCCCCACCTTCCCTGGCTCTTCCCGAGGTCCAGGGCCAGGAACAAGCACCTCTGTGTCAGCAGCACTCAGGCATCTGGGGCAAGTAGACTTGGGCTGACGCCAGGTCTCTGCCATCCTAGGGAGCAGCAGCCGGGGCTCCCAGGACAGGAGGGACACACTCCAAGCGGGTACCCTCCAGGCCCTAGGTCTGCACACCAGACTCCAGCCACATTTTTTTTTTTTTTTTTTTTTCCCGCTCACCAGCCTCTATGCCTCTGCATCTGCTGCTCACACAGCCTGAGATATGCTTTCTTCCTCTCCTGCTGGCCTCCCTCTATCATCAGGCCTGATGCGTATTGGACATTAACTTGGTGGCAGGTATATTCATTATCCCATGTATTCATTGCAGTAACTCTAAGATGCTCTTATCTCCATTTTATAGAATTGGAAACTGAGCTTTGAGAGGGTAAACAGATTTCCCATGGCCCACAGCTAATGAGTCAAACCAGATTTGCTGTGGCAAGCTCTTGCTCAATCACTTTAAAAGTGTCTCTTTTTTTGCGGTACATGGGCCTCTCACTGTTGTGGCCTCTCCCGTTGCAGAGCACAGGCTCCAGATGCGCAGGCTCAGTGGCCATGGCTCCCGGCCCCAGCCGCTCCGCGGCATGAACCCATATCCCCTGCATCGGCAGGCGGACTCTCAACCAGCCACATTTCTAAGTATGCCCCTTGCAAGCCTCATTTTCCTCAAAACATGAAAACTCCGTGGGAAATAAAACAGCAGGGCATACAAACGGTATGCCACAGTCAGATGGTCGATTCTAGGACTGATCTGCGATGTACCTCACCAAGACACTAAGTCCAAAGGGGAAACTTTCCATCTTCTCTGCACGTAGTCAGAAAGTAGTTAATATAATTTAATATGCTTTCCAGTTTTAAAAATCCATAGTAACACAGGCACAGACAGACATCTCTTTAACGCGATTCTGCATGTGTTCACGTCTACAGACACATGGGGGCGTTTGAATGCGCATGTTCATTTCGGTACATGAAGCCAAAACCAGCATTACGCTCGACAGTTCAACACTGGAAGCTGTCCCAGCTGAATTGGGAAGACGACTAGCTGCGCTCCCCCCGCGCCCCCGCCAGCGCCATGGCGAGAGGTATAGGACGACACAGATGAGAGAGAAACAACTGGAAAGGGGGAGGTGAAATTAACAAGAGATGCTGTAAGGTCACAAAGTAAAAAAAGTTAATATATGAGAATCTATAGCCTCCCTACGTACAAACAATCAGAAAAGCCAGAGGAAGGAGAGGTCCCAGTATCACAGGCACATGTAGCAGAGGGATGCTGGTCCAGCAGACGGAGATGGGGAAGGGGGGCTGAGTGCAGCTGTGACGACTGAACGCCACACCCCATTATCACACTGGGAGGCTCACAAATACACTCTGCAGATTAGCCAGAGTATCAAGGGAATGATTCTTTCCAAAGTTATCTACAGCTTCAACGAATTCCAATTAGACCAAAACCAAAAAGGTGGATTTATTTTTGTTAAGAGTCAGATCAGCTGACTGGAACATTCACACAGAAAGTAAACAGGGAGTTCCCTGGTGGCCTAGTGCTTAGGATTCCGGGCTTTCACTGCCATGACCTGGGTTCAATCCCTGTTTCGGGAACTAACACCCCGCAAACCACATGGTGCAGCCAAAAAAAAAAAGTAAGCAAGCGAGAACATCCAGAAATGTCATTAATGAAAGAAAAGAGATTAGAATTAAAACGTTTTCAGAGCCACACAACAAGGGAGCACCATCACAAGGTCGGGTAATTAAAATAGCGTGGACGGCCACGTCACTGGACGGGGCATCCAGGAAATTAAAATACAAGTCCCAAATGAGCCCAAATACATACAAGAACTTAATATACAGCAGCAGTAACATTTCATATCACTGATGGACAAACAGTGTTCTGACAACTGGAAAGCCATCTAGAAAAACTGAGGATACCTACTTTGTTTCTTGCACCAAAATAGAATACCGATGGGTCAAAGATTTAAATAGAAAAATGAAATCATGGAATTACTGAAAGAACTGAGGGAAGAATTCCTTAAAATAATACTGGAGTGGGAGGGTCATTTTAACAATGGCGTTTTTCTCTCCTACAAAGAGTCTGATAGACTAAAACACTGGTACTTCACAAACTGGGAAAAACATGTGCAATTTGGCAGGCAATGGGCCAATTCCTCATATTATAAGGAGTTCCTAAAACTCACCAAAATCCCCAACTGAAGACTGGTGAACAACCTCAGCAGCTAAGACCTGAAGGGTGAGAGACTCCAGAGAACAGAGAAGCACCGAGAGGCCACCAGGCCAGGCTTTTGCCAGTCAGCAGTGCTGAGCAGCCCTGGAGCCTGCAGACACACAGACTGGGCCCCAGGCATTAGAAGTGAGGGCTCCCCAGCAGCCAGAACCGGAGCGGCTACAATCCTGGAGAAGAGGAACCCTCCAAGGACGCACTCACATTCTGTGTTCAGTTCTCCCCTGAGGCACGTGCCAGCCACCAGCTGGGCAGAGTCGTGCAGAGAGCAGTTGCCACGAGGATGAAAGCTAAGGAGATAATTTAGCAATCTGCGGGTGATTGCACTGAGACTCAGGAAGGGCTACACTCTACGAGTGAGAGCAAACCTGAAACAGACTGGCCTCAAGTGGACACAGGCCTTCTGCCCATCCTCTCTGCCTGCTGGACAGAGGACAACATCATCCAGAGCCTCCACGATTTCTCACGTACACCTACACAAAGTACCAAGCATGTCAGGGGACAGGACCAGGCCCCAGAAAACCAAGAGGGTGCAAAGGATCAATATAAACAAACTGACTATTTGAACAATAATAATTATGTCTTGTGGTGTTTAAAATATATGTAAAATTAAAATACATAAAAACAATAGCACCGAAGGCCAGAGGAAGGTAAATGGAGTTAAAATATCATTGGATAGTTATCTCATCTGGGAAACAGTTAAAAAAAACTAACTTATGGTCAACTCTAATAAGCCGAGGATTCATATTAAACTGCCTTGTATAACCACTAGTAGAACAGAAACGTACAACAGCTAATAGAAGAACAGACAATAAATACTTAAAATGCTTGATTTATCCAAAAGGCAGCAAGCGAAAAAGAAACAGAAAAAAGAACAGATGGGACAAATAAAAAACAAAGAGTAAGATGGAAGCTTTAATCCCCCCAAATCAGTAATTTTATTAACTGTAAATAGTCTTAAATACTCCTATTATCAGGATGGATCAAAACAAAACAAAACAAAAGCCAACTAAATGCTCTTACCCGAGACATACCTTAAATATAAAGGTATAGAGAGATCAAAAGAGAAAGGATAATAAAAACGATATTGTGCAAATATAAACCCCAAATAAAGCTGGATTAGCTACACTGTATCAGACAGGGCTGCCTTTAAGGAGAGAAGCATTTCCAAAGATAAAAAGGGACATTTCACAACAAAAAGGGTCAGTTTAATAAGATATAGCCATTTTAAAACTGTACGCTCCTAATAACATAGCTTCAAAACAAAAAGCAAAAATTGATATAACAAGACAAATAAGCCTATAATTAAAGTGGGAACTGTCATACCTTTTACATAACTGATACACAAGAAGATTAAAAAATCAGTAAGAATATGTAAAATCTAAAAATCACAGTTACTAAACTCAACTTAACCACACGTCGGATGCATACTGCATCCAACAACTGCAGACTCTACAGACAGCTAAACAGCCATCAGAATAGACCATCTGCTGGGCCCCAAGAAATGTCAAAGGACTGAAGCTCTTCAGCTTGTGTTCTCGAATCACACTGGGACTGTGCTCGAAATCAATAAAAGAGAGTCCTGGAAAATCCCCCAAAGTTTGGAAATCTAAAGGAGCTACTGGTGACAATCAGCTAGAGCCCCCAAAGGGCTGTAGACAGAAGGGGGTTCCGATAAGGAAAGGTTTGAGATCTGCCTCAGGAGGAGCACAGCAGTCAAGAGCAGAGCTGATATAACCTAATATGTAGGACCCAGTGCAAAATTAAGATGTGTGGCCTTTTATCCAAAAATCAGGTAAACAGTACCATTAAAAGTACTAGAATGTCTTCCCTTTCTTCTGTGGTCTCTCTCACAACTCGTTACAGTGTTTTTTCTGTTTGCGATTTTGCTGTTAGAGAAAAAATTAAAATTTTATATTATTAGCATTAAAAATACATAAAGAAATAAAGAAGCCAGCGGTGAAATAAGAAATAAGGATGGGGCTTCCCTGGTGGCACAGTGGTTGAGAGTCTGCCTGCCAATGCAGGGGACACGGGTTCGTGCCCCGGTCCGGGAAGATCCCACATGCTGCGAAGCGGCGGGGCCTGTGAGCCATGGCCACTGAGCCTGCGCGTCCGGAGCCTGTGCTCCGCAACGGGAGAGGCCACAACAGTGAGAGGCCCGCGTATCACAAAAAAAAAAAAAAAGAAAGAAAAAAGAAAGAAGAATGGAAATTAGGAAAAGTTGCAAAATGAATGATGATGTCAAGTCTTCAGGCTATAGTTTGATGCAATCCCAGTCAAATGCCAACAGCTGAGAAGCCACTTCTAAAACTGACTTGGGGGATGTCCCTGGCGGTCTGGCGGTTAAGACTCTGCATTTTCACTGCAGAGGGCACGGGTTCCATCCCTGGTCGGGGAACTAAGATCCCACACACTGCGTGGGGCAGTCAAAAATTTTTTTAAATTAAAAAAAATAAAATTGAGTTGGAAATGCAAACAGCCAACAATAGGAAAGGCCATCTTTAAAGCAGCCAGCATCAAAACTCCCTACAAAGCCTCAGCAACCAACACAGGGTAGCGCTAGTGTGGAAGAGACCGACAGACCAGTGAATGGGAGTACCCAACCTCACACATACACAGGTGACTGATGACAATGGTGCCCAGCAACGCTGGGGCAAGGGGTTGCTGCTCAACTGGAGAGTCACACAGAACACGACCCCTGACCCACACCAAGCGTTCCAGATGGGAAGTAGACCTAAATGTGAAAGAGAAAATACAAGGCTTCTACAGTATGACGGAGTAGACTGTCTTCAGGACCTGGGGATAAGCAAAATTTCCTAAGTAGTACATAAAAAGCACACAGCAAAAGAAAAACTCAAAAATCTGAACTATACTGAAATTCCGAACATCTGTTGATCAGAAGGTGTCGTTTAGAAAGTGAAAAGGCAGCCAGGAGTGAGACAAAACATTTGTTATACTTCTGAAAAAAGTCTTATATCTAGAATCTTTTACAAACCTCTACAAATCAATAAGAAAAAAACAACCCAATAGTTAAAAAATGGGCAAGACTTGAAAGGCATTCACAAAGAAGACACCCACACGGCTAACCAGAGTATTGAAAAGGTGCTCAACAGTCATCTGGAAATTGCAAATTAAAACCCAAATGAGGTACTGCTACACGTCCATCGGAAGGGCTAGAATCTAAAAAAGGGACAGTAGATGTTAAAGCAACTAAAATTCCAATATGGTGCCTGAGGACCACTTTGGAAAGCTGGAAAAAGTCTGGCAAAATCTACTAAAATTGGACAGACAGGACCCAACAATTCCGCACCTAGGTGAATAACCAACAAAAGTGCACACACGCTGCACCAGGAGAGACGTGCAGAACAGCCCGAGCAGGACACCCTGCTCTGGGTGACGGCAGATTCCTACAGTGGAGAATCACATGGCAGGTAAGACGGGCAAACCACCCCTGGTCACCCCGGCAGTAACGCGGAGGAACTCAGGCATGATGCTGAGTAAGGAGGCTAGACACACGCCGACACTTCCTGTGAGACTCCATTTGTACTAACTTGAAAGGCAGGCAAAATTATTCCAAAATGTTAGAAGACAGACAGGCAGTAACCTTAGTGGAGGAAAGACTGTGGGGCGCCCCAGGGAAGCTTCAAGTGCTGGAATGTTCTGTATCTGGCCTGGAGATGGTTCCAGGTGTGGAACTTAGCCGACATGTATCAAGCTGTACATGAGAATTATGTGTTCTGCCATATGTATACTATGCTCCTAAAAAATTTACCAAAATCAACCGATAAGAAAAAGCTCAACAACTCCATTAAAGGTGAGCAAAAAGCACGGACAGTTCATGGAAAGAGAAACGCTCACCTTCACTCCAGGGCAGCCGAGACTTGCCACCATCCTCGGGCTGACGGAGGGGAGAGGCAGAGCTTGGCTGCTAAGCAGCAGCGTTGACGTGCACACGGGCCCTTGGGGGAAAGCTCCCACTCCTGACATAGGGATCCCAGGGCCCAGAGAGCTTCCTATAGGTACTTTCTCAAATATACAGAAACGCTCGTGGGCACAGATAGTCACCATGGCATTGTCTGTAACAGTGAAAGACTGGAGAGGTGACACCAACAAGACAGTCCCCAGAGAGACAGTGCGGATGTCCTCAGGAGGGGATGGAGACGGGGACGTGAGCGTGTGGCACACACAGATAATCCGGTCACCGTACAGACAGGCGGGGGAAAGCGGT
>NW_006789046.1:1005464-1008648 GCF_000442215.2 Lipotes vexillifer | reverse complement strand
TTCAGCACTCAATGCTCAGATAAGCGTGGTCAGCAGCTCGGCTCGGCGGCCCTGCGGTGCAAGGCTGCTCACCTTGGCTTAACCCCATGTTTCTCAGACCTACAGGACCACGATCCTTTTGTGCTAAGAAACACAACGAGTTCACAGGAATTTCAGAGAACACCGCCTCCTGCTCTCCCCGACCCAGACCCGCCCTGAGTGGGGCTGAGAGCGCTGCGCAGCACGCACCTGGGAAGAGAGGGAGTTCTTGTGGATCTTCTTGTAGATCAGCGCTGGGCAGATGAAGCAGATGAGGCTTCCCATAGTGGCGCCCGTGAGGCCCAGGATTGTCTCCACTGGGAACAAGAGTGACAGGGAGGGGTGAGCTTCCAGCAAGCAGCGTGAGAAGCCTTGCCACTAAGGCGCATCTACGCGTGCCGCCAGACAGCAGCGAGGAGCGGGGCACAGCCTTCTGTGCCCGCAAGGACCCTTAGGGTGTCCAATCTGACAGCGTCGGGCCAGGCACCTCAGGCAAGTCCCCTCCACTCTGTACCTCAGCTTCCTCGCCAGTGAGGTGAGGCTAACAGCACTGCCCGCCCCATGCTGGGTCCACGCTGTTACAGCTCCTCGCGGAGCGTCCAGGCAGCCAGCGGGGGCTTCTGGGCTGGATCATCTTACATCACCCCACCTGCTGCCCAGCGAGTGACCGAGCAGGGCCTGTCCTGGTTGCGTGGGGAAGCTGGGAGCCTGGAGTGTGGGGCCTGGGGGTTGCTCCCTGGAGGGCATGCGGGGCCCACTCGATGTCTGAGGACAGTGAGCTCTGTCTGTGCTGCAGCAGGACATCGGACAACAGAAGTCTTGCCCAGGGCCCTTCCCTCTTCCCTGGGTGACGTGTCAGCGAAATCAGGAGCCAGCAGTCAGGAGCGTCTTCAATATCCACTGACTTCACACATCAGGCCTGGATCCCGCATCGCAGCTTCCACCCACGTGCTTGTGGTCACATCAAGCTGCAGCGTTTTCTCCCAAGCCTTTCTCAGGGAGCCAAAGAAAAAAGCGCCCAAGAGTCTCTAGACTTTTTTTGACCAGAGAGGACAGTGGTGAGATTCTGAGCGTCTTGGTTGAACACCGAGACCTGAGGCAGGGGCGCACAACAGCAGCAAGGGGGCGTGGGGCAGAACAGGCCAGCAGGAGGCCAGCCGCTGCAGCAGCCCCACTTACCATTTGGGATCATGATTCCACCGACCATGGTTCCAAACACAACCGAGAGGGTGAGGGCTTTAAACCGCAGGGGCGGCATGTAGCCTCCAGCGGCAAAGGTCCCGTCTTTTTGCTACATGAAAGAAAATAAAAACAAGGTTCTGAAATGACCAATTTCCTCTCCACCCTGCAGTGAGCAAGTCCTTAAAGGGCTCTGCCAACACCCCAGGTAGGTCTGCCCGGGAGGTGGCAGGCGAGCACTCTGAGCACAGGCAGATGTGCCTGAACGTGAACCTGCAACCAGAACTGCGGACCCCAGGAAGGTCCAGGCTGCTCCTCACAGCAGCTACGGTGGTAAATAACAACTTCGTTCTGAGATACGAAGAACAAATCCTTCTGTTCTCTTTTTAGAGCAATGCTGTGAGAGAGATTTTTAAAAATACTGCATAGCACGGGAAACAGAACACATCCCCAGTTCACAGTGACACGCAGTGGGTTTCAGGCTGCAGTGGGCCCCCCATGCACGCAGACACGCTCGGCTGCGCCATCCTCGTCTCCAGCAGGCGCGTCCAGGAAGAAGACAAGGGGACAAGTCAAGTCATTACATGCTGTAATCAAGCCAAAGAGACCACCTCTGGCCTCACCTCCACATCCATAGGCACAGGGGCACCGGAAGCACCTCATCAGGCTGTGGTGAGGACCAAAGGAGGTGATGGGAGTGAAGCGTCTAGAACAGTGCTGTGTACACAGGAGGGGCTAGCCATGATTACTATTGCTGGGCTAGGAAAACACCACTCAAGTGAAGCTTCAGACCCTTCCAGAACTACAGTTTGGAGGCACCCAATATCCAGAACTGACTTGCACAGGCAGCTTTCTTAGGACAGACTAGTGAGGGAGCTTGTTAGGTCTACAGCCTCTGACTCAGAAACCTACAGAAATTTACCCAAGAAACACTCCAAGAGGAGAAGAAGAAATGGGCAGCTACATGCAAGAAGGGGGTCGCAAGAGTCACCCGTGATAGGTCAAGGGTGAAAGACCAGCAATGAACAGGAAGTGAGAGCAAGGGCTTAGTGATGCTGGGGCTTTCTATGGATAAACATGGACTAAAGACAGAAGAAAACACGGCGAGAGGAAATCTGCAAAGAGATGCACACAAACGCCAAGGGGAGCAGAACGGGTCATTCGAATGAGGACGGAGGCATGCAGGTAAGTTTTCCACTTGAATTAACGTTTCCTTTAATACCGCTACTGATTTTCTAATTTAAAAAATCACAAAAACATGTTATTTACAGAAACACAAATGCTGTTCAGATATGAGGTACATGTTTGCATCAAACAGAGGACCCCATGGCCGCATAAGCTAGCCTGCCGCGCCGCCCAGGGGACAGAGCCTTGCTTGGTGCCCAGGTGCCTGAACAGCTAACAGGGGTGGGGCAGGCAGCCAGCTCTTCAGGACTGGAGCTCTGCTGCAAGGTGTTGCCCCTGGTGGCAGAATCTGTGGGATGCTGCCTCAACCATGCGCCAAGCCACATGGACGAGCCCGGTTCTGGCTGTCCTGGAGGCCTAGGCAGCCACCCACCCCATCTGCCTACCAGACTCTCCCCTCCCCGCCACCATGGCCTAAGCAGTTCAAGTGGCCACCAGGAGTCCTGGGTGATGCCACAGACCAGGCTCAAGGACTCGGGCAGGAACACAAGAACCACCGCAGAGGGACAGGGCCAACCCCATGCCCTCGCCCTTGGGCACGAGCTACCACACTTGCACCTCTTGTTGTCAACTGGGCAGGAGTTAGAGAGCCAGGGGAATGTGGGTTCCCACTCTACATTTGGAAAACTGCTTACACAGGACTACATGGCGCTGGGCCTACACACATGACAGCAAACAAAACTCAGCCTCTCTCAAGGTTCAGATTGTCCTTTGTCAAATTATCAAAACTTTCCCTTACACAAGCGTAAAGAAAAAGGTGGCCTGAGCCCAGCATTCATCTGCCCACCCGGCGGCCATTATC
>NW_006789046.1:1003653-1005429 GCF_000442215.2 Lipotes vexillifer | reverse complement strand
TCTTCCGAGTTCTCAACCGCTCCTGTCGCACAGGGCTGTGCTGAGCAAAGCTCCTGATTTCCTGCTACTTCTCCGACGTGGGGGACAGCAGGGAAGTCACAGGACACGAGCCTAACCTGCTTGCACACTGGGCCTGACTCCACATCTCCTGCTGGAATTGACCCGATTGATCTGGGGCTCTGTTCTCTAAAGTTGGTTAAAAAAAAAGATCCCTATTAAAAGATTTCATTTTAATTGGAGTTTTTAATTTTTAACTAGGAAAAACTCTTCCTACTACCGCCCAGGAAAATAAAGAACTAGCAAAAGCCACTTGAGGACAACATAACTGAGACCAGGACAGAGACAATTTCGGGCAGAACGCCGTCCGAGGGGCCCTGAGCACCTTACCTGCTGCTCGAAAAGCAGCGTGTTCAAGGCCTGTCTGCAGGGCAGGATCATCATGGGGAAGCCTACGGCCACGGACATCATGAAGCCCACACGGATCATCTCGGTCACCAGGTTGGAAGGGAAATGCATGAGCACGTTGCCTGCAGTGGCCTCGGTGAAGCTCACGTAGCCGAAGAAGCCCACCTGCGGGGGGACGACAGAGGGATGGAGGGGGCATGTGGTGAGAGGGGCGCACCCTCCCCGGAACAGCCGCGACGAGCCTCATCACGAGCAGCTGCAGCAAGACCAAGGCCCCCCAGCTCCTGGCTCGTAAACAACCTCCTTGACAAGCAGAGGCTGAAGGTGTAAAGGTGAGAGTCCGATGTGGCTTCTCCCCACTTGGACAATAGGGCACCAAGAGAAGGGAGCTGCCTGCATGGAAAGGGAGCACCAGAATGCCACATGAGCCCAGCAGAGGGGCTGGACTTAATGTGGCTCAAAACCCAAACCATGGGGTAAATCAAGGTCCCCACGAGCTCAGCCTCAGTGTAGACAACAATCTGACGGACCATTTGTAAAAACCAACAAGAATGGTGGAACCACAAAGTTCAGGGAAACAAGCCAGACTCTCAGTGAATTTATAACTCTATTTGCCATGTAAAAAAACAATGAAGAGGAGAATTAAGAAGACTGGAGGGAAAATCTACCAAAACATGAACTGTATCTGCATCTGTGGGCTGGAACTTGTGATATTCTTTCTCTGCTATTTTACTGTCTCCCATTTCTCACTGATGGACCACCTTTCTACAGCAAATCAGCAGAGCTCTTGGGGAGGCTCCAGGCCCTGCGCTGAGGCACCCGCACTCCTCCCAGGATGGGGACAACACCACCACCTGGGGAGCGGGCTCGCTGGTGGCCCTGGAGCTGAGCGGGCACTGGGATGGGAAGGAGAGAGGGCAGGCCTGCGCTGGGGGACTGGAGGAACTGTGCAAGGGGGTGGGGTGTGAAAGGGTTCCTACCATGACGTAGAAGGTGGTGACCACACTGAGGGAGGAGGCGAAGATGGAGCTCATGGCTTTCACTGATGGCTCATCCAGGCTGTCATAGGTGGGCAGGACCTGGCTGTATAAAAACGAGCGACTTCACGGAGCCGATTCCAGAGACAGACACACCTCCCCTGGAGCCCCAGCCGAGTCTCCAACACCTGCCTTCCCACCACGCTGGCCACCACTGGAGCCGAGGCCGAGCTCTCACAATACTACAGACAGCACTCAGAGCCCTCCCTGAACGTGCTCTCTGTAAACATTTCAGAAGTGCCACAGGATGAAAGGCCGTTTGTTCCACTGCAGCAGGAGCGTGACCGCTCCGGGCTGGGCTGAAGCACCCCGTGTTTACAGGGGAAGCAGGAAG
>NW_006789046.1:978615-1003562 GCF_000442215.2 Lipotes vexillifer | reverse complement strand
CGCTGTCAAAAGAATGGAAAGTTAAACAAACAAGCCGGGCTGCCTGCCCATCTCAGCGCCTCAGCAAGGGGCTCAGAGCCGGCGTGGACCCAGCTCTGCGACGGGAAGAGTGGCTTCAGTCCCACGGCCCACAGCCAGCAGGGCGGTGCCGCCAGGCCTGGGAGGGATGCGTCCGTGCAGGCTCTCTGCAAACAGCAGGCAGGGACCCTGCACCTGCGAGACGTGGGCCCCACGGAGGCAAACAGGAAGGGGCGGGGTGGGGGGGGACGGGGGGCTCCTGTGCAGCCCTGAGAGGAGAAAGCAGGGTGACGCTATGCTGAAGGCTCAGGCTCAGCACCAAGGGAGACGGGGCCAGCGGTCACGCCACGCGGGAGGCCAGGAGGGGGCGCGTCAGGACATACATGAAACCACAATAGTCAGTGGAGCCAAATCCCAAAACCGCCTTAAAAAAAGTGAAAGGAGAACAAAGAGGACCCGCTAACGTTATTAACAGCAATCGACAAGGATGAGGATCGGGGAGGCCTGGCCGGCAGAAGCTGGCACCGTCCCCCGGCCCTGCACACCATCCCATCAGCTACCCCCAGTGGGCAGGGGTCACAGCAGACAGCTGTCCTCACCTCGGCCTGGCAGAGGGCAGCGGGTGGCCACACGCCCATGAAGCCCAGGGAGGTGGCAGAGGACCTGCAGGGGAACTAGCACCATCATCTGGGTGCTGACCAGCTCCTTGGGCCAGAGTGGGGTCCATGCCAGGGAGCCCCAGCACCAGATCTCAGGATAAAGGCGTCCCGCCCCAGCCCCCAGCACACACAGGGAGAAGTCCCTGCCCAAGAGCCGCTGACACTGAGGGGAGGGGGCTGTGCCCTGAACGTGGGGATGGATGCGTGTGGAACGACCACGGTCCCCGCCTTGCTCCCATCCTGCCTGGGCCCCAAGGACCCCTGATGGTGGCAGCCAGACCCCCGCGGTGGGCCAACCCAGCACCCACAGAGCACTTGCCCACCTCGCTGAGCAGCCCTGTGACTCAGTTTACCTGAGTCAGAGGAGTCCGCCTGTCTCCCTGCACAGCCTGGGCCTCCACGTGCTCAGTGCTCTCTCTGAGCTTCTCTGGGCCGCAGGGCCAAGTGGTCCTGCACCACCACGTACTCATTTACGGCGAAGTCAGACCAGAAAGGGCCACACAGTGATGGCACAGTGGAGGCCCGGCCCGTCCAGGACGGGGAGATCAGCCACACGGCCGGGCCCGTGGTCACCCGGCCAGAGCAGCAGGGCCCCCGCCCCACACATGCTCTGGGGCGGACTTGCAGGGGAGGGAAGAGCCGCCTCTGCCCTTGGATGCCCCCAGCTCTGGACCCCTCAGCACCACTCCCCAGGGAACGTGAGTGCCTCTGCAGGCCCCGCGCCCTCTGTGAGCGGCAGACGGGACATGTGCTCACAACCCCTCCGGAACCCATAACTCCACCTGAGAACCAAATCCAGCAGACGTGCCTGACTACAGAGCAGCCACCACCAAAAGCCCAACCAGGGTTTATTTTCAAAGAAGCAAACTCAGACAAAAAGGACAACCGGTAACTAGGTACATGGCAAAAGGATGTAACTTCTGTCACTGATTGTAACGGGGACATTAAACAGCAAGAGTGGAGAGTGTTCTGGTGGAAACCAAGCTGCCAAGAGAGACAAGAAGTGGGAAACCACGATTTGGATCTCGCGTGTGGGTGTAAACACAGCAGTCTGAACAGTCTCATCTGTCACATTAGTTTACGACTGGCACAGTTGATGCCCATAGAGCTGTGGGGGGCTGCTCTGCCAGCCCCCCGCCACCGATGGTCCCTTCCTATCCCCGCCGGATTTATGCCTCTCTTTTGAGCGGGTTACCACCTGACTGGGCATGAATCACAGGCTGCTCCTGTCATTTGGTAGAGAAGATAAGGCTACTGGAATTAAGGAAATAGCTGCTCTGCATTTACAAAGCCCTGCGTGCCAGAGAGCACACGCCTGCTCACATGCACGCGCACATACACACACGGGCCTCTGAAAGCATCCCAGCGGCAGTCTGAAGTCAATGTTTGTGCAATTCCCTCTTAAGTATTCTCACACGAACAGCTAAATTCTGGCAAAATGCTCGGGACTCTGTGAGTCAGATGGTTTGGGGCTGTTCTGTGTTCCCCACAGCCAACTCTACTCGCGGGGGATTTGGCAAACTCGGCGCTCTCACCAACAGTGCCGGCAACACAACTTGGGAATAAAGTCGATTTCTCCCTCACTAAACATCTAACTCCCACTCTGAACCCAAAGCAGGAAGGCCACGGTGAAGAACACATTACTCCTCGTGGCCTGGATCAACCACTGAACAAAACAAGTGCTTCCCTCTCCCAGGATCATAGCCCCACCTCGTAACACACTCACAAGCGGGGCCCTGGGAGCGGGCAGTACTTACGACTGGCAGGCAAAGGACATGCCAAAGATGGGGATGCAGCGGAAGACACCCTCCCAGCGGATGTAGCTGACTCGCCGCAGCCACTGCCCACCGAAGAGGCCGTGCTTGAGGGAGGAGAGCATGATCTGTGAGGAGAAGAACGTGGAGCTTTTTGGCGCCAGACAGCAGACACAGGCGGGACTCGGGCCAGGGCCGGCCGAGGAAAGGATGCTGCCTGAACCACGGTGGGAAAGAGACAGCCTGCAAGCTCTGGCACAATGCCGCCTGGTGCCACCAGCTGGAGGGGCCGGGGGTGGTGCACGGTCCCGGGGCCGCTGCCCTCTGCTGTGCTGCAAGCTGGCCGGGTGCTGCCCAGAGAAGTGCATGCTGCAGGGCCTCCTGACATAGGGGGCAGCTGCCTGTCCAGGGCTGCTTAGCGCAGACGGTAAGCAACGAGGCCCACTTGGTGGGCCCCAGTCGCCTCTGGGACAGGACAGTCCCCCAACCTGGCAGGTCATTGCCGGTCCTGCACGGACATGATTTAAAAGACAAACCCATCAAAAAAAAAAAAAGACAACCCATCAAGGACAGGCTGTCTGGAAAGGAGGGGAACAGTCACTGGGCTGGCCCTCATGGCCAAGGGACGCTGGGAACACCGCGGGGTGCTCGGTCTTCTAAGGAAAGCCCACTGCACAGATTCTCGCGTTCTGCTCCCGCAGGACTGATCAGGGGCTCAGGCCCAGGGGCTCCCACTGAGGGCCTCCCAGGCTTGGGAGGAAAGGGGCACCCTGAGTGTCAACTCCATGCTGTATCCCACCCCCAGCCTGTGATAAACACTCACTGGAAAACAGCTGCTCGCCCCCTTCTGACAAAAGGCTGGCCGCCTGACTCCTGGCCACAAACCCCATATGAAAGGTCTTTGGTGAACTGAGGAGCATCACACTTTCACTCCCTGCCCTGGAGGCCTCCTCTCCCCTGCCGGCCCTGTCTACCCACCGCGCCCCTGTGGACGATTCTGCATCACCTTCCTGTCATCCTTGGAAGGCAGCTGGCGGCCCAACACTCACCACGAACACGAACACGGTGTAGAAGACGAGGGCCATGGCACTGAAGGACTGGATGGAGGCCATCATGTTCCTCTGCAGGCTGAGTGGCAGCACGATGCACAGGGACACCGCGAAGAGCAGCAACACGCGGAAGGTGCCTGTGACCTGCAGGGAGCGCCAGGCGTTGCCCCACTTAATCCCTGCGTTGCCCACCCAGAGCCCTGGAACTGACCCAAGGCCCTTCACCACACAGCATGCTGGTCTTGGCCCCCCTCCCACTCCCTGTCTGAGATGTGGACTTAAACAGTGTCCCTGGGCTGCCACGCAAGCAGCCACAAGCCTCCCAACGCACCTGTAGATGTCCTTACCTGAAACCCAAACAGCCGAGCAAAGAAGTTAGACCCCAAGTCGCCAATCACAACGTAGAAGGCGATGCAGGTTCCCAGCATCAGCCCAATCATGCTGCAAGGGAGGCAGGCGCGGGCTTGAGAGCTGAGCACCAGGGTCCCGGGGAGCCCCAGACGTGCCCCCATCCCTGCTGGGTGGCCGCTGACACACAACAACCCAACGGAGGGGCTGAGTGGGAGACGTGGTATCAACATTCAACGGTTTACAGGGTTTGGCTGTGGAGTTTGCTATTTTACTCAGAATGAATACTGAGTAACACTGAACTCTTCTTTAAGTGGCATTACATTTTTCTCTCCACAGGAGGTTCTAAAAGTTCTTTCAGGTGCTACAAAAATGCACTGTGATGTTAGACAAGTTAAAAGAACAGTCGACTGCTTTAGAAAGGGTTATCCTTTTCAGTTTGCAATTCCCTAATTTAGAAGCCTAAAACTGCAATTTCCCAGCCATTTTTTCATCTCATAAAATTTTACTCCAAAGGGAGAATATGAGTTTAATGCCACTTTTATGCAACAGTGTCCGGGGCAGGGGGCAGGGTGGGGGGTGCGTACGAGCTTCAGGAACAGAACCAAGAGATGAAGTGCAGCCGTGGGAGCGCCCCCTTGCTATGTTCCCTGGGTTTTCCATTTTTATATTTTTCTTAGTAAAACTTAAATAAGGCTGTCAGCCTTGACACTAATCATTTTAAGGGTACAATAAACTGAACTTTCAGCTATTTAGTAAGTAACACTTCAGAGAAATATTTTAAGCTATGAACCAATCCGCATCTAAAACATACAGCTCATTGTGTAACTATCCTCCAGTTTCTCTTTGGCCACAGGTGAAGAACAGAGAGAATTACCCCAACAGAATGGCACCACCTACCTGGTCTCCACCAGCATCTTCCCTGCTTTTCCGTAGGCGTGCAACGCTAGTGGGCGGAGGGTGGGGGAGAAAATGAACAGCTCAGTCCAACAGTGGGAGAAGCACATCAGTAAAAATGTTACTAATAAAAGCTGTGAAAGGCAATTTGACAAAAACCTGCAGGTCTGGAGTTCCATGGATGTAAAGGGGATATTTTATTTTATTTATTTATTTATTTTTTTGCAGTATGTGGGCCTCTCACTGTTGTGGCCTCTCCCGTCGCGGAGCGCAGGCTCAGCGGCCATGGCTCACGGGCCCAGCCGCTCCGCGGCATGTGGGATCCTCCCAGACCGGGGCACGAACCCATGTCCCCTGCATCGGCAGGCGGACTCTCAACCACTGCGCCACCAGGGAAGCCCTAAAGGGGATATTTTAAAATCTTGGTCCCATGCTCTTTTTCAGATCTACCTTCAACCAACAAGAATCACAGCAAATAAGAACAAAACCAGTGTGGGTTGGTTTTCTCACACACACAAAAAAAGGAGAGAAAAGAAAAGGAAAGAAAAAAGACAAGAAAAACCATCCCAGCGAAGTAACAGTTTATCTCTGGGCAAGCCGGGCAGCTGTGAAGGAGGCTGAAAGAGGCCTGCCTGGGGCAGAAGCTGCACAGGGGTAGGGGGTGCCAGGAGGGCTTTCAGCCTAGCCCCAGCACATCTGGTTTTCACAGCCACGTCAAGGGGACCTGGCTAAGGGCCGCTATGTCTCCTCTGTGATTTCAGAAGAAAATCTCAGATGTGGTACTTTGGGACAGGAGGGGACAAGTGCATTCGGGCCTGCCCCCACTTGCCCTGCTGGTGAACAGCGCGTCCTACAGCGGAGAGGAGCCCCTCTGCCCTTCCTTCCTGACAGTGGAGCTGCTTCTAGCAGAGGCGAGATTAAGAGCTGACTCAGCAGGTCCCTCCCAGGACCTAACAGTGGCCGGGAACCCCTGCGTCCCATCCCCACAGTCCAGCAGGACGAGGGCAGAGAGAAGCTCTGGTCTCCCAGGAGCAAGCAGAAGGGGGTGCGTGTGACAGCACAGCCCCAGCTTCCTGCCCCTGTCCCTCCCTCACACAGCGCCAGGGACGCCCAGGAGACTGGGAAAGTAGGGAACATGAAGGCCGACTGATATCAATGAGTCCAAAGACGCTTGTTACTTTCAAATTACTTAGGAAAAGGCATGACACTGCCAAAAGCAAGTGAGCATGGCACCTGACTCGGTCTACACAGCCACAGGGCAGGTGGCCTTGAGAAGCAAAGGGGGTCACTCTGCTGGGGAGGTCACTCCAGCCTCCCAGCTTGTCTGACTACTGCACAGACACTCGCACCTCAGGGTTATCTAAGACACAGAGCCCGGTGCCCCAAACGTGAAAGTGCCTGGGGTCCAGCCATCCCATTCCTTTTCCTTCTCCAAAAAGAAGCTGAGCATCTCAGCGTATTCCAAATGCTCAGAGCGCCCTGCCAGAGAAAGTTCCAGAACACACCTGCATTCTGGACAGAGGAAGCTAAAGTTGCTCTAGGAAGCCAGAGGTCAAGTCGGGAGGTGGCACCTCTTCACCCAGAAAGACTTGACTGGTTCCTAGAACGACACCCTCACGGGGCTGCCCCCAAGTTGCTGCTTGTGCTGAGACGGCTTGTGGTTCCAGCCCCGTTCTCACCCTTTCCTCACCTGGGCCAGCCCCCCACACACCCCACCCACCATTTCAAGTGTCCATCCCTCAGTAACCTCTAATTCCGAGTCACAGATACAAATACCTGGCAGCCCCCCGGCCCTCAGCCTCTTGCCTGGCAAGCCGGGGACTGCCCTTCTGCCCCTCTGGGCCGGAACCGCAGCACCAGACCTGCCCCGAGAGGCTGGGAGGAGTGTGCGGGGTGGTCTCTGAGAAGGTGCGTCCCTTCCCCATGCTCCTGGGTCGGGCCTTCCCTCTCCATCTGTGATAGGCTCGCTGTGGCTCACGGGCCAGGCCTCACGGGGGCCAGGAGCCGGCACTCCCACCAGGTGCGGAGCCAGGACTGGTGTCAGGAGGGGGCTCTCCAGTCTCCCCAGAGACGCTGGCTCAGCTCGTCCTCCTGGGGCCATGGCCTCGCTCACGGCTCCATGGCCGCTGTGCACACAGAACTGACTCTTAGCCCGCCTCGTTGAGTGCGGGACCCCAGCCCCACTCCCATACTCACCACCCACAGTCCAAAGCCTCCTACCCACCAGGCAGAGCGGGGAAGCACGTACCAAATCGTGCTGTTCAAGCTGAGAGTGACGACCTCAACCCAGCCCTCCCCAGAGCCAGGCCTTGGATGGCAGCTGACTCCCCACTGCCATCCGCCAGGGGGTGATGAGCATTTGCTGGATAAATGAGGGGTAGGGGGTGCAGAGAAACCTGGGTGTTAGAAAGGTTGGTTTTACGACCCTCATTTCCCAAGCCAAGTATCCACAGGTACAGGTCACACAACTGCAGACAGGCAGGGAGGGACAGGTCCTCTGCAGGCCCCACCCAACCCATGAGCGGGCAGTAGGCTGACCAGGACCACAGAAACCCAGGCAGGCGGATGACAGGACCACAGACGTGGTGCCAGAGCACCTGCTGCGCACAACTGAGCACTCCGAGGTGGCGGCGAGGCCCGGCCACCCTCCTCGGGCAGAGCCCGGGTCAGAGTGGCCTCAAGGGGGCCACGACTTCTAGGGGCAGTTGACTATCTGACATAGCTGTATATCTTCTGAAAATGGGGTTTGAAAAGTCCACTCAAAAGTAGGCCATGCAGGGCAAAGGAGCAGCAGGTAAGAAGTGGACCAGCCCATAAGCAGCAAACAAGACACCACAAAAACACACACAAAACACCAATAAAAAATCCACCAGTGTTTATTTCCCCAAATTGGCAAAGTTCATTCTCCAGCGATGCCTACGCACTGGCTAGAGCGGAGTGAGCAGAGCTATGGTTATTTCCAGGGATGAACCAAACAGAAGTATCGCAAACTCAAACGCTAGAAAACCACCCACCCGTTCCTCGGAGCGCGGACAGTTTAAAAAGGTTATTTGTTCAAGCTGCGACGGCCTTTCTAGGAATTTCTGCACCATGGCCTGCACTGTCTCCAGGTCTGTCCATCTCCTTGACCCCACCTGCCTGATGCCCATGGGCCCAGCAGACAACATGTGTTGGGGGCCCTGTTGACAGAGACTGTATTTCCCCGGGCCTGCGGCACGAGGATGCAGTGAGCACTCTGCTCCTGGGCCACCTTCTCTGGCTGCAGCGCAAGCTCTGGGCCAGGAGAAGGCAGAGGACAAGAGAAAGGCCTGCAGGCAGCAGGAGATGGCTCAGGAAGTGTGGGAGGGTTGCTGGCCCACAGGGTCCGAGAGATTCCCATCTCTTCTTGTCTAGGGCTCCTTTCCAAGCGGTGGGGCCTGTCCATTTCTGAGACTGTGCCAAGACAGAGCCAAGATGAAGGGCAGCTCATGCTGCAGGCTGGGCTTGTGGGACTGTGGGAGTTCACACAACTGAGCCATCTTGTTTGGTACCAAAGACATAACCAGAGACCACTGGTGGTTTCTGATCCTTTTTGCTTCTAGCAGTTAGAATTGGGCTGCAGTCACCACAAGCAGTTAAAGGTAGGAGCCCCAGCCAGCCATGCAGAACTACCATGGGTAGTTTTCTTCAATCTTTCACAATAGCCAAACCGTTTGCCTTCTCAGGGACTTTCTAAGAATACGCAGACAGACAGCTGTCAAAAACCACGGCCTCCCGAGGCCAGGGTCACCCGTCCTCCTTCAGGGCACAGCCAAGCACTTCGTGGGATGTCTGCTACAGGAACCCTCAGTGGGGAGAAAGAGTCACCCTAAAGGCCATGGCCCCACAGACGGAGGAAGGAACCTGCCCAGGAGCACATTTCATCCCAAGTAGAATTTGGTCTCATGTGTGGGGTGGGGCGGGGCGCAAATTTAGCTGATAAATTTCACTTCCCCAAGTGACTCCAATAGCAATAAGAGTCTGACAGGGACTTCCCTGGTGGTGCAGTGGTTAAGAATGTGCCTGCCAATGCAGGGGACACGGGTTCGAGCCCTGGTCCGGAAAGATTCCACATGCCATGGAACAACTAAGCCCATGTGCCACAACTACTGAGCCTGTGCTCTAGAGTCCAAGAGCCACAACTACTGAGCCCGCATGCCACAACTACTGAAGCCCGCGCACCTAGAGCCTGTGCTCTGCAACAAGAGAAGCCACCGCGGTGAGAAGCCCACGCACTGCAACGAAGAGTAGCCCCTGTTCGCTGCAACAGAGAAAAGTCTGCTCACAACAACAAAGACCCAATACGGCCAAAAATAAATAAATAAATTGATTACTTAAAAAAAAAACAAAACTTAAAGAAAAAAAAAGGTCTGACATCACCATTCTCATCAGAACGGAGAGAGAAGCAAGTAGCCCTTCAGTTTTGAGGTCAGAACAAATGCAAGTACCTCCATGCCAATGCAAAGTAGGCAGACTGGAAGGAAACCAGAGGTCACGCTGCCAAAAGCCCACATGTGGGGCCTGCAGGTGTTTTTATTTTGTTTGGCCCCTGGAACTCTGCACACCATTTCCTCTTGCTGCCTCCTCTCTGCCGTGAGAGCTGTAAGCTGAGTACCCAACCAGGCCCTCCACGAGCAGACGCAGCATCCTGGCCACACACTAGCTGGAGGGTCAGGGACTTCCAGCCGGAGGACAGGAATTTTCCCTAGAAGTGCTCAGGGCCAGCTCCTGAGACCACGTGCATTGGTATTTCAACACCCACACCATGTATCCCCAGAATGGAGTGCAGAGCTGAAAGTTCCAAGGCAGTGGAGAGAATGCAGCCTGCACACATCACCCTGAGGTGGGCAGGAGAGTGAGGGACCCTGCCCTCAGAGCCAAGTTTCCCAGGAAATAGTCAAACTGAAAGGAGGCGGAAAGCACAGCCTTCTCTGCCTCGGCTGAAATCAGAGGAAGCAAGAAAGATCTAGAGGAAACGAAATTGCAACCAACAACAACAGGAAACAGAGGACGGCACTGAGGAGACGGTGACTTGCTCCCAGCCACAAACCCGAGCCCAAGGACAGTGTGCCCATGGCATTCAAAGTGGGGATGTGCAGCAAGATCCCAGTCAGGCAGCTCAGAAGGAAGGTTCTGGGGACTCTTGGGCACAGGAGCGGAGGCTGCTGAGGCTGCCTGAACTGAGAGAGGGCTCTCTGTGTGGACTTGCATAAAGGGGAGACAGGAGAATGAGTATCACCTCAATTTTAAAATGTGTGTTGATGTTAACAGTTTTTTTTTAATTGCATTAAATTTTAAAATAAGAAACTGCTGTTCAAAGGAATAAAGAATAAAGTGGAAGAAAAGTAATTAAAAGAATAAGGCCCAGAGGCTTCCCTGGCAGTCCAGTGTTTAAGACTCCACGCTTCCAATGCAAGGGTCACAGGTTCAATCCTTGGTTGGGGAACTAAGATCCCACGTGCCGCATGTACGGCCAAAAAAAAAAAAAAAAAAAAAAAAAAAAAGAATAAGGCCCAAACCACTGCACTTCTTAAGAAGGTACTGAGAAAGGTCCAGAGCTCCCTGGGGAGGCGATGCACTCACCCAGCCCAGCATAGGTCCTCCGCTTGCTCAGGCTGGCGGCTTTCACCAGGAACATGCACGACTGGTGCGTCATCCAAGAACAGAAGACCAAGAGCAGGGCCCCCAGGACGATGCCACACTGTAGGGTTGGGAGAGAAAGAGATGTTGACAAAATAAAACTACCCGGCATCTTTACCTCTCACACTGAACAGCATGTGCGATGACCAACAGCCCTCCCCACAGCCCCCGCCCCCTAGACACGAGGCCCCAGCTCTGTTTAGTTCCCGTGCCTATGGGCAGCGGTTCCTAGCACTAAAAGGACAATTTCCTGGATGTGGTGGCCACAGGCTCTGTCCAAAGACATAAAGCCTGTGCATGACCCCAAAAGAGCACCAGGGACACTGGTTCCTTCCCAGCCCCTCACAGAGTCTCAAGGAACAGCAAGGGCTTGCCAGTCTTCCCAGTTCCCTGCAGACACCCTACAGCAAACCACCTTCCAGCCACTTGGATCAACAGCTACGAGTGATAAACACATTCTGGAAGGAAGAGATTAAAAATGACATTTACGCCTTTCTTATAAGTTAAACAGACACTCACCATCTGACCAGCAATTGCACTCCTAGGTATTTACCCAAAAGAAATGAAAACATGTGTTCATGCACAAACCTGCATGCCAATGTTTACAGCAGGTTTATCTGTAATCCAAAAACTGAAGAAACAACCAACTGTCCTACTAGCATCTAGCAGAGCGGAACACACACACAGCCCACGACCCAGCTCTCCTGCACGCAGGTCACCACCCCACAGAATGCGTCCACGGGGGTCAAAGCCTGTGCACAAGTTCCTAAGCACTCCAAATAGGAAACACCATGCCTTCCTAGTAAAGGTTAAAAAACAGATAAATTGAGGAATGCTAGCCAGACATCGAAATGTACCTATAACATGACCCATTCACGTAAAGTTAAAATCTGGCAACACTGACCTGTGGTACTGGGGGTAGGAGGGGGACCCTCAGTAAGAAGGCAGGGCTGGAGAGTGCTGGCAATGCTATGCTCCTTAAGCTGGGAACTGGCTACCTGTGTTTGTTAACGTTATGAAAATCCATCAAGAGTACACCTAAAATATGTCCACTTTTCTGTATGCATGTTACACTTCAATAAAATGTTAATTCTTTTGGAAAAGTACCCAAATTACTAAAACCAAACAAACAAAAAACGCAAACCAAAACTTTTTTTAAATGACCTGGCTTGGGCTTCCCTGGTGGCGCAGTGGTTGAGTGTCCGCCTGCCGATGTAGGGGACACGGGTTCGTGCCCCGGTCCGGGAGGATCCCACGTGCCGTGGAGCGGCTGGGCCCATGAGCCATGGTCGCTGAGCCTGCGCGTCCGGAGCCTGTGCTCCGCAACGGGAGAGGCCACAACAGTGAGAGGCCCGCGTACCGCAAAAAGGGAAAAAAAAAAAAAAAAAAGCATAAATGACCTGGCTGCTAGATCAAAACACACATCTCCAAATTGCCCATTGGCCTCACCCGGAGAAGATGCTGAGAGATGAGTGAGAGAGTGTCCTAACTCAGCCAGGCCCTCGGGGCAGGGCAAACCACTTCCAGGTCTTGGCTTGCATGCAGACCCCCACCTCTAAGCTCTTCCCCAGGCAAGTCAGCCTGGCCCATGTTTAAATGCACTGGCAGGGGCCTCGTGCCCAGCACATGGCAGATACTCAAATCTGAATCACCAGAGCCCTACCATGGTGGCACTTGGCAGACAGGCATCAAGGATGACAGCACGGCATTTACAAACACAGGACCAGCCAACTACACATCCCAGGATGCAGTTCTGCGCCAGGCAAGTCGCAATGCACACTGGGACATGTAGTCCTTCCAGAAACAGAGGTGGCCGGCTCACACTGGGATTCACATACCGAGATACAGATGTTGCCCCAGGGCTTCTAGAAGCCGCCAGCGTGGCCTACCACATAGGCCTGCAGTCTCCGTCCTCCTGCCAACATGCTCACCAACCAAGTCGGATCAACCACTCACATGGGAACCGTAAACGCATTTTCTTTCTTTTTGCTATTTTTATCCAAAAGATGCTAAATATGAAAAATGCAAAGTGTTAATCTAAAATTAAACGACTGGTGCCCATTTTCAGTTCCAAAATATCCATCTTATTTTCATTTTTTCCACCTATTTGGTTTCATCACATAAGACTGGTCTTTGAAGCCTTGCTGGCCACCTGTTCTTCTCTGGTGTCCCACTCCTCCTCCCCCAGCCTTAAGCAACCCAGGTGGTGGACAGCTCCTGCCCTAGGAGGCAGGTGGAGCGGCACCTCCACCGTGGCACACAGGAAGCTAAGAAGTTCATTTTTTGGAAAGAGGTTACCCAATTTGATAATTCCATCAATCTCCCTTTTCTAACGTACCAAATGCCTGTCTATTTGTGAATTAAACAGAAGCCAAATGAATTCACACCTCAAAAATGGTGAGTTTCTTTCACGCAGTATTTAATGTTGGGATGAAACCAACTTTTTAACATTTCAGATTTTTTCAATCAAGGTAACATTGGCATACAGTGAAACGCAGAGATCTTAAGCGTACACTCTGGAGAATTTAGTAATCACCTTGTAACCAACACCCCAATCTAGTTCCAAGGCCTGGGGGTTTGACTTGTGTGCTTCTGAATACAAATGCAGTCAGGTCAGAGTTTTAAAAAATAATAGTAAAGAAAAAGAACACTGAATCCTGTGGTCACTTTCCATTTTTGAAAGATCATTTTCTTTTGCTACACTTGCACTTCGGTCTGTTATTAATTGTGCTTAAGTTTTTCACTGAGGAAATTCCTTCGGTTTCTCTTGCAGCCCCGAGGCGAAGAGCTGCAGGGCCGCCTCCCCCAGCCCTATTTCCCGTGAGGGGATGAGCCCGGGGCGGCGAGGGCGGCGACCACTGCCCACTGGACTCACCTGTTTGAAGCAGAAGGGCATGGTGAGGACACTGACACCTACTATGCTGTTCACTATGTTCGTGATCAGCCCCCAGTTGGAGGCGGCGGCCGCAGTCATAGCGTGGGGGCTGGGGGCCCGGGAGCCCCAGTCCAAGGCGCCGGGACGACGGCGGGGCGCGAGACCCTGAGGGGGACGGGTGGCTGCCTGGAGGAGGCGGCCTCGCGGGAAGGCGGCGGGAGCAGTCAACCTCCAGACCCCGCCAGACCCCGCGGCCGCCTCATGGCTTCGTTCCCCGCTGGCTCTCGCTGAGCACCCTCGTGTCCCCACGCCCAGACCCGGAGCAGCCGCGGGGTGCCAGCCAGGAACACCTCAGCCCGGCTTCGCAGCCGCCCTGGCACACACACTTCCGCCTTCCGTGGGCTCCTCTTCCCGGAAGTGACGACAAGGAGGCGGGGCTCGGGCAAGGCGCTCAAGACGAGAGGCGGTCCTGGGCGGAGCCTGAGGAGGCGGGGCCTGGGGAAGGCGGGAGGGCGAGGCCAGGGGGCGGGGCTTGGCGAGGCGCAAACCAATGAGAGGTGGGGGCTGGGTCTGCAGGGTAGGGCATGCGGGGCGGGGCCGGGCGGCCGGTCACCTGTCCCAGCACCCCGCTAATCCTCCTGTGGACCTGGGATCCTGAGCTGTGTCTTTCCGGGCCTGGAGCACAAGGAACTCGACCCTGCGAGTTCCATTGTCACATACATATGGTATCATCAGTTTGGCCAATCTGGTGAATAAAATGGAATCTCACTGTGATTTTTAATTTGTTCTCCCTAATTACAAATGAGGTTAATCATCTACTCATATTTTTACTGTCCATTCACATTTCTTCTTGAAATGCTTATTCATTTTTGCCCATTTTTCTAATTAGCTGTTGATCTTACGAATTTTGCGTTCTTTCAATGTACTTAGTAAGTAGCCCTGTGTCCCTCAATTGGAGTTTGTCTGATGTCTCCTCATTATATTAGTTTTTCATTGCTGTCGTAACAAATCACCACAAATTTAGCAGCTTAACCAACACAAATCTGCTCTTACCGTTCTGGGGGTCAGAAGTCCAGAATGGATCTCACCGGACTGAAATCAAGATGCGAGCAGGTCGCCCCCTTTCTGGAAACCCTCGTTCAGACTCCATTTCCTACTCATTGGGTAGCTGGCAGAATTCAGTTCCTTCGGGTGGTAGGACCATGGCCCCCGTTTTCTTGCCAGCTGAAAACTGAGGCCCGTTCCCAGTTTCTAGAGGCTGCATTCCCTGGCTCATGGCCCCCTTCCTCCAACCTCAAATCTGGCAACAGGGTAAGGGGGTCAACTCCCTCTCACTTCACATCTCTGACCCAGCCAGGAAAAGTTTTCCAATTTTAAGTATTCATGTGATTAGATTGAGTCCATCCGGATAATCCAGGATAATCTCCCCATCGCAAGGTCTGTAACCTTAATCAGAGCTGCAAAGTCCCTTTTGCCATGTAAGGTTCCCTGGATTAAGGGGTGCACATCTTTGTGGGGAGCCAGTATTCTGCCTACCCACACCCATGATGAAATTCAAGTTACGTTTCTTTGGCAGGAATATCATGGATGTGCTGCTGTGTTTCCACTGAATCCTATCAGGTGCCGAATGATTTTGATTTGTCCCATTACTGGTGATGTTCTCTCTGATTGCTTGATTAGATAGTTACGTTAAAGTTACATCTTTCTCCTTTATAAAAAATGAGTGGTTTGTGGGGAGGTACTTTGAAACTAACTGTCCTGCTCCTTGTCAAACTTGCAACGTACTAAATACCACTGTGGTTTCCTATTGTATTCAATGGGTTATCATCCTAGTTTCCTATTGTATTCAATGGGTTATCATCCATTACTATTGTATTCAATGGGTTATCATCCATTACTATCATTAGTTATTCTGATGCTCAAATTTCCCAGACTTGGACGTTGAGAGCCCCTTCAGCTGGCTCCTGTGTCCTGTGCTGCGTCCCCATCATTCTCTGAGCACTTCCTTGCTTTCCTGCGCAATTAGATGTTCCTAGCTCATCCTGTAATTTTCCAGAATCAATCATTTCTCCAAGGAGCCCTGGGTCCTTCCAGTGGGAGACTAGTCATAGAGACCAAGATCTGGGCCCTGGGTGTGTGCTCAGCCATTGAGATGCCACTGCTCCTGGTCCCTCAATGGACAGAATTAGAAGACACATGTGTGTACCACACTCACATACAGGTTTCTTCCAACGTCCATCTAAGTATGTTGAAAGACACACTTTCACAGCAACATCGCCAAATACCCCTGAGGGTCCAGGTCCACAGCGTTCATCTTGGTATTCCCCCTTTCCATACTTGTAATGCCCGAGTTGATGCTCCCCCACCTCACTTGGGCTCCAATGCCCTCCCCTGGGCTGCCCCACCCCCATCCCGGACTCCCTCTCTATCCCACTCTGGTTCTGAGTGGCCTCCCACCTGCAATTCCCACTGACACAGTCACTCACCTCGCCCTGCACCACTTAAAGGTTTAGGGATTGAAGTGTAAAGCAGGGAAGGGCAGGGCTGTAGCTATTTCTGAACCTACACCCCCTCCATTCTCGATACCGACACACGAGTTTGATCAGCAGAGCTGGCAGGACACCACTGTTCCACGGGAGCTTTCTGGAGCACAAAGGCTTTGTGACCTGGGCATGTTAATGAACCACTCTGAGCCTGTGCCGGGGCACCCATCACTGAAGTTGCAGCAACTTTCCATTTGGTCGCTGGAGGTGACAGCCATGGGCACCATCGGGGGAAGGAGGGGAAGGGGGGCTGGATGAGGGTCCCATCTCTGGAGGCTGGCGACTTAGGTCGTCAAACAGAGGGGGATGCTGACCCCACCTGGCACGTCTGTAGTGAGGTGAAGGATCCTGTTTCTCCCACACTGGGGTGGGGGGCCGGAGGTGGTGCCTGCTTTACCGAGGGTGAGCCCCTCTACCACCTCCTTCCCCTTCCCCTCCCTCTCCCCCACCTCAGTCCTCACCAGAGAAATGCAGGGACCCAGCCTGGCTTAAGTCCACGTGAGAGTCGTGGCTGCTTCAGAGAAGTGCTCCTGGAGAAGGTGGCCTGGGCCCCAGGAGCTGGTGGTAGGCAGAGCCAGGGCCTTGGAGCTGGCTGTGCCCTGGCTACCGGGACACTGGATCAATCCTCAGTGTTTTCAGGTGTAAAATGGGGCTGATGACCCTGCTTTGCGATTCGCTGTGAGGTCACAGGTATAAGCCCCAGTGAGGGCTGGTCCCTTCTCTCCTGGAGAGCATCATCGTTTTTCGGCAATCCTCTGCTTTTTCATCTGTGTCTCTAGCTTCTAAACCAGAGACATGATGGGGGGCCAGGATGGTCCCTTGGAAATGAAAACTAGGGGCCCTGGGGGGGCTTGAGCATCAGAGACCCTGGCATGGGGTCTGGGCTTTCATCACCCCAGCAAGCAGGAGTTAAATGTTCATGCCAGCCCAGTGGCTGAACTGTCCAGACATCCAAGTTCCCTTCCCCCTCTCTGGTTGGGTTCTCCCTCTTTCAGGCTGTCTGTGTCTGAGCAGAGCCTGGAGGCTGCCCTGAGCCCGAGAGGTGGCCGAGGGAAAGAAGGGGGAGCCCAGGCCTGGTGGGCCCCTGGCCCTGACTCCCTGTACTCTCCTCCCGCTGTTTATATAACCCCAGAGCCATAAAACTGGCAGCAGGTCCAGCACACGTGAATGGATTCCATTCAGCATCCGCTGGGCGGGGCGCAATTAGATCACATGCTTGGCGGAATCCACCAACCCCGTCCTACTGCCAGGCCTCCGCCTCAGAGGAAGGGGCAGTGCTGGAACCACGTGGAGTGACCGCATTCACAGGGAACCTCATGACTGCCGCGCCCCCCTCCCCGCCCCCTGGCCCCCCACGCACACTTGGCTGTGACCTTGGTTTTCTGGTTGGCGGTGGTCAGGTCTTAATGAGGCGTGGGAGGAGCGGGGAGGCCCTGGTGTTTTCCGAAGTCCGCTTGCTCCGTTCATTTCGTAGGCCCCTTTGTGTTGGGAGAGGGGAGCATGTGAGGTGGGGAGGCAGGGGCTGGCCCCACTGTGGCCTGGAGGATGATGATCATGTCCCCTCCTCCTCTGTCAGGGGCCGCTCAAGTTGGAGATGCCTGGGGAGCTGCCCAGGTGCAAGGGAGCTTCGCTGGGGCTGACAAGGGGGAGCTGGGTGGGCCACCCTTAGCCCCCCACTGAGTGGGCCCAGTTTTGAGAGTCCATCCTTGGCCCCAGCCCCTAAAGCCACGGACCAAGGGTTTTTCCCAGATCTCAAGCTGTTGGTGACCGGTGCTGGCTCGGGCTCTCGGAGGAGGGCTAGGGGCCGGCAGCCCGGGAGAGGAAGACAGGAGAGGAGCTGCTCGTGGGCACCCGGGCTGAGTGGGCCTGGGAGAGCCTTGGGGGCCGGCAGGGTCTTCCAGGGGTCTTGACACTGGTTCCCTCTGCCTCCAGGGGCCTCTGTCTGGAGCAGGGGCAGCCATGAGACCCTCTGTTGGGAAAACCACAGACTAACCATCCAGTCCTCCAGGGCCCCCCATGCAGGTCCCAAATCTCTGGAGACTGGGAAGGCCAGAAGCCCAGGAGGCAAGCAGACCCTGTCCATACCAGGGGCCAGGCCAGCTGACCCAGACCTGAGGGAGACCAGTAGCCAGCTGGGCCAAGGGTAGACCAGGCCTCCCCTCCTCAGGTGGCTCTGGGACCCAAGGGGGCACCCAGGGAGGCCCCCCTCTGCCCTTTCCTGGAAGGCAGGAAGCCAGAATGGGGTGCCGGGGAGAGGCACCTACATTTTCTCCCAGCCAACAGCCTGGCCCAGATGCCCTCCCACAGCCCTCCCCAGGGACCTCACTGGACAGACCCATCCCAGGATGCCTGGTGGGGGAGCGCGAGGGCCAAGGGGTGTTTTCTACTAGAAATTGAGAAACTGCCATCAGCAGAGCTGCCTCCCAATGTCCCAGGACCCCACACATCCACTAATGAGGGCCTGTGACCTCCCAAGCCTGGGGCCATTGCTGCAATCTCCACCCTCACCTTCTTACCCTGCAGGTTTAAGGTGGATGTGACCCCCACCACACACCCAAATTCATGTGCGCATTCCTAACCCCAGTCCCTCAGCATATGGGGGGGGCCCTAATCCAATATGACCGGTGTCCTTACAAAAAGGGGGAATTTGGACACAGGCACCCACACAGAGAGAACACCTGTGAACACAGAGGCAGAGATTGGTGTGATTCATCTACAAGCCAAGGAACGCCAAGGATGGCCGGCAGTACCAAGAGCTGGAAGAGAGACGTGGAACAGATTCTCCCTCAGAAAGAACTGACTGTGCTAACACCCTGATATCAGACTTCTGGTCCCAGAACTGGGAGAGAATAAATTTGTTAAGTACCCTAGTTTCTGGAACTTTGTTACAGCAGCCCTAGGATACATGCTGCCCATTCTGGACACTCCCGGGTTTCAGGTCCCTCGGTGTCCACACAGCAGGGCTTCCACAGACATAGCCCCTGCCACGGCCTCACCTGCTCCATCTGACAGGTTCATCCTTCCCCTCCTTGGCCAATGGGTCCCTGGTGCCCTTCTCAGCCACCCCGCAACCCCGCCTTGGCCCTGTCTCTTCCGTTTTCCTGGCCACCCCTCGCTGCCCAAGCCAACCATGTCCTCCTATGGGGCCAAGTTCACAACACCACCTAATTTGCAGTGCTCACCCTGGAGAACCACAGAAACTCCCGCCTAATTTCTGCAGGTGGAGAGGGTCCGTGGGACATGCCACCTGGCCCAGGTTGTCAGCGCTCAGGGTGTCGCCCGTGCCCACTGGGAGCTGACCCTGGGCTAAGTGTATAGTGATCAGCATCTCCAAGTGGCTGCCTGACCAGTGTCCATGCTGTCCTTCTCCCTATTAACAACCTCTCTCTGTCCTTGTCAATGGCATTGTACCCAGCAAAGAGATTACTCTTCCCATCCCCCCTTTGCAGTCAGGACAGTCATGTGACTAAGACCTGACCAATGTTAGCAGAAGTGTTGGGTGAACTTCAGGAAAGCCTTTTCAATGGTCCTTTTTATCTCTCCCTGCCTCATGCTTGTTGCCTGGAATGCAGATGTGATGGCTGGAACTCCTGCAGCTGCCCTGGACCCATCCTTGACTTCTCCTTTTCAGTCAGAACCCTAATTGGGGGGGGCCCTAATCCAATATGACCGGTGTCCTTACAAAAAGGGGGAATTTGGACACAGGCACCCACACAGAGAGAACACCTGTGAACACAGAGGCAGAGATTGGTGTGATTCATCTACAAGCCAAGGAACGCCAAGGATGGCCGGCAGTACCAAGAGCTGGAAGAGAGACGTGGAACAGATTCTCCCTCAGAAAGAACTGACTGTGCTAACACCCTGATATCAGACTTCTGGTCCCAGAACTGGGAGAGAATAAATTTGTTAAGTACCCTAGTTTCTGGAACTTTGTTACAGCAGCCCTAGGATACATGCTGCCCATTCTGGACACTCCCGGGTTTCAGGTCCCTCGGTGTCCACACAGCAGGGCTTCCACAGACATAGCCCCTGCCACGGCCTCACCTGCTCCATCTGACAGGTTCATCCTTCCCCTCCTTGGCCAATGGGTCCCTGGTGCCCTTCTCAGCCACCCCGCAACCCCGCCTTGGCCCTGTCTCTTCCGTTTTCCTGGCCACCCCTCGCTGCCCAAGCCAACCATGTCCTCCTATGGGGCCAAGTTCACAACACCACCTAATTTGCAGTGCTCACCCTGGAGAACCACAGAAACTCCCGCCTAATTTCTGCAGGTGGAGAGGGTCCGTGGGACATGCCACCTGGCCCAGGTTGTCAGCGCTCAGGGTGTCGCCCGTGCCCACTGGGAGCTGACCCTGGGCTAAGTGTATAGTGATCAGCATCTCCAAGTGGCTGCCTGACCAGTGTCCATGCTGTCCTTCTCCCTATTAACAACCTCTCTCTGTCCTTGTCAATGGCATTGTACCCAGCAAAGAGATTACTCTTCCCATCCCCCCTTTGCAGTCAGGACAGTCATGTGACTAAGACCTGACCAATGTTAGCAGAAGTGTTGGGTGAACTTCAGGAAAGCCTTTTCAATGGTCCTTTTTATCTCTCCCTGCCTCATGCTTGTTGCCTGGAATGCAGATGTGATGGCTGGAACTCCTGCAGCTGCCCTGGACCCATCCTTGACTTCTCCTTTTCAGTCAGAACCCTAATCCAATCTGTCAGGAAATCTTGTTGAGTCCATGTTCAGATACCCATGAATCTTACCACTTCCTCTGTTTCCACCATGGTCCCGGTCATCATCATCTCTTTCCTGGACCACTGCAATGCTCTCCTCACTTGGCACTTCCTGGCCTCCTCGCAGTCTGTTCATCACATGGCAGGCAGAAAGTCAGAACTCCAACTCTTCTCACTCAGAGTAGAGCCCAGGTCCTGGTAGCAGCCTGGCCAGGGCAAACTTCCCCACTTCCTACTAGAGGCAGCCAATGGTAATCCCTAACTGTTACCCTCTCCATTTTACAGATGGGGAAACTGAGGCTCAGAGAGGCAAGGCGATTTGCTCAAGGCCACATAACAGGAGGCCAAGTGCCTGGACACAGGTCATTGTGGCTCCAAGCTCCCTGCACGAGGGGCTGCTAGCCTCTGCCCCCTGAGCTGAGACAAGGGAGGCAGCATCTTCTAGCTGGTGGTGGAGTCCAGCACCGTGCCTGTGGGACTGACTCCTGGGGATGCTTTAGGCCACATTAGGGGAAAGGGGACACAGAGAACACTACTGCACCACTGCAGACCCGTCCCCAAGTTCGCCTTCATGCGAGCTTTGGGGCCTCATGTGGCCTCTGTAGACCTGGTCCACACTGGGGCCTCCCCTTTCCCTGGTCTGAGGGGGGAGCCCTTGGCCAGGTCCTATCCAGCAGCGGGGAATGGGAAGTGTGTCCCCAGGCCCATCAGGGAGAGCCTTCTGTGCAGCCAGGCTGAGATGGAGGGACAGTGTGACCTTTATGATGTCCCTGGGCTCAGACAAAAGCTGCAGATTGTAATCTTGGCCACCAAGAGAAAACTTCCCCTGAATCTCATTATCATCTTGTAATTAGAGGGGGTGGTTGAGAATTTGACAAGATGGAAAAACTGCTTTCATCTACTTTATTTCCTCCCCCCCCCCCCCGGCTTTTTTAAAAATTCCAGGCACGGGGCGAGAGCTGCCTGGGCACATAAGGTGCAGAGTCGCACGTCTGGACACAGGGACCCCCAGGCACCATCCCTGCAGGCCCTGCATGGGCAGGTGGGTTCCCTACCTAGGTCCCTGGGAAATTCACAAGGTGTTTCCCTTCCTGTTGGGGCTGGAGGCAGATCTGGGGGTGCGGGAAAGTCAGGGCCATGTCTGAGCTCATTCTCCTGACGCACCAAGCAGATTAGGAGCTGGCACTTGACCCCAGCAGCTGCCAACCCCTAACCAGCAGGCCACGTGCTCCCCCCGCCTGCTCTGGGATTCCATCTTCCTTAAGCCAGGATGCCAGGCTGTACCATGGCCACCTTCCGTTCAGCCTCAGCCTGGCAGATTGGGGAAGAGCCGGGCTGAGACCCCAGCATGCACTCAGCTCACCCTCCTCCCTGCCCCACGGACCCTCTGTGGAGCAGGCCAGCAAGAGGCAAGAGGCCTCACGCCTGCTCCCCAGGCTACATCTGAGGAGTGGGGACAAAGGGTGGGATGTTCTGGCTGCAGATGTGCGCGCCCCAGGCTTGCCAGGGTGAGATGCCTCGAAGGTTTTGTGAGCCGGCAGGAAACTGCCATTTCATGCTCCAGAAGGGAGAAGCCAGCAATGGCGGCCAGAGCCCGGCAATGTCCGCCTCTTCTTCAGCCCCTCCTGCATCTGGTCCGCCCAGGCCGCAGAAGCAGGGAGATCTCCCCAGGATGGGCCCCCTTCCAGGGCAGCGTCCCTGGGATCAAGGTGTCACTTATCTCCCCTAAGGTGTGCCCCAAACACGGCTTACCCAGGCACCACAGGGCCCATGGGCCCTGCTCGGGCTCCAGGGAAGGCTGTGACCCACAGGGTGGGAGGCAACCCTGGAAGGTCAGACGGTCCCCTTCATGTGGGGAAGTCCTGCCCTCGCCCTCGCCATTAGAACACTGAGCTCCTCCAGGTGGCCCCAACAGACCCAGAGTGATAAATTTCTGACTTCTGTTTGCTAGGTCGGGGGACAGGACTAGGATGGTGGAGGGGGGGTGGTGAGGGAGACACAGCTGGGAGTCCTGGGGCACAGTTGGGCCGCATTCAGGCTCCCCCATCCAGCAGCGGCAGCCCCCTCCCCACTCCCCCACCCCCCGCCCCAGGCGCCCTGCACCCGTGGCTGCCCTGCAGTTGGGCAGGACAGTGGGGCGGTGGGGAGGTATACAGGAATGTGACATGCCCGGGCGTGGGGTGCAGCTTCTGAGAGCTTCCCCAGCTGTGCAGAGGCCCAGGCAGATGGAGCCTGGGTAATTAGAGCCGGTGACAGCCGAGAGCTGATGGAGACAGGGAGCGCAGGACGGGCTGTCCCTGGGGACACAGCCCTCTCCACTCCCCAGGCAGAGGGCCGGAGCTGGGCCTGGGGGGACGACAGCCTTCACGAAGGCAGGGGTCCCGGGCAGGGAGGCTACAGATGGCGGGGGGGCAGGGCTGAGGGCAGTGGGCCTGGCCGGGCCCTCTGGATCCGCGCCCAGGCTTTGTCAAATCCTCAGGCCCCCTCTCAGGGTGAGGAACAGTATCTGCTCCAACAGGACCTGGAGGAGCCCCACCTGGCGCCTGGCCAGAGGGTAGACTCACTCTTCGTCTCTCCTTCAGAAGAGCTGCTGCTGACAGGGCTGTAGCGACCAGGAGACCTTCAAAGCCTCTCCCCATCTTCCAGCCATCGGGCTGGACAATCATCTTCATCTGGCCTTGGTTTCCTCACTGAAATATAGCACTAACCACACACACACACACACACCGCCCACAGCCATGGCAGTCAATTAAGTGAGGCCCACAGAGGGCCTGGTACACAGCACGTGCTTAATCAATGAGGAGCCGCCGCCGCTGCAGCACTGCCCACGCCTTCCTCTAGAAGTGGCCACAGTGGGCCCTGCCACCACCTCTGCAGGTGAAAGGCTGGCCTCCGCTTGTGGACACTTGGCAGCTCACAGGCCTTCGACCCCGGGGATGGAGAGGTGGTCACCACACCTGCTCTGTCAGGTGCCATGGAGGTGGAGTGGGCCACGTGTTGGGAAGCAGCAGATGTGCATGGGACGTGGGCGCTGTCACTGCCCGCTAGTGTTATTACCGTTGTTTGGGTGCCCAAACACAGGCCGAGTTTTCAGATAACAGGAGAGCCAGTCAAATTCCAGGCTAGCAGGTGCTGAGCCCCAAGCCAGGTACCCCGTTGCACGTCCAGGGCCCATCAGGGACCGGTGATGATGACAAGGGCCACCAGGCTCGGATTCCAGCCCGGGCTCCTCCAGCTGTCCCCACACTACCTGGGGGTGTGGCCTCCTCCCTCTGTGCAGGGCAGGCAGTCAGACTGGCTGGATACAGATCCAGGAGGGTTCAGAGCGCACAGCCTTCGGTCACACATCAGCCCAGCCCCCAACCTGTCCAGGCTCCACACAGACGACTCCTGTGCTCAGCATCCCTGGGGATGGAAGCAGCCAAGACCACGGTGGGGGGGAGTGGGGGGGCGATTGGGGGTAAAGCTCAAGCAGGCAAAAAGCCTCTGGCCTCATTCCCATCCTCCAGCCCCTGGGGAAGGCAGTTACAGGACGGAGCTGCAGGATGCTGCCCCCACCCTTCCTGGGGTCCCCTAGCTCCAAGCAGGGGTCTTGAAAGGGCCCTTTTGTGTGGTGAGCTCCTCCCTGGGAGCTGGGCCACAGTCACCTCAATTCGCAGCTGACAGAGATTGAAGTCACCTGTGTTTGAGGCTAAAGGAGGGAGAGTTGCCCCAGCAGGCCAGGCCTTCCTAACACTGCACCCAAAACCCACAGGGAAAAGTGAGTCCCTTCTGTCATCTGCAGGACCTGCTACAAAACCTATGAGGCCCAGTTAAAGGATAGTGTGCCCACGTGCCACAACTACTGAAGCCCGCGCGCCTAGAGCCTGTGCTCCACAACAAGAGAAGCCACCGCAATGAGAAGACCGCGCACCACGACGAAGAGTGGCCCCTGCTCGCCACAACTAGAGAAAGCCCGCCTGCAGCAACGAAGACCCAGTGCAGCCAAAAATAAATAAATAAATAAATAAAATTTATTAAAAAATAAAAAATATTTTTTTTTAAAAAAAGGAGAGTGTGGACCCTGCTCAAAAGTCACGGAAAATTCCATCAAAGGAGGGAAAGCATAAACGTTTTCCCTTTCTTCCATGGTCTCTCCACTTGTCATGGTGTTTTTTAGTTGCTATGTAATGTCATTCTAAGTAAAGAAAACTTTATTAGCATGCGTTTAACGTTCATCTTTATAATGTGTGATGCCCGTTTGAAACACAAATATAGGCGGAATCACTGAAATCACACAACTCGTATTTTGTAGCTGGTACCTGCTCTTGTATTCCGTTGTTATGAACACAGTACAGACAGGCCACAAAACTAACTCCGCTGTCTTTATTTCACTTCCTGCTGTGCCCGAGTTCTCCAGCAAACTGATGGGGGAAGGATCGGAAGCGGGG
>NW_006789046.1:974551-977355 GCF_000442215.2 Lipotes vexillifer | reverse complement strand
GGAAGAGGGGCTGTGGCCCCTCTTTCCTTCCATGTCATCATTTCCAGCGTGAGTGGTTGGCTGATACAGAGATGGAACACCCGGAAGGAAGGATATGATGGGTTCCTTGGTCGGTGGTCACGCCTCTGCCCTTCCCACATGGCCTGGGAATGAGGCCCGCCGCATCAGCTCTGCAGCTCCAGCTTGCATCCTGCTGTACTTCCGGCGCCCCCCCTCTGTTCTCCAGGCTTCTCAAGCCATCCACCTTTCCTGGCCTCTGCCCAGCAGGCCCTTCCTCACTACCCATCTTGAAGCTCCACAGACTCCTCCTCCTGGAAGACTCCCTGGCCCTCTCTTTCCCCCAACTGGGTTATACATGCCCTGCTCACGTGCCCCAGAGCCCCCTGGATTTACATGTTATCTCTTCCACCAGATTGGGACTAATGCAAGGTCTCATGTACTGTTGTGGCCCTGGTACCTGGTACCAGGCCTGGAATATTGTCAGTGCTCCTCATAGAAAGATGGCTTGCTGGAGTGGGGAATAGATAGATAAAGGATGGATGAGCAAATGAATGGACACATGGATGGGTGGGTGGGTGAACAGGTGAATGAATGAGTAAGTGGATCATGGGTAGATGGGTGGATGGAAGGGGAGAGTTGGTGGATTGGTGGGTGGGTGACAGATGGGTGAGTAAATGTACATATGATGGATGGATGGAGAGATAAATGGGTGGGTTGGTGGGCATGACCTGGACTATAGTCCTTTCCAAGTGGAACCGCAAGTCCCAACCCTGTTAATTTCATCGTGGTGGGTCTTGAATCAGCAAAATACTTTCAGTTTTTGGAGACAAAAACCAACACTGTTCTCACCATTTAAACAGGATAAGTTTGGAAGAATAACAGGATCTCACAGTTGAAACAGGTGGCTGGAGGGAATTCCCTGGCGGTCCAGTGTTTAGGACTCCCTGCTCTCACTGCTGAGGGCCTGGGTTCAATCCCTGGTTGGAGAACTAAGATCCCACAAGCTGCGTGGCACGGCCAAGAAAAAAAGAAAAGAGAAACAGGTGGCTGGAAAGTGGAGAGGGGAAACAGGGCCTCCTGGGGAGGCGAGGAGCAGGAATAATGTTACTCACCTTTGGTCAGGCACAGTCGGGCCAGGACACCTGGTCAGCCACACCCACGGATTCTACCTGTCCCTTTACCTGGTGACTCGGTCAGGCATCAACACCAAGAGCCAGGGAGAGTCTGCTGGCCAAGGTTTGGGTCACACACGGGTCCTGGCTGGACATGTGTGTCTGGGCTTCCTGTGGGGGCAGAGACCACATGGCCATGGGGGTCCTACCTCAGCAAGAATCATGCATGGCCCCTGCAAATCTCGAGGCAGAGCCCACTGCTCAGGAGTGGGGTCTGCTGGGAGGCCATCTGCCCGTGCCTGGCCCCCAAGTGTGCCATGTTTGCATCTCCCCACCTCGGGGAGCCCTGGTGGTCAGGGCAGGACTCACCCTCTTCTTGGAGACACCCACACAGACTCTGGGTTGAGGATCTTAATCCACTTACTTGTTTGACCACTGATTGTGTGATCATCATATCATGGGCCCCTGGGTGCCAGGTGGCAGCGCCTTGGGGGCGAGACCTGGGCATTGGTGGAAACAGGAGGAAGGTGGCATCCAGCTTGTTTGTTAGCAGTGGTCACCTCGGTTAGCACCCGGAGTATGTGACAAAACCACACGGAACCTGTGGATGGTGCGGAGGAAGAGACCACAGTCTCAGTTTCCCAGAATCCTCTTCGGAAGGGGTGGGGGGTGGCAACTGGGGGAGGTGGAGGCGGGGCAGGAACCAAGAGCTGTTTTCACTTGGAATGCCCGCTGAAAGTTTTCTAAACGTGCTCTGCGCCACTTTCTAAAAGACTGGGAGCTTGTCAATTATACACAAAAGATTTTCATTATTTCAGAAGGCGGCTGCTAAAATCCTCCAACTGCTGCCTCCCCCAGAGGAGACCAGGGGAGAGGCCCGCATCCCGCCTTGGCCCCATGTGTGCTATGACACCAGGGAAGAACTCAGTTTGAGAAACAAAAGTCAACTTAACATGTAAAGAACACAATTACCCTAACCGTCCTTTCCTTCCAAACCCGGGAAGCGTTGCTAAGGGACACGGCCCTCCCCAGATGTGGCTCCCCAACCTTCTCTCCAGTCGCCACTCCCCACACTGCAGGTGGTAGGAGGATGTGGCTGGGGCAGCCCCTCTGCCAGGAAATTCGAAGTGCCCCCAGACCACCCCTTTCCCAGGGAACAAGCTGCTCGGACCCTCTCCCCGAGTCAGAGGCGAGCTCAGGCTGGGCACAGTCGGCCCCAGTCCCTGGGAGGAGCCGAGGGTAGGGACCCCTGCGGAGGAACTCAGGGCCTGGACACTTGCACAGGCGCAGCCCTGCAGAGCAGGGGACCACGGAGCAGGCTTGTGAACAAAGACCAGGTAAAGACATAAATCAGCCGCCAGATCACATTTCCTGCTCTGAAAGGTCCTGTAAAACACGGGAGAAAATTGACCTGTCAGGGGGATAGATGGGCAGCGATAGTGGCCGCCAGCCAGGGGCCAGGTTCCCCTCCACCCTTGGGATCCCACCTGCACCGGATGCCCTTCACCCTGCCAAGGGTTGGGTGCCCGTGGCCTGAGCAGTCCCGGAGCAGAAGCCAGGGATGGGGATGGGGGCAGAAAGGAGGTGCGTCTACCAGGACGCCTGGTCTGGCTGGTGGGGGTCTGGCTCCTCACCGCCCCCCAACACACACACACACACACACACACACACACACACACACACACACACACA
>NW_006789046.1:960322-974507 GCF_000442215.2 Lipotes vexillifer | reverse complement strand
CACACACACACACACACACACACACACACACACACACACACACACACACACACACACACGCCCTGACAGCAAAGCCCAGCGGCCTGAGCCGTCAGGCTATAAAACAGATGGAGACCAGAGATGGTGTCAGCAGACAGCTAGAGTGCCTTTTAAAAAAATGTAATCTTTTTTTATTTCCCCTCCCCTGGCCCCCTCCTCCCTCGCTGTAACCTCCTGATCACCCCTCTCCTTTCCTGCGGTGTGAGCTGGCAGTGACCTTGTTGCCTGGACCTTGGCGTGGGGCCGCCAGAGCCCTCAAGGATGCCCTCTTCACCTTGAGGAGCTCCGAGCTGAGAAGAGCTTGGCCGGCGAGCCAGCACGTGGAAAGTTGTGGAGGAGCAGAGCCCGGCTCCAAGGTGACCCCACCACCTGCAACTCTGGCTGCCCTGGGCTGATGTGGGACCTGGGCCCCTGTGGCTGCCATCTTCAGGAAAAGGCAGGAGGCTGGTGGCTGTCTGCTCCTGGCGACTGTGCAGGGGGCACTCTGGCCTCCTCCCACAGCCCCACCCTGTAGCCACTGGTCTCCGGCAGCTGTTTAATGGCTCCTGGGTACTCCATCAACTGCTAGAGTTGTGATGGGGGGTGGGGGGAATGGCCACATGTTCTCTGAGGGGAAAAGCCAGGAGAGATTAAGGGAGGGGTCTCGTCCTGAGGCACTATGCAGCCTCCCACAGGATTGGGGAGAAGACAGCAGGAGAACCACACACACCTTCCTGCAACAAGGGACTGAAAAAGGTGCAAACACCCCTATGCCCTAGGAGCGAAGGGTCTAAGTAAGCACAAGCCTTCGAGGTTCTCTGGAAGGTGCCTAGGTGTCTGGGGGTGGGGTGGGCACAGAGACCTGAAGGCTGGGTAGCAGGTCAGGGTGTGGGGGATGGGCAGGCGGCCACATGGGCCAAGAATCAGGGGCCAGGCCTCCAGTGGGAAACTGTCACCTAGGGCGCAGATCTCTAGGCAGTGCTTTCCCTCTGTCCCTCCAGCAGACTGACTGCCCTGGAGGATGTGCTTCGGGGTGCAGGGTGGGAAGGGGATGCAGAGGTGGAGAGATACCCAGAGACAGAGAGACAGGAGGGAGAGACCAACAGGAGGAAGGCCAGGCAGGGCAGAGGGCAGAGGGCAGAGGCCGGATGGCTGTGCGCTGAGCAGAGCCAGGCAGAAACCACCCCTGCCCCATCCTGGCCCTGCGCTGCCCGGGAAGTCAATAATCTTAAGTTCTTCCCCCAGGGTCTTGGCTGGACCAGAGGCTCCAGGGGACTTGGGCCCTCAACTTGCCACAGCAGCCAACTCTCCCTCAGGCTGAGATGGGGATGAAGAGGCAGAGAACAGGAAAGGCAGCCCCTGAATTCAGGCCTCACTCCAAGCACCGTCCCTGGGTCCCCGCTGGTTGCCCAGGCATGACTGATCCTGGGGAGTCTCCTGAGTGTGGCCTAGCCCAGGCCCTTGAGTCTGACCCTGACTGGCTGGCCGACAGCTAATGTGTCCCCATGCCCTTCCCCTTCATCCCCTCTGGAACAATGGCTCTTTCAGCATGTGGGCAAGAGGCCACTCACTGGCAGAGGCATGCCTGGCTGGGGGCCCGGGGGCTGGCCCTGGGGCCTGGCAGTAAGCAGGCAGATGATCGATGAGACAACAGAGAGTGAGAAGATACCGGAAGATACCTTCCCAGGGAAGGCGGGGTCCCCCACTCCCCCAGACCCCTGGGATGGTGGGCACCTGGAGTCTGGAGGGCAGCTAAAGAGGCCTGGGCTCAGCCACTCCCTCTGAGCCACTCTCCATCCTCAGGGCTTGGGGGGCTTAAGGGTTATCCCCGAGGGTCATGAGGATTGGTGAGCCCGAGGGCCCTGGTGTGGTGGGTGAAAAGGCACAAGCTGGGGAGCATTGGTGTAGGACAGAGCCGTGGGTGGGGGTGGGGCTCTCCCAACATCACAACGCCCTCTTTGTAGGACATTCTCCAGCACCCAGGCGGCCCATCAACCCCTGCTCCCCTGGGCTGAGTCTCTGCCCCCCTCCACTGCCCAGAGGTCTGCTTGCTGGCCTCCACACCCCCAGCTACCCTCCCAGCCCTGTGTCTCCCTTTCCTGGGATCTCCCAGGCTTGCTGTGGCCCCAGCCATTGCACCTACTCTCCCTCCCTGGGACTCCTTCCTGTTGTTGCTGAAGCCCCAAGATCACACCCTAAATGGAGGTGATGATCCATTTCCAAGCAGCCTCACCACTCATTTGCGCACCCACTTCTGGGCCTGGGAGCACACGCTGCCCCAGCCTCAGGCTCCCAAGGACATGGGGGCAGGCAGTGGGAGTTGGTGTGGATCCTGTGTCTCAGCCACACACACATGTACATGTGTGCACACACTTGCATCCAGGGATGTGGCCCCTTCCTATCCTCCCTATCAGTCTCTCTTTTTTTTTTTTTTTAATAAATTTATTTATTTATTTTTGACTGCTGTTGGGTCTTCATTGCTGCACGCGGGCTTTCTCTAGTTGCGGCGAGCGGGGGCTACTCTTCGTTGTGGTTCGCGGGCTTCTCACTGAGGTGGCTTCTCTTGTTGCATAGCATGGGCTCTAGGCGTGCGGGCTTCAGTAGTTGTGGCACACGGTCTCAGTAGTTGTGGCTCGCGGGCTGTAGAGCGCAGGCTCAGTAGTTGTGATGCACGGGATTAGCTGTTCCGCGGCATGTGGGATCTTCCCGGACCAGGGCTCGAACCTGTGTCCCCTGCATCAGCAGCCGGATTCTTAACCACTGCGCCACCAGGGAAGTGCCCCTGTTAATCTCTTGCCCCAGGCTCTCAAACGGGGCTGAGGGCCCGATGGAGTGAGGGCTTGTCTCCCAGGTGCATGGGCGCATCAAGTCTGGGGTGCTCGTGGGGTGATGGAGGTTATGAGAGCCTAAAGTTCACTCACACTCCCCATGGTGCCATCTTCCCTACAGGTCACCCTGCGATGGTCCCTCTCCAGGCCGAAGGGGACCCCCTCCCTCATTTCTCCTCCCCCTACAGCCCTTGGGAGCCTCTGAGGACCCCTCTGTACAGCATGCCCAGATTGGCCCTCTCTTCAGCCTGGCTTGGGTTTGATACCCCAAAGGGCAGAGGGGTGTTGATTCTATTTGTTTTTTTGTGTCTGTATTGTAGTTTAACCCTTCACTGCACCAGCCCTGGAAGTGGGGGGCCCTGGCTTGTGCCTTAAGGTCGCCCCCACCCCTGCTGCTCAGCCTGAGTCTCCACCCGTCCATTTGTCCACTGGCTGGTTTTATATTCTCTGGCCAGCGACCTGGCCCAGTGACCCTGGACATTCTGCCCAGCAACAGCCTGCCTGACCAGCCCTTGGGCCCCAGCCCTTCCTCCTTCTCTTCCTCCCCTCCGCCTGAAATCCTTGATATTAAGTGCTGGGTCCTGGGCGGCCCAGGCACAGGCTTATGTAGGACAGGCCTCGGCTCCCCGGGGGGCAGCAGACTCAGAAAAGCAGGTTACAGCCAGTGAGCCTCAGGGCCGGCACGTTCTTAAGAAAGCGTCAGGAAATGCGGGTGGGCACTGTCAGGCCTCCAGGGCCTCCCTGGCATCTCGGGGCAGCTGGAAGGTGGTGGCTGAATAAACAATTGCCAGTGTCATTTAGGATCCTCTCATCCAGGGGCTCTGGGCCTGCAAAGGGTTGCATGAAGAGCAGGCATCGAATATATCCCCGTTTAGGTCCCAATTTTGGTGGTGTGGTTGCTTTTAATACACTGTATTTTCTCATGCCTTCAAAAAATTGTTTCCTAACTGTAAAGAGACAAAGAGAAAACTCACGAAGCCAAGGGGATTAGGTGCCCACATCTGGATTGGCACCTGCAGGGCCACCCACTGTCCCACTGTGGGGGGTAGTTACAGAGCAGTGAATCATCTGGGAATAAAAATTCGGCGGGGGGCATGCATAGGGGGCCTTGGGGCTGGGGACTCCCAGGCTGGTCCTGCTACCTGGGGGAAGTCTGCGGTTCCTCTGCATTATCTCTCAGGGCTGAGAGCAGGAGTCCCTCCCCCAGGCTCGACTCCTCACACCTGACCCCGGGCCCCCAGGGAAGCCGGGCAGGACCACAGCTCCCCTTTCCCGAACACACCTCTCTCCCACAAAATAATTTAATGCAACCTAATGGCTTGAAGCTGATGTAAAAATTACAGGCGTGTGAGGTTGGGGTGGGGAGGGGCCCACGTAAGAAATCCTTTTGAAAATCTAATTGAGTTAATGGAGCCATAACTGTGTCTCATTTTGGGGGTAATTGGCCTGTTTTTTGTCACTCTGTCCATTTACATACTCCTGTTTTCTTTTAGCTATTGATTTTTTTTCTTTATAAAGTGGGCCACTTTACTGCAATTTTTAAAGCCCCAGTGATGAATAAAAACCTCATCTTCCCACTCATTAAGACACAGGAATTAGCTAGGCTCAGGGCCCCACCAGTCCATTTGCGTAACAACCCTGGGTTGCTGTGTTTTGGTTGGGACCCAGGGGCTGCCTGCTAATGGCAAGGGGTTCAAAGGCAGCAACAGGGGCCGAGTCAGTTTCCAGGAGGCGGGTCCTGGGTGAGGGGCCCGGAGGACCGAAGGGATCTTCTAAGCCCTGATCTAGCGATGCCTCTTTCCCCCCACCCAGGACTTCCTCCGCTGCTGAAGAGGCCTCGGCCCCTCCCTCGCCCTGTACCTGCCTCCGTGTGGCTGTAATTCAGAGGCCCCGCCCACCTGCCTTTGACTACAGACCAAGGTCACACATGCAGACCAAGGTCACACATGCAGACCAAGGTCACATGTCCTTTAGAATATATTTTTAAATTATACAACCCATACACACACAAAATAAATGAAGCCAACGGCACAAAGGATACAAAGCGAAAGTAGTATCTTCCAGACCCTCAATCTCCAGAGGTGGCTTCTGTGGATGGCCCCACGCCACCTGCAATTTGGTTGTTTGTTTGATCTCACTCACAGAGTCTCTCGGACACTTTACCCGTTGGCACACGTAAACCCACCTGCCATTTTTCCTGACTTTGTATTACTCCCTAGCTTGTCTATACTGTGGTGTGTCCTGGTATGAGGGGGCTTGGGACCCCAGGACGTGGGATTGGCAATGCTAGTGCCAGGAAAACTGAGACTGTTGGTTAGGATGGGTCAGCTTCCATGCATTCAGCCAGCGGCTACTGTTGGATGTTTCAGTTGTTGCTATAGCTTCTCAACCTAACGAAGGACATCTCTGTTCACATATCTTTGTGCCCTTATGCACATGTGTCTGGAAGATAAAATTCCTAGAAGAGAAACTGCTAGGTGAAAAGCATGCATATTTCAAATTTTGATTGCTATTGCCAAACTTCTGGGCAAAAGTGTGCCAATATATACCCCACCAAGTGTGAGAGCTTCCGCTTCCCTGCGTCCCTGGCAAAGCTAGAGATGATCAGTCATTTTGGCCTCTGTCATCTGATAGGTGACAAATAGCGTCTGGTAGGATTTTTTTTTAATCAGCTTTAAGTTATGACTTAGATACAATAAAAGTGCCCATTTTAAGTGTCCAGTTGGATGAGTTTTGGCAAATGGGTACAGTCGTGTAACCACCCCGACAGTCAAGATGCAAAACTTCCCAGCAGCCCAGGAATCTTCCTTCAGGCCCTTGATCAATCCCCATCTCCTGCCCAATCTCAACCCCGGGCCACCACGACCCACTCTTTCTGCCCCTGCGGAATAGTTTCACCTTTTCTAGAATTTCAGATAAATGAAGAAACCATGCAGAATGTATTGGCTGCTTTGCTCAGCAAATGACTTTGAGACTCAACCACACCATTGCTGTGTGTGTCCTCTTCACTTCCAGGTAGTGTCCATGGCCTGGTGGCCGTGTCTGCACCGTCCACCTGTGCTTGGACACTTGGGCAGGTCCAGTTTGGGGCTATAAATAAGCCAGGCTGCTAGGAACACATTCAAGTACAAGGCTGTATGTGAACGTGTTTCATCTGGGCAAACACCTGGGAGCAGAACGGCTGGGTCACAGGGCAGGTGGATGTGACCTTTTCCAGCGCTGTCACCTGCTCCCCCCGCCCACCAGGCTGCACCATTTTCCGCTCCCTCAGGCAGAGCAAGAGGCCCAGCCTTCCACACCCTCACCAGCATCTGATACCGACTGCTTCTTGCATTTGGTCACATGGGGAGGTGTGCAGTGGCATCTCTTTGCGGCTATAACTTGCATTTCCTGGGTCAGTCTGCTGTCTGACATTTGTCAATAACGATGTTTTTATCCGGGAGAAATTTCAAACATTTTGTGTGAGAAATTTCTTTTTCTGTTTGTGGTTTTGGGGTTTCATCACATTTTCCTTTTATACCCCAAGTGTGATGGCTTCAGTCCCCAGAAATTGTCCCCTCAGGCTGATCCCACTTATTTTTAGGGGTTTTCAAAGTGATGGAACTGACACCCGGGCTCACAAACCCCCCATCTCCCCAAGAACCAAGCAAGCTGCTCAGTCTTCCTCTGCCTTAGGGTCCTCACCTGGAAAAGGGTTTGAAGAGGGTCATGGGGCACAGGCACACCACCCCTGGCCACCGTCCTTACTGTACGGAGCAGACAGCCTCAGGTAAGAAGGCTCGGAGAGGCCTCTGCCTGGTGGGAACAAGGGCTGAACAGGACAGGGCCAGAGGCCATGCCCTGGCCCTCACGCCCCCTCTCCCCTCTGCAAACCTGGGCCAGGAAGGGCTGTGGTAGGCAAAGACACAGAGACCTGGCAGTGTCCCTCTGAGAGATGGGCACAGGACCCGAGGCCAGGAGAGCACAGCTGGGCCTCCCAGAATGGATTGGGTGGGGGTGGGGCTTGAAGAAGCAGAAATGCTGGGGAGGATGGGAGAGCTAGCTTTCCACACCATGTGCCTTGGGCTGGGGCCCACAGGCCACTCACCAACTCCCAGCCCAGCCAGGTAGCCTCCCCATTGCCAGGCACAACCTGAGGTTTCAGCTCCTGGACCTGTATTTCTGTCTGTTTCGTGTCATAAGGCAAGAGTCACTGGGAAGCATGAAGCTGCCCCGGGCTGGAGCAGAGGCCGGGCAGAGAGCTGCAGTTCTGGGGAAGGAACAGCGCGGGCTGAAGTGGGCAAGTGAGCAGAACTCCAGGAAAATCCCATTCAGAAAAATTTCCCTCAAGTGCTCAGGAAGCATTAGAAACATTGCAACGGCAAATGAGCGCTATCAGAATTAAATTGGAAACCTGACAGATACTGTGATCTTGTTGCAGAAGGCAAATCCTCCCCTTAATTCTGTTCTCCGGTGTGGGGGCACCCTCATCCCCATCTCAACACGGGTCCTGACCATAGATGCAGGCGGGAGGCAGGGAACGGCCCCGGTACACCCCGGGCAGGGCCTCCAGCAGGCTGGAAGATCCTATCTGCAGGAACACCACTGTCTGAGAGCTGGCAGGATTTGGGGGGCTGAGAAGTGGAGCCCCAGTGACACTTGCCCACCCAACTGGGGCGGCCCTGCTACCAACCTGGCTCCGCCCCCACCCCAGGGCCCCAGCCTGGTTCCAACTTCACCCCAGAGGCTGTCCCAGAATGCTTTGTGCCAGAACTGTTGCCTATAGTGTGACCTGAGCTCCTCCTGAAGGGAGGGAGGTACCACACCTCCACCCCCATCACCCCCATCCCCCATTCTGCACAAGTCCCCAGACTCAAACTGGTTTCGGGTAACACCTAAATTTAAAAATCCTCATCTGGGGCTTCCCTGGTGGCAGGGTGGTTAAGAATCTGCCTGCCAATGCAGGGGACACGGGTTTGAGTCCTGGTCCGGGAAGATCCCACATGCCTCAGAGCACCTAAGCCCGTGAGCCGCAACTACTGAGCCTGCGCTCTAGAGCCCACGAGCCACAACTACTGAAGACTGTGCACCTAGGGCCCATGCTCTGCAGCAGGAGAAGCCACCACAATGAGAAGTCCTCACACCGCAATGAAGGGTAGCCCCTGCTCACCACAACTAGAGAAAGCCCGTGCGCAGCAACGAAGACCCAACGCAGCCAAAAATAAATAAGCAAAATAAATAAATTAAAATAAAATAAAATCCTCATCTGCGTCACCAGCCCTTCTACGTGGCCCTGCCCGGGGTATTGCGGGCTATTTGTGGGGGAGCATGTCTTGGGTCCCACTCTGCTCCCTGTGCCTGTGCCTTGTCAGCTATCCCCTTCCTAAGCCTGGGCCTGGCCCCAGGGGCCCCCTTGCATCCCCTCACCCCTTGTAGATGGACCCTGAGCCCTCAACATTTCCTGAGGGGGTGGGTAGGGAGTGTGGTTTCCCAAAAGTGAGAGGAATAACCTGGCATCCAGGACTCTCTGCCCATGGTGTGGTGCTAGGGGGGTGGGCAGGACAAGAGACCCCCACCCAGCAGTTGGGCCAACCTGGCCTTGGCTGTCCCCTCCCACCCTGGGGTCACTGGGCTTGGGTTTCGCTCCTGGAGCATGCAGTCCGGGGGTGCTGATGGCTGGAGGGGGGGCGAGGGGATGCTTAGTGCATTCCTCTGCGGGGTGGGGACAGGGATGTCCTGAGATAATGTTGGGGGGAAGGGGGTGGCCTTCCACCCTACAAGTCCCACTCTGGGCCCCCCAGGGCCCCCTCCCTACCTGCCCTGGGAAGCCTCCCAGCAGCTGTTTTCTGGAACAACTAGAGGCTGTGGTCAGTGGGAGGCCAGTGGGAAGAGCCCTGGTGAGGGTGAGGATGGAAGACCCTGCTCCCCAGCAGAAGGGCCCCCGGCCCCTCGCCTTGCGCCCCGGGGCCTCAGGAAGACTGGGGTGGCCTGGCCAGCCCGGGAGCCTCAAAGGGCATGGAGAGTGCAGCGCTGGGGCGAGCCACCAGCAGGGCCGAGACAATGTGGTTCCAATCTAATTGTCCCAAAATATTGTTACAACAGAAACCATGTGCCATCTACTCACCTGCAACTAATCAGCGGCAAAGCTACCGAATAAATCGGTTCCACACCCGTGGGGCCGGGCAGCCTGGCGCGTGAACCCGGGCGCCCAGGCCAAGGCCACCGCCGCCAGGGCCTGTTTCCTGTGGGGGGTGAGAACGGTCAGGGGGCTCCTCCTCTCTCTGCAACCCCCATCCCACTCTTGAGGGCAGAGCTGGAAGGGCCAGCCCCTCCTGTCACACCCGTCCAGACCCCAGAGGGTCAGCCAGGGAGCTGGGGCCACACTGGGGCTAAAGCCAGGTCAGCCAAGGTCTTCCCGTGGTTCGAGGGCCCAGGGAGTCCCCAGCATCCTCTCTGCTCCCTGACCATCCCATCTCAAGACTGGGGCCTTGGGGACTTCACCCCTTTGGGAAATACTGTCATGCCCACTGCAGTAACACAAATGCCTTTGGAGGCACCGAGGCCTTTTGGTACATACAATTGAGAGATTCCTCCAACACTCACATGAGCTGAGGAGACCCTCCGTTTAGCCGACCAGGAGACAAGCTCACAGAGGACCCCTGATGTGCCAGGGCCCGTTGCTGGCGGGCTGGCGGGCTGGGGCACCCACCCCAGGTTCTTCCCGAGGTCCTCGTTGCCCTGCTGGCACCTTGCACACTGCCAGCCAGTTGGACTGGACACGGGCCCTCTGGGAAGGGCCTGGGTCCTGAGCTCCAGGGGAGGGGACAAAGCAGAATCTGAGTGCTGGAGTAGCAGGCGGCTCTGATCCCTTCATGGGAGCCTGGAAGGCCCCCATAGCAGCCCTTGAGCTCAGCCTTGAGGGCAAACGCTGTGTCCATGGGCAGGAAAGACAGCGCAAGAGTGAGCTCCACAAACCCACCCTCCGTGGGGTATTGCGGGGAGGCTGGCAAAGACCTTCTTTCCAAATAAGGTCACAGTCACGGGTTCCAGGTGGACATGTCTTTTTCCTTGGGGGGGGGGGCGCTGATACCTACCATTCAACCCCCAACACAGTGACAGCCTCACCTGTAACCACCCTTAAGAACACAGTCTATATTAAGCACCATGCAAATAAGCGCTTTCCCACATTCATTTTCACAATATTTCTGGGATGCAGATGTTATTATCCTACTTTATAGATAAGAAAAATGAGGCTCAGAGATGTTAAGCAGCCTCCTGGAAATGGCACAGCTTGGAAACAGTGGAGCCTATTCTAACAAGGCCTGTGCTCTCTCTACAGGATATTGTGCTCTGTTATAGAATAAAGCTTGAAAAATGGCAATAAGGCCTTGTTACAGAAGATGCTGAACACGCACCGAAATGCCCCACGAGGAGGAGCAGCATCTCTGAGTGCCACCACGCACCACCACAAGCCGGTGACTCCCATTCACATGCGGAGATGACTATTCCCTGCATGTTCCGTGGGTGACTCCGTCTAGAATCAGCGGCCCAGAAAGGTTGCAGGTGTTCCCAACGCCACACAGCTGGCAGTCGCAGAAGAGGTCCTAACTCAGGATCACACTGACCGCAGCATCAGGTTCCCCAGGACAGGTTTTCTGGCGACAGAGGTGGGGGGGATGGTAGAGAGGATACCACCCCCGAAACCAGGCAAAGAGGATGGTGGCAGCAATGCCGCCTCCTGGCAGCTACTCCTGCTACGGGTGCAGGACGTGAGAAATCCGCACAAGACCCCCAAACCTCATATGTGCCGATGGTGTCAACTTCTCCATCTGTCTTTGAATAAGGAGCAAAGTGGACAGAACTGCTTTTTATCTCCGGTTAAGCTGGACCTGCCTGGCAGGGGAGCTGCCAAGGAGGTGGACTCTGACTCTCAGAGGGATGGGACAGGGACGGGGAGGCCCCAGGGGGTCCCCTACATGTCTTTCACTGGGCCCCTTCCTTCTAAAAAAATCTTTTTTTTTATTGTGGAAAAATACATATAACATAAAATTAGCCATTTAAGTATTTTTTTAAAGTGTGCAATTCAGGGACTTCCTGACACTCTGGCGGTTAAGACTCCACGCTTCCACTGCAGGGGGCACAGTTTCGATCCCTGGTTGGGGAACTAAGATCCCTCAGGCTGCGTGGAGTGGCCAAAAAATTTTTTTTAAATAATAATAAAGTGTGCAATTCAGTGCCTTTTACTACATTCACAATGTTGTGCAACCATCACCACTATCAATTTCTAAAATTTTCGTCATCCCAAACAGAAACTCTACTCATTAAGCAATAACTCCCCTTTCCCCCTTCCCCACAGCCCCTGGTAACCTCTATTCTACTTTCTGTCTCTATGAATTGGCCCATTCTAAGAACCTCATATAAGTGGGATCATACAATATTTGTCCTTTTTTGTCTGACCACTTTCACTAGCATAATGTCTTCGAGTTCATCCACGTTGTGACATGTGTCAGAATTTCCTTCCTTCTTAAGGCTGAATACTATTCCATTATATGGACCAGAGCACATTTTGTTTGTCCTTCATCCAACAGTGGACCCCTGGGTTGTTTCCACCTTTCGGCTGCTGTGAACACCAGTGTGCAAATATCTGGTTGAGTCCCTGCTTTCAGTTCTTTTGGGAATATACCCCAAAGTGGCATTTTTGGGTCACATAGTGATTCTATGTTCGAGGAACCACCAAACAACCCTCCCTTTTTCAACCCAGATTCTTATTTATTAACGTGGTTTTTTTTCTTCTTCTTCTTCTTTTTTTGCTGTGGACCATTTTTAAAGTCTGTTGAATTTGTTACAATATTACTTCTGTTTTATGTTTTGGCTTTTTGGCCACGAGGCATGTGGGATCTTAGCTCCCTGACCAGAGATCAAACCTGCACCCCTGCATTGGAAGGCAAAGTCTTCACCACTGAACCACGAGAGAAGTCCCCTAACCCAGATTTTAACCTTTTAGAGGAAAAGATTTTGTCTCCATTCCCTCCCCTGGGCCAGAGGGGAATCTGTGAGGGTGAGAAATGCCTGGAGAGCTGCTGCAGGTGGGCAAGGGGGCCTGGAAGGCCGCACACCCAGGACCCAGGCCAGCAGGGGGACCCCAGCAGCCCAGGCCCTGTGGGCTCTGCCTCTGAGTCTCAGCTCTGACCCTCCGGGGCTTCTGCAGGGCCTGAGTGGGTGGCTCCGTCACTCAGTGCCTCAGTTTCCTCGTCTGTCAAAGGTGGATAGAACAGCACCCACCTCTTAGTAGGCTCAGCGCAAGGAGGCAGGTACAGCGTGGAGGCCAGCGTTGGTGTGTCGTGAGCACTCAGTAATATCAGCCCTCACTGCCCACAGCCTTGCTCTTGGGGAGACAGACCACGGTGGGCCAGTCTAGCCCACCCTGCACCTGGCCTGTGTCTCAAGGACCTCATCAGCTCATTTCCTGCCTCTAAACTGCTTCCAGGACCCCAGGGCAGGGGCTGAGCTCACTACCCCCCAGAAAGAAGACCTACCTGCCACCCGGAGGAGGGACCCTGGGGGCAAGGTTGTGAGCAGATGGGGCAGGGGCCTCCTCGGTCCTCTGCCTTCACAGTGGCCAAGGGCTGGGGGGGCTGCATGCCATGCAGGTTCTCTCCAGTAGGGGGTGCGCTCTGCGTCTCGGCCTCACCCTTGCCTTTCCTGAGGGGCTGCGGGGACTCTTTCTCCGTCTAGTGATTCTATCAGCTGGCAGTGGCCTGGGGCAGGCCAGGGGTAGGGCCAGTACAAAGCTGGTCACCTGGCCACGTGGGGGCTCTCCCAGCTGCAGGGTTCTCAGGGGTTGAAGCCTCATCCCACACAGGAGGAGGTGCCTGGAAGGCAGGGGCTTGGAGATGAAGGAGGGGTGCAGGCCAGAGGGGTGAGCCCAAGGGAGATGTGAGTGGGTGTGAGGCCAACTGGGAGCCTGCTTGGAGTGTACCTGACCTTGCCCACTGTTCCTAGGGCGGAGGGGACCCCAGGCTGCCTGGAGAGGCTGCTTCTGGGCAGGCCTGTGGAAAGTGGGGGGTGGGGGGTGGGGAGGGGCTCTGGACTGGACTCAAGACCACAGCCTCCATGCTCTGGGGCTGCCCTGGGGAGAGCCCCTTCCCAGATCATCTCAGCTGCAGCCAGACCCCCTCTGGGCTCTGCGTTTCCAAAGGAGAAGCTGGCCTTCCCCCAGGCCAGTTGTGCCTTACTTGATCCACAGATGGTCCCGACAAACTTTTTTAAAACACGTGATTTCTTTTAGCGTCTGTTAAAAAAAAAAAGCAAAACCAACAGATCAAGCCCGCGATTTCACAGATCTTGACACTTGGGACAAGATCAGGTGAACTTACAGAACTCTGTTGAGTAAGCAGTGGTACAAGGTCTGGGGATGGTCAGGCCTGGACTGACTCAGGTTTGGGAGGTCCCCCTTTCCCACCATGCAGGGGCCTGGGGAGGGAGGGAGATACTGGGCTGGGTGGGAGGGTCCCACGGGAGGGCCCCCCCCCCCGCCCCCCTGCCACCGCCCCAGGCCCAGCGAGATTACTCCCAGCATGGCCCCTCCCCACAGGTTTTTCCGTCTGGCAGCAGCCCTGGCAGGCTGGCCGGCAGGCTGGGCGATGACTCACGGCTGGCCGGAGCCTATTTGCCCTGTACCCTGCCTCGGGGTGAAGTGAGAAACCTGATCAGGCTCCAGCACAGATGGGAAACCCCACCGCAGGGCCCGCAGCGGGACAGGTGTGGCTGGGCTGTGGGCTCCCTCCCACGCCCACACAGGCCTTGGGCCAGGGCGTCTGAGCCCGGCTTGGCAATGTCCCCACGCTGACACAGCAGCTGCAGCTCCTCAGGCCTGGAACCCAGGATCCAGGCCGCTTTCCTGGTGAGCTCACGCTCCGGCTCGGGGGCTCTGCCCTGGGCAGGGAACACCTGCTCTGATAGCAGGGCTGAGGAACTGCGTTTCCCACCCGGCAGTTAGCTGTGAGGCCTCCAGCAAGTTGCTTTGTCTCTCTGGGCCTCTGTGTCTGTCTCTGGATGGGTCACCTGCTCAACAGGCATTTATTTACAGGTGACCTCCTCAGGCTCCTGAGACCTGGAGGCTGCCCGCCCTGTTCCCCTCTGCCCCCTATGTCTCAGGGACCAGGTGTTCCAGCACCAGGAGGGAGGGGGGCCGGGATCAGGGTGTTCACAGTCACAGCTCTCCCACACCCTCCCTGGTGGAGGGGCCAGGACCACGCAGGAGTTGGGTGGCCTCCCACCCAGGGAACCCCTCCCACGGGAGCTGCCTTGAGAGCCCAGGGCAGGTCCAGACCTCGGTGCCGCTGAGGTCCCCCCCCCCC
>NW_006789046.1:959418-960312 GCF_000442215.2 Lipotes vexillifer | reverse complement strand
CCCGTTCACTCCTTTCTTCCTCCCCTGGTTGCGGGCACTACGCTGACACTGAGGATACGCGGGGAGGGTGGGGCAGGGTTCTGGCAGCAGCAAGGGAGGCCCAGCAGCACGAGGACACCCAGCCTCTCCAAGCAGCCGGGCCTCACAAAGGAGGTGCTATTGGAGGGCACTGGAACAGACTCCTGGCAGAGCAAAGGCTCCCAGGCAGGACGGCGCAGATGGGGGAGGTGGGTGACTAAGAACGAGGATGTGGGAACTGTTGCAGGGAGCAGGGTGGGGGGTGGCCAGCACCCACTGGTGCCAAGCCCCCTGCCTGCCTCCGTCTTCGGCTGGGGGCCCCACTCCTGTCCTTAGGGCTGAGGGTGCCATGGTATTAGCAGGCCTGATGGGGAGAGAGGCAAGACCCAGGAGATGGGGGATGGGCTTAGAGTCTCCCCCGACCCCCAGCTGGCGGGTGCTGCCAAAAGCCCTGGCTGAGAGGTCCCAATTGGCAGGTGCAGGTGGGCATCTGAATTTATAGCAAGTATCCCGGGTTCCAGGCCCACCCAGCATCTTCAGAGAGTACGGGTTCTCGTGTTGGGCCCACTGACCACTGCCACGGATGCAGGGGTGCCTACTGGCTAGAGGGGTGCCCAGGAATGGACGCCAAGGGAGGGAGGAGAGGAGGGTGGTCCTGACCAGGAAGAAGGCTGAGGAGGGGCAGGTCAGTGTGGCCAGCCACGGCCACGTCCTCAGGTGTGCCCGGCAGAATCAGGGCCTGGGGCAGCCACCAGCCTGGAGCTGGACAGGGGCTATGATGTGAGCTCTGGGGGCCGGGGCCCACCCTTTCACCTACCCAGAGAAGGGCACTGGGAAGGCTTTCTGAGCTGCCCACCCCGCCCCCACCTTCCCCCC
>NW_006789046.1:956998-959368 GCF_000442215.2 Lipotes vexillifer | reverse complement strand
GTGGAGCTCCCTGACCTCAGGCAGAGCAGGGGCTGCAGAGAGTGAATGAGCCAGGCCTGGAGGCTGGACTCAGAGCCTCTGTCCCGTCCCCTCCCCCTCTCCCTCCCCTGGCCTCCCCACAAGGTCCCACAGCTACCTGCAGGGGCAGAGATTTCATTCACACATATGAAAGCAAATCAAAGGAGGGCCCCTGGACTCCATGCTGCCCTGGGGAGGCTGTGGGGGTCTCTGTAGGCTGATTGGGATCCCGAGGAGCAGGAGAAGGGAGGCTCCAAGCTCTGACGAACAAGGGTGCTGAGGAGACTCTGCATGGGCCTTAGGGAAATGCAGAAGGCCCCGGCTGCCTGAGCCACAGCTGGCTCACCGCGCCCTCCTCACAGGGACGGACCCTAGTCCCTAGTGGCACATGGCCAGTTGGGTTATAGGAACCTGCCCGGAGCTGCGGAGCGCAGGGCGTGTTCGCGTGTTCGAGGTTCCGGGGGATCCGCATCAGCCCAAAAAGCCTGTTTCCTCTTCTGTGGTTTGCACTTTGCCAGCATGAGATGCCCTGTGCACATGGCAGTAACGCACTCAGCCCAGCACAGGGCCTAGAGCAAGCCCCCCTGGGCAGGCTCCCTCTACCTCCTCCTGGAGGCGTGGGTGCCCCTGTGTGGTGCCAGGTCTGTGGGCATTGACCTGTGGGAATGTTCCCAAGTCTGTGTCTCTGCAGCCGAGACCTGGAGTGCCCAGGCCCGGTTCCCCTTTCCCCGGGGGACTTGGGCTTGGCGTTTAAATTCCTTACACCTCAACTTTCTCACTTGGGAAATGGGATCAGTATTCAACACCTTTCTCACAGCGTTGTTGTGAGGGTTGGGAGAGGCCGCGTGTCTGCAGCCTTGTTTTAAGGCCCTGTGCACAGTGAAGTTTAAATCAACGCCAGCTGCTGTGTCCTTTCCCCTGAGCTTTACTCTTTCTTAGCCTCAGTTTCCTTATTTAAAAATGGCTTAATAACAGCAAACTCCCAGTGGCCATGGGGACCCAGCGTGTCAGCGTTTGCGACCGGACTTCGTGACGGGTTTCCTCTTCCAGCACCTTCCTGTAAGCCTCAGGAGCCTTTCTGTGTCTCAGGGTGCAAGGACAGGCACCCAGGGAGATGCAAGCGCTCCTTCCAGGAGCATCTGAGCAAACAGACCCTGCCCTCACCCTGCCCCGCCACGAACAGTGCAAACACCAGCACAGTGCTGGACTGTGCATGGCTCTCTCTTATCCTCTCTGGGCGCCTCCCAAGGTCCCGTGGGCAGGGAAACAGTGGCATGGGGTCTTGCAGAAGCACCCGGGATCTGGCCCCTCCAGGCCTCGAAGGCATCTTTTTTTAATTATATATAAATAAAATGTATTTGTGTATAATGACTCTGTACCCAACAGCTCTTTTTTAAGCAATGCTGTTGCATTTGCTCTTTCTCTCCCCCTTTATACAAAATTGCTGAACCACTTGGGAGTGAGTTGCAGACACCGTGACACTTCACTCCTAACTGTTTCAGCATTTCAAGTCCAAGAAGGCCTTTCTAACTTCATCGTGCCCCGGAAATGTAGCTGGCACCATCTCTCAGATCCCATGCAGGCCCTGTGCAAAACTCCACAGTTCTCTCTGAAATCCTTCAGAGCCGGACCTCCATGCCTAGTGGCGTCTGGAGCCTCTCCAGGGTCTCGCACTAACCTCTTTTCCTCTAGAGCAGATACCTGACCTCTTCGTCTTTTTTTTTTTAATGAAAATTTGTACTTCCTTCGCCTATTAAAGAGTCTCTACCAAAAATCTTCAGCAAACATTTGTATATAAGAGTAGTGTTAGAAGCGTTCATTTCATTATTTTTTATTTTTAAAATTAATTTTTATTGGAGTATAGTTGCTTTACAATGTTGTGTTAGTTTCTGCTGTACAGCAAAGTGAATCAGTTATACGTACACATATACCCACTCTTTTTGAGATTTCCTTCCCATTTAGGTCACCACAGAGCATTGAATAGAGTTCCCTATTCTAAACAGTCGGTTCTCATTTATCTATTTTATTCATAGTTGTGTACATATGTCAATCCAATCTCCCAATTCATTGCACCCCTCCCTTCCCCCCTTGGTAACCATAAGTTTGTTTTCTACATCTGTGACTCTGTTTTGCAAATAAGTTCATCTGTACCATTTTTCTAGATTCCACATATAAGTGATATTATATGATATTCATCTTTCTCTTTCTGACATACGTCACTCTGTATGACAATCTCTAGGTCCATCCATGTCGCTGCAAATGGCATTATTTCATTCCTTTTTATAGCTGAGTAGTATTCCATCATATATATGTATCACCTCTTTTTGTCTTTCTTTTTTTTTTTTTTTGCGG
>NW_006789046.1:949513-956891 GCF_000442215.2 Lipotes vexillifer | reverse complement strand
TTTTTTGTTTTTTTTTTTTTTTTTTTTTGCGGTACGCGGGCCTCTCACTGTTGCGGCCTCTCCCGCTGCAGAGCACAGGCCCCAGCCGCGCAGCCTCAGCGGCCATGGCTCACCGGCCCAGCCGCTCCGCGGCACGTGGGATCTTCCCGGACCGGGGCACGGACCGGGGCAGGCGGACTCTCAACCACTGCGCCACCAGGGAAGCCCTCTTTTTTAACAATGATCATTTCAAAGCATCCAGAGCAGTTGTTCTGCCGAATGTCCTTCATTTTGGGTTTCCTTTATTCTTCCCTTGTGGCTTGACTCAGGTTAAGCGTCCTGGACGAGAGCATCGCACAGGTGGCACCGTGAACTACCTGGAGGAGACTGAGGCTCAGAGAGATGGAGTGACACAGTCACCACTGCTGGGCCTGGTCCCCCACCTGCTGCTGCGGGGGCTCCAGTGGGTGCTGTCCGCCACCTGCAGGCCTGGATGGCAGGGCTCCCACTTGGAACAGTAGCTGTTTGCTCACATATCTGTCCCTTTTGTGGACTTGGGGCTCCTTGAGGTGGCACCTGTCTTTTGCTTCACCTCTGAGCTGGCCCAGGGCCAGCAGGGAGCAGAGAGGACATGGGATGGCTGGCAGTAAGGGGTGGGGTGCCCAAGGAGCTCGTCAAGGGTACCCCCAGGGCACCTGATCCTCAGACCAAAGCATGTGGGGCTCAAGCCAGAGCTCCTTGGATGACTGGGGGCAGAGCAGAGCCAGGAAAAGTCCAGACTGGACTCTGCATATCCTTTTCCTAAGAGGAGTCTCAAGAAGGATGCAGAGGGCCCAGGCTGAGGCCCCTGGGGCGCAGGGTGGGCCCGCAGTCTGGCTGGGACCAGCCTGCATTCCTCCCTCTGCAGCCCCAGTGCCCAGAAAGGAGGTGGGAGGCGGGGAAGGCATCACCAGTTTCCCAAGATCTTCTCCTACGAAGGCAGAACCCCAAAGGTGGCTGGAAGAGGAGGGAGCCCTGTCAGCTCACTGTGGGGGATCTGAGGCCTCTGGGGCACCTTCACGGCGCTGTCTCTAAGGCAGTCCAAGTGTGTAGGGTTTGCTGCTCCCAAGCAGGCCTCTGGCCATTAGGCAGGTGAGCGGTTTGGGTCTGTCAGGGCCCCGCAGACCCACCCAAAGCGAGACGAGGGGAGCGAGAGCTTGCTGAAGGACCTAGTGCAGAGAGGTGGGCAGGGCCAGGCACCCTCACCCTCCTGGGAGGAAGGGCAGGAGAGAAGGTGCTGTTGGAGCTGGCGGGAGGGCACATAGAGGGCACTGTGGCCCAGAGCCTGGGTGCACGTAGGTGGGGTGAACACAGCTCTCCCCGCCCTCCTGCCCTCAGCTCTCCAGCCTGCATCTCCCCCAGCCGAACCCGCCCAGAAGCCAGAGGGCAAGGAGGCCACAGGATCAGCCCCCAGGTCAGAGCAGGGCACGGAGTGGGGCTCTGCACCCAGCGGGTCCAGCGCCAGCAAGCCACTCCCATCAATTGACTCAAATCGATAAACAGGCATAGAACAAATTCCATTTTGATGAAAGCATCACCGAACAGCAGATTCCTAAGCCCCAGGTTGGCGTTCCAAGAGTTGAGGGCCCCCACCTGGGGCCACTCACACCCCTGTTAGGATCCTGGCTGATGGGAAGGGAAGGAGCCTGTGTCTTCCGCTGTCCACCCCGGTCCCAGGCCTTCCCACCAGGCCAGCAGCGCCCTCTGAGTGTCCCACGGTGCTGCAATGTAGGAACAGCTATCCTAGGCTGGGCTGGGCAGGTAAGGCCAGGGAGGACAGAGGACTTGTGGGTCAGGAGCTTGGGCATGGTTTGTGGGTTGTCAAGGTGCTCTGGCTGGATAAGGACCACTGCAGAGAAAGGCTGGGTGAAGGAAGCCGGGGTGGGGGGAGGGCAGTGACCTAGTGACACATAAAGGACCAGGCTGAGAGAGAGACCTTGAGCTAGAGACAAGATATCAGGGGACAGAATGGGCAGGACTCAGTGAAACCCAAGGTCAGGGGCAAGGAGAAGGGGGCCACCACAACTCCAGAGAGAGCCGACACCCCTTTGCTTCCATGCTTTTGCTCCACACCCCCATGGCGCCCGGGAGGGAACGTCTTCAGGACCAGGGACCACGCCAGGATGGCTGCATCTGCAACATATGCCTAAGTCCATGGAAACTTCCCTCAGCTTTCCCGAGGCCAGGACACCATTACCTGCAGGGACCAGGACAGGGGCCCAGCCCAGGTGCTCAAGGCCTCCAGTCATGCTGGTGGTGGCGGGGAGGGGAGAGGAGGGGACCCAGATCAGAGCCGAATGGCCAAAGGGTCACGGCAAAACTTAGAAAACAAACAGGTCCGATGTGACCTCAGCCAGAGCTGGAACGCCAGAGCTTGAGCGTGTCTGTGCTCCAAAGGGCCACGTTCCCAAGTTAAGGGTGCAAAGGAAGCATCAGACCAGTGAGTCCCATGCTGATCTAACTCAGGCACCCAACAAGGCTCCGCAGGACGGGGGGTGGTCAGTGTGAAGAGGGAGTTATGGTCCTGGAGGGGAGGCACCCCCTTTCCTAGGGATGTCCTCAAGGTGGAGCCTCCCACCTTCCCGCACCCCAAGGCCCTGGCCAGCTCCAGGCCCCAGAGCTATGTGGTGAGGCGTGAGACCCTCCCCCTCAGAAGCTGCCCAGCCCAGGAAGCTGGGTCAATTGTCTGGCTCAGGGCCATGGGCACAGTCTCAGGTGGGGGTGGGGTGGGGTGGGGCACCGTTAGGTGCCCAGCTGGGGTGACCACTTTAATTAATCTGCAATATGTCATGTTTTGGACAAAGGCGCGCTTCCCAGCCAGACAGGCTTGGTTCAAATCCTGCTGTGTGGCCTTGGGCAAGTGAGTGAACCTCTCTGTGCCTCTTATTTTCATCTTTAACATGCTAAGGCTGTAAGTGGCCTGAGTACGGGTGCCAGCAGAGTCAGCTTCTTTCTCTTCCTTCTCCTCTCCCTCCTCCCCCATGTTCCTGCAGCCTCAGGACAAAGTTGTTTGGCAATCCCCCTATGGTGCCTGGGGTCCGCCAAGCCCAAGGAGGGGTCTGCACCTGCCAGGTGGGCAGAAAGGCCCTGTCCAGCTATGGCAGTCAGCCAGGAGCCGATTCCACCAGAACAAGTGGGTCCTACCCACCTCTCCTCCTTTCACCAGCCCCTAATCTTCACCACCCCTCCCTCCTTAGTCATATCCCGGCTCCTCCAGCTTCATTTTGGTCACATTTCACCAGCATGGGAATGCTGGGGTAGTGGGGTGGGGAGGGGTGCTAGATTGGCTTGGACTGCATTCCAGGCCCTGCTACATGCCCCTGCCCTCGTCAAGGCAAGGTTTTTCTTGTGTCCCTTGTGAGCTTGGTCACTGCAGGGAAGAGGCCAGGAAGCCCTCTCACCCCTCCCCCCACCCCTGTCTGTCTCCCTGGGGGGTTGATCTAATCTCATCCTCCCGAGAAAATTTCTGGGTGGAGCCACTGAGGTCAGGTCTGCCCCAAAGGGCTGCAGACACTAAAAGGACCAAGGAAATCATCTTTGCACCTAGTGAAACATCATCATCCATCTATCCATCCACCATTCATTCAACAAAACATTTCCTTCGTGAAGACTGCCCCCCCCCCGCCCCCACCGCCCCACTCCACCTGCCTCCCATCACTGACCCTGTAACCGGTCTAGGTCCCCTGGGCAGTAGCTGGGCTGCCGGAGTCAGAACCATCTGGGGTACGTGCTGGTCACACCCATACCTCCCAGGCCACTCTCCAGCATGGGTTTTTGCTGGGGGCCCCTGAGTACCGCTGCACTGTGCAGTGCTGCTGGGGACCCAGCCATTGTGCGCTCTGCCCTTGGGGCTCCCGGGGATGCAAAGGCCTGAGCAGAGGCTTGTTTTGCCTAAGCGCTGATTCTCAGCCCCAACAGGATCAGAGTTCTAGAACGATGGGGATGGGGGGCTGTACCTCTTTATAGGACTGGAGTCCCGGGAGCAAGGTCCCCAAGCACGAGGTACACTCTGCCTTGGGTGGACCAGCGAGACCCTGGTCACTCGTTTCCAGAAGAAGAGCTCCAAAGCCGGGAGGAGGCCCTGATGACGCACGTGGCCCCCATGGCCATCCTCTCCTGCCCCTCCTTTAAGGATCCCAAGGGCCTCGTCCCCCCACAGGTCTCCATGTATGCAGTCAGGGCTCCCCCTTCCCTCACCTCTATTGTGTAAGAGACCCCAACTGGAAGCACCCCAGTGGACTCCGTGGGGCCCAGCTCACATGACAAGAGACCTGAGTGGGAGTGCAGGGGTGGCTCAACCCCCCGCAAAGCACCCTTACCCCGCCATTGCTGCACCCAGCACTGGGGCTGCAGAGTTCCTAAATTGAGTGAGGCACCCCCTGCCCCTTCCTCCCAGCCGTGGGATGGGATGAGTGCATGAGTGTGTGCAATGAGTGCGTCGTTGGGAAAATTCTTAATTTCCATCCATCGAGTTTACTTCTGGGAAAGTTTGCCAATTAACTTGGCATGCCAAGGTGCCCAGAATAAAAGGGAGAGGGAGGAGGCCTGGGACAGTCCTTTCAGGAAGTGAGGGGGACATCAGGTGTAGATTCCATGATGCTCAGGAGTTTGGAGGGTGAGGAGGAATTAGGAGGCTGCTCCCCAGCCCAGCCCACCCGTGGCAGCGAGCGCAGGAGAGGTCAAGGCTGCTTCAGTCCTGGTCTTTCTGGCTGGGGCTGCAAGATGTCAGGGTGTGTGTGTGGGCAGGGGGAGGGGTGTTGTGTGTTGTTGGGGGAAGGGTGACGGCTGGGCTGGGAACCCTGGCTTTGACAGTGCCCAACAAAGTTAACGCTGGGTCTGAAAGGCAGGAGCTGGTGGCCGAGGATCCTGTGACAACCAGGGCTGGAGTGTGTTTCAGGCTTTCCGATGTTCTGCCCTGGTGCCCTGGTCCTTCCCGCACTTTCTTTCCCTTCTTTGTCCGAAGCCAGACCCCTCCACCTTCGAGGCTGGATTCCAAACTCTCCCGCAGGCAACCCGACCTCTCAAGTGCCCGTGCCCGCTGTGGGCTGTGGCTGGGCTTGGAATGTTGCTGTTCTGATCCTGGGTTCTCCAAGTGCCTGAGGTCTGTCTGTGGGTTGGGGAGGGGGAGGGGGAGCGGCGCAGAAGGAAACCAGGGAGACACACCTGCGAGGCTGTCTGGGCCCTCAGGCCTTGGCAGTGCATATGGTGCCCCGGTTAAGCACACAGCGCTGGGACAACGGGACAGCTGGACCCTCCAGAGGCTGTAGAAACGGACATCTGATCCACACACAAGGCCAGGAAAAGGGGGACAGAGCCACAGCAGGGATCCTGACACAGAGAGTCTTCAAAGACAGGCTGCTTTGGGACCTGAGGAACCTGCCCAACTGACCGTGGGGTGGAGTGGGGTAAGGGAAGCCGCTGTGCCAAAGGTCCCAGGGGTCCTAGGAGACAGTCCTGCCCAGCAGGCTTCCAGATAGCTGGCTCAGGAATGCTTCCCCAGCCCACTCTGCAGCAGCCAGGGACAGAAGGGCAAGGCCTTGGAGTGACTTTTCATTGCTTTTTAAAAGGCAGCCCAGGGCTTCCCTGGTGGCGCAGTGATTGAGAGTCCGCCTGCCAATGCAGGGGACACGGGTTCGTGCCCCGGTCCGGGAGGATCCCACATGCCGCGGAGCGGTTGGGCCCGTGAGCCATGGCCGCTGAGCCTGTGCGTCCGGAGCCTGTGCTCCGCAATGGGAGAGGCCAGAACAGGGAGAGGCCCGCGTACCGCAAAAAAAAAAAAAAAAAGGCAGCCCAGAATGTCCATCTCTTGCCAGCCTAAGGCCACGGCGGTGTCCTCTGCATTTCCTGCTGCTCCATGTCCCATTTCACCTCGGCCACTCCCTATCCCTCCAAGTAGAGGAGCTGCGGCCCCTAACCCCCTCAATTTATGCCCTAGCTGCTGCCCCCCCATCAAACCCCAGACGTACTTAGAAACGTAAATTAAAATAAATTGCGTTTGTAAATCACAAAATAGGGGCCATTTTATCATTTTTATTGCATAACAACCATTAATGAAGTCTAGTCCCTGCCACCTTAACTGCCTGGAGACTAAAGTTCAATTCCTGTTGGAGTGCAGGCCCGGGACCTGTGCGTCGCAGCCACGCACTGGCGTGACACAGTGTAAATACATTTACAGGCAGGATGAGGAGCTTCAGAGAAGGTCCCGAGGACTCCGTGGTGGAGGCCCTGCCTCCTGAGTGAGGGGTCAGGGGTTCCTGGGGACGAATGGATGGGAAGAGGCCTCTTCGCCTGCACCCCTCCCCTTCCTAACCGAGGAGGGCACACAGAGGGCAGGCGAGGAGAGGCAGGCCCAGGCTGGGCTGTGTGAAGGCCCCCAGAAGCCCCTGTACATTCACTACCACTCCTCCAGGGACAGAGAAGACTGGTGAGGCTGACACAGGGAGGCCCAGACCAGTCACACGCTGCAAGACTAGCTGGCCAGCCTGGCTTTCCCTGGCCCCCTCCTGGGCGCAGCCATGGCCACTTTTCTGGGCTTCTCACGCCACTGTGGGAGGGGGCCAGGAGGTCCAGAGTGCCCTCCTCAGCAGGAGTCCCCAGGGCAGAAGCTGGAAGCCGGGTCCTGTGTGTAGTTGGCCGGCAGAGTCACCCGACCTCTTCCCCGGCCAGACAGGTGGGCCCACCACTGCTGCCGGCTCCAAGCCACTGTTCAGCCCTGTGGATGGGGGGGGGTAGCATTAGGGAACAGGACTATGTGCCCAACAGAGAGAGTGCGGAGGCCAGCAGGGGCCTGACTGCCCAGGGAGGGGCCAGCCTCCCTCCCCAGCCCCCTCATCCCATCCCCCAGGGCCCAGGCCCATTAATCTTTAACTGTCTCTGGTATAGAGCTGACACCCAAAGCAAACAGGGGTAGGATTCCAGGGGAAGGGACACCCTGGTGAGGGGTCGCCTGGAGGGGCTGGGGGTGGGGGGGAGGTGGTGCGGAAAGGTCTACCTCTTGCCCCACCCCCACCGATATCCTCTCCCCACTTCGGAGAGCCGAGACCTCTCCCAGGGGTGATGGGGGCAGGGGCACGACCCCAAAGGCGAGGTAGGTTTGGGATCCAGATCCGAGGTAGATTTGGAAGGTTCTGAAGGCCGCGGAGGGGGCTGGGGCCAGAGCAGGGGAGGTGGTCCCCACTCCCCACAGAGGTGCCCGCAGCTGCCTGAGGGCAGAAGCGTCCCAGGAGAAAGCAGGGCAGGGGGCACTTCCTCCAGAAATCCGCAGGGCTATTGTTATGCTTTCCCGAGACCAGGGAATTTTTCCAGGAGGTTGTGACAACGAAAAATAATAATAATAACGCCCCTCCCCCAGCAGCAGGAA
>NW_006789046.1:945802-949486 GCF_000442215.2 Lipotes vexillifer | reverse complement strand
AGCAGGAATTCTGGAAAAAACAGCTGCTGCCGCTATCGGGCCGAGGAAAAAACAAGGTCAGGCGCTGCGAAGATTTAATTTAAGGAGCGCACCCGCAGCCCGCCAGCCGCTCACTGGAATGCATGCGGTCCTCCCAGTGCTGGGTGCGGGGTTCCCGGCCGCGCGGGCGCCACGTGGAGCGTCCGGCTGGACCTTCAGCTCCGGGGTCCTGGGCTCGCGTCTGGCTCCCCCGTCGCAGGCTGGCTCTCGGGTCGGAGTCCTACCTGGGAAAGGGTGGGCCGCACTTGGGGCTGCCTACCGCCCCCGGATGCTCAGGGAGGGGTTGCGGGCTAAATCTGACTTCAACAAACCGCCCACTAAATCGGGGAGGGGCGAGAGAGGAGGAGGAGGACGTCGCAGTCTGGAGAATAGAGCCCGACCTTAATCAGAAGTGACAGTAGAATGGGCCGCGGGCGCTGGCGGGCCAGGCCCGGGCAGGGCCACTGTCCCCCATCCCCCCTCGGTCTTCCGCTGGCCTAGCGGACCGCGCCTTTCTCCGCCGCCGGGAGGGACTGTCAACCGCTGGGCGCGGAGAGGGCGGCCTCCGGGATACGCTCAGAGGCGGGGGGTTGACCGGCCCTGGACAGTTCCGCGCGTGATGCCCACTCCCCACGGGCCACGCGGTGAAGGACAAGGCGGGTCCTGGGGCCAGCTCCTGCCGTCGCCCCGGGCGAGCCCTCGCGGTCGGGGCGAGCCCTCGCGGTCGAGGCGGGCGCGGAGCACGCCCAGCGGGAGCGCAGTTGTTTTGCACAAAGTAGCGCGAGCCTGCTCCATTCCCGGTGTCCTGCCGAGGGCCCTGCCAGGGGAACGCGCGCCTGGCTTTCAGAGGGGCGCCTTCTCCATCCCACCCGCGCTGCCGGGGGAAGCTGTCCGGCGCCGAGGGCGGTCAAAGGCTTCGGCCCCTGTGGGTGCTCCGACGGCCCCGAGACTCCGGAGCCTGGCTGGGCATTTCGACTTCTCCAAAGACCCCGAGGAGTAGGACCCCAATGCTTCTCGGGGAAATGGCACCCGTGTGCGCGCCGCTGCCGAGGCCTGAGCGGCGTGGTGAGGGCCGCCAACGGGCCGGAGCCGGGGAGATAAGGCCCGCTGCTCCGCGGAGCCCTCCCGCTCGGCCCGAGTGTCTCTTCCCGGACCACCCCCTCCCGGGTGTGAGTCCCTGTCTCTCCTGCAGAAATTAACAAATAATTCTCGGTATTTCCCAAACTGGGGAACTGGGGGCGAGGAAGGACGGAGGAGGGGACAGGGCCGAACCCGTTGTTTTTTTTAACTTTAAAAATTTTACGTTTTATGTCACAATCACTTTTCGTTAAGACCACAAACATCCAATTTGGCTTGGCGTAATAAAATCAGCCGGAGCTCCCTTAAACGGAGCCATTCCGGTGAATTAAGTTGTGAAATCTAATCTATTATATCCATAAAGGAGAATGCTTTCACTGTAAATTCAGGTTATAAAGAAACTATACCTGGGCCGCCAGCCTCCCTTTCGGATTTGCTACTTGAAGCCTTATCAAATTACTTCAAAATGTTGGACTACCCTCTCCATATCCAACGGCAACAGAAATTAAATGTGGCAGCATTTCTTCTAACTCTATGAAAGGGTCAGAAACAACCGCCACAACAAGGGGGTATAATTTTAAAAAGATACCCCTCTCAACCTCTTCTCTGTGTTGGGAAGCGCAGTTACTATTTTCCCAATTAATGTGAGTTTTTAAAATAATCTAAACGAGCCAAGACTTCTTTCACTTTCTCTCCTGCCCAGGCTGGTCTGGGGCGCAGCTCCCGGGTGGATGATCGCAGGTGGGCCCCAGGACCTCTGGAGAAGGGCGCGGAGACTTCCTGGCTCAGCTGAACCTGCATCAGAGGTCCCCACCCACAGCCTGCACACCTGAGCCAGGGAAGGGGTTCTCGGAAGCCAGGCTGGCTCTCTAGCTTCGGTACCCCGCCCTCAGGCCAGGGCGCTTGCTTCAGCAGTGGCCAGGCCAGACAAAGGAGTCGCCAGCGAGGGGTTAACGGCCGCCGCCACCCGCCCCCCGCCCCCCCCTTCTTAGTCCTTCCCACCACACCCTCCTAAGGCAGTTTGGATAGGGAAATGCAGCACCCTAATAATATTTATTTGGTTAGCAAACTGGGTGAGGGTATTTGTGGCCCTTTCTTGGATGGGGGTCTTGGACCCTAGTCACTCCCTGGCCAGACTACCCCTTCCCCCTACAACACCTTCATCCGCTTCTGAGAACTAAGCCTCTGCACTGGCCAGAAATTGAGGCCCCCAAGGACTCTTCACTCTCGCCCCTGACGAGGCGTGTTGGGGGACTGGGAGGAGGCGATCCATAGTTCCCAAATTCCCAGGTAACCGGAGGACGCAGCTTTTGTCAGTCCCGCGAAGATTTATGAGGCGCAGGCGCTGTCGGTCGGAGTGTGGGCCAGGCCTCGTGGAGGCCGCCAGCGCACCCCGTCTAATCTTTGATTTCCATGTAATTATTTTTTTCCTGCCACTTTCAACTCAGAGTCCGGAGAGGCGAACAAAGGGAAGAAGATGGGGGATGGGGCCGCCAGTCAGTGGCATGGAATTGGTCCGGGATCGCCCCCCAGAAGAGTGTGTGTGTGTGGGGGGGTCCTTCAACGTCCCAGGCTTGTGTCCTGCGCGGGCTCCCAAGAGGGTGAAGGATGAGGGTGACCAGACTGGGGCTGGGACCACGAGGGGACTCGCTCTCCGGCTTGGCTCACCCCCAGCTGCTGGGCCAGGGTGGGAGCGGATGCTCGGGAGTGGGGTTCTGAGGCCCGCGAAGTCCCCACACCGAACCTAGCGCGCCACAGGGCAGTGCTTCTAGGGAAGAATCCCTGTTAACGCCCTTGGGCGGAGGGAGAAAGAAAAAATACTTTTCCCTAAATTGCAATTAAGGGGGCCGTGGAGGAGTTCGACAGGTCCGGTACGCCCAGCCAGAGGCGGCAGAGAAGGCAGAGGGAGGCCGGATTTTTCTTCCCGCACGGAAAAGGCCCGCCCAAGCGGGTAAGAAAGAGTGAAGCTTGCATTTTTCACGTTTAAAAAAAAAAGAATCCAAAATGGAAAATGATTTTTAGTGGTCACCCACCCATAAGTCAACTAAAAACAGGGATAATTAGTGTGGGTAATTCGGGGGACCATAAATCTTCGGCGCCTTTTCCACTGGAATCGGGAGCCTTTTATGGCTTGTTTTGTTTTATTTCGAGAGAAATGAGGTCCGGGGCTTGGGTGGATGCGGGTCTGCGTCGGGAGCGCCACGCCGGGACGAACGGGTACAAGCGCAGCCAGGATACCGCGAACCTCTCGGCTCGTCCCGGGAAGGTGGAAACCGAAACTGCGCGCTTTACCCCAAGGAGAGCTCTTTCCCGCCCTCGGGGCCCCTTCTCCCCAGCCCGGTAACCAGGACTCGGGAAAAGATGGGGAGGCTCTCGGGAGCTGGGTATGTACAGATCCCGACTCTGGGGGGTTGCCTCCTTTTCTTTCCAACCCAAACTCTAATGAGAATATTCGGGGGTGCGCGGGGACTGGGAGGTTTTTACAGTGTGCCCTATTTGAACCCCGACCCCATTCTGCCCCTTTCACCTCGGCCCTTTGTTCTGACATACGGCGGGGGGGGGGGGGGGGGGGGGGGAAAAAACACAAAA
>NW_006789046.1:943029-944624 GCF_000442215.2 Lipotes vexillifer | reverse complement strand
GGGGGGGGGGCGGTAGAAAATTACACAAAATCACCCCCTTCTCTTTAACCACCGAATCCTTAATTTTCAGTCTCCCCCCAAATGGCAAGGAATATATTTCACTCCATAGGGGATTTTTCCCTACCGGGTGGAGACCAAATTATCAATTTCCCACCTATCTGGCACTCTTCCTTTCCGGAAAAAGTCTCCAAACAAAAGCACCCCAAATGCAAACATCACCTAAAGCCCCATTAATCAAGTAAGAAAATGGGGAGAAAGTGAATGTGCATTCTCTCTCTAAAAGTCTCCCTAAATAAAAGCGCGCCCTTTCCTTCAACTCTCTCCAACCTTCCCCTTTGTTGTAAAGACTGTCCCATCCTAAGAACTGGAGCGGGGCGAACAACAGGTTCACATTCAGAAGAGTTCTCCCCAGGAAACGATTCTCCGAGGACTTCTTTTGTTTGAAGTGGTCATGGGGGAGGGGAAGGAGCCCGCTCCAGGCTGGCTACCGGGCCTCCCCAAACCACCCCCAAAAAACAAAGCCTAAGGGCCTCCCCTAACCGGCAAGTCCGGGGCTCGTGGGGCTAACTACAGGACAAGGGGAGCTGCCCGCCCACCGCGGGACCGAGGTCTGGTCTCTCCATACCGAGTTTCCCGCGATCCTCCCTCTGTACTGAGCGTCCCGGCTCGAAAATCCCCGGGGTTCCAGAGAGTAAGGGTGGGAGAGACTGCACGAACAAAGCCCCATCGTCCCAGATCTGGGGCGGAGGAAGGACGCATGGACTCCTCGGCAAATTAAACGGAACCTGGAGAAAAGGGACAAGCTTTTCCCAAGGGGCATTTGCACCGAGCCCCGAGATGGAGTGGAGGACAGCCCTGTGGCCGAGGCCGCAGGCACATCCTGGGCCAGTGTCCACCCCGCGTTTAGCGGCCCTCCCTGAGCCCTGCAGAAAGACACGTTTGCAGCGAAAGGCTCTTACACACCAGCCGGGTTTTTATTCGTTCCCTACCCGGAGTGTGCTTTGGGGGAGCGGGAAAAAAGGAAAACGCACGTACCTGGCGGCGCTCCGAGGGCGGCCTCGCGGGCCCGCCGCTGGCGAGGGGGCCCCCAGAAGCCACTCCCCGCCCGGCCGGTCGCCCCACGGCCCGTCCCTCCCTCCCCGGCGACGCGCCCCGCCGAGCCAACTCTCCAGGAAGCGCAAGGTGCTTCCTGTCCGGGCGCCAGGTACGTCTTCCAGAGCCAAGGCCCGCGTCTCCTCCCTATGCGTGGACGCGCAGAGGATCCCCGCGGGCCGGCAGTCCCGGAGAAGGGCTCCGAGGCCGAGGGGCGGCGCGTTCCGCCGCTGGGCTGCGGCTCCGGCTGCAGGTCCAGACCTGGACCCGGGCGCGTCCTGCTCGGCCCGGGATCCTGCCTTCCCACGTTCCCGGCCGAGCTGCGGAGACGGACGCGAAGCCCTCGGGGAAGACGAGGAGACGGCGGCGGCCGCGGTCCGGGCAGGAGCCCCGGCGCGGGAGGGGTGCTAGGCGGAGGGGCGGGCGGGCTCCAGTCGCCCAGCGCCCCACGGCCACCGCCCTCCAGGGGCGCCCGGCCCCGCCCCCGAGGACGGGCCCCGCCC
>NW_006789046.1:938568-943019 GCF_000442215.2 Lipotes vexillifer | reverse complement strand
AGTCCTCCCTCTCGAACACCCACACTCTCACCCTCCCCTCGTTAAACCCCTCGCCTCTACCCCGGACCTAGAGCCCCGCCGTCCTACCCAGCCCGCGCGGTCCCGTACCCCCGCCCCTTCCTCGCTGCTCTCCCAACCCCCCGCTCTCTTTTACCCCTCCCCCACTCGCTCTCCTCCCGCCCTCCCCTCAGTCCGGCCCCCACTCCGCGACCCCGCCCCCTCCTGTGCGTGTCTTCCCCGCCACCCGCGCCTCCGCCCCGGCTTTCTTTCTCCCCTCCCACCCCGCCCCTTTCTCGCCGTTCCCCTCATGCTGAGCCCTGCCCAATCGCCGCCCGCCGCCGCCGCTTCCTTTGTCTAGGCCGCAGCCACCGGCCAATGGGAGCTCGCGGAGTCACGGGCGGTGCGCATCTGGGCCAATGGGCGGGTCGGGCGGGCCGAGAGGGAAGACACCGCGGCTCAGGACTCGTGCGCTGGCGGGCGCCTTCGGGCGGGCCTGCTCACGCGGACCGCACGGTCTTGAGAAGCGGGTGACTCACCGCCCCAGCCCCCCGCGCTTTCTCCCCTGTCGGAAACCGTCCTCCGCTGTCCGGAAAAACGCCCCGGAGTGTGGAGGGGGTGGGGATGACACCTCGTGGCGGCGGCGGAGTGGGACCCCAGGGACCCTGGGGATTTGCTTAAGAATCGCCCGTCGCGTCCAGCGCCTGGGGCCGCCCCGCGCATGTCTCCGGGGACTTGGCAGAGAAATGCAGCACTCCGGAAGGGAAGCAGGATGCCCTGGGAGCGTTCCGGAGCCCCGGAGGGAGGTGCTGCTCAGGGGCGTCTTCGCCCCGAACAGTCCCTAGGGTTGGGATTGGGGCCCAGGAGCCAGTTCTGGCCGCACTTATTGCCTGGTGACTGTCCCAGTGTCACCCCGAATGAGGAGTGGCCCCCTGTCCCCCTGGGCTGAGTCATACTGAGGGGGAAAAGCCGGGCCCCAGGGGCTCTGAGATATGGAGCCTCCACGGCTGGGGCTGCACTTCTGCTGCTCTTTGCACCCTGCCCAGAGGTGCCTTCACCTCAGCCTCGTGGAGATGAGCAGGGTTCTGACCCTTTAATTCATTGCTGCCTCCCCAGGAAGATGGACGGTGATAAATCCTCTTTTGGACCCCAAATTGCTAGTTCCCATCTTTTCACAAAAAGCAGGTTGGCTTGCTTCTAGAGGAGAATTTGTGCCCACCCCAGTCCTGCACTTTCCTTAAAAGCAGCAGACAGGGTCCGTCTTATTACATGAGGAGGAGGAACCACAGCACGTGGTCCCAGGCCTAGGGAGGGTAGCTTACAAACTTTCACTGGTTTCCAAACCTCCACTCAAATTTTGATCACACATAAAGTAGAAACCCTAGCAAAACAGTCAGTGGAAGCACTGGACATAAAGATGAGGGAAGGAACTCCCTGCAGGACCCTGTCCATCCAGGGGTGAGCTGAACCTTCTACGTGAGTAAGGTGCCAATGGCAGAGGGACCTGCCACGTTACACACGCCTTGGGACCTACCGGGTTTGGCCTGAGGATTCTCGGTGTCCACGTCACTGGAGCTGCTGCCACCGAAGTCACGATCCAATTCCCCATTGCTAAAGCCACTAGACAGTGACCTCCAAGGCTCCACCTTGGGGTTACTCCCTACAGGCAGGGGTCATGGGCATCCTGAGCTAGGCCCCAGGAGGCCAGCAGCAGCCAGGTGGGAGCAGGTATCCCCTCCTAGCAGCCTGCCCTGGTCCAGGCCATGTTGTAGCCCCCAGCCCCCATCAAGAGGTCCTTGGAAATTCTGCTCCCAGGGACTAAGCGTCCAAGGCCTGAGAACTGGAAAGGTTTAGATGCCTCAAAGAAATTAAATCAAGTTGATGATCCAGGTGTTTCCTAACAGCCTATACTCCCACCCTCAATGCCTGGAAATGACAGAAAAATTTAAAGACCCACTATAACCAGGAGAACAAGAAGGGTGCCCTTGGGGACCAGAAATCCCGAGGAATCCTGAGGGTGGAGGGTTGTTGCTCTGGCTCGAGGGAAGAAACTGTTGGCAGGTGATGGTGGCTCGTAGGCAGCAGCTGAAGGGCCCTGGGCGACTGTCAGGGTGATGCACAGGGGTGTCCAGGGTCAGCCCCACCCTGGCTGTGCCAAGCAGCAAGCAGTGGACAGAGGGGAAATCCCACTGATGAACAACACCTAGAAGAGCAGGGAGCCCCATGTCCCCAGAGTGGTCACTGATGCCCCCAGCAGTCGGCTGGACCCTCCACAGTCTCAAGGCCACTGACCACTTGTTGATGGACAAATAGGAAACCTTGCATACAAAGAGGAAGCAGCACCAAACACCACGCATGAAGGACTTCCCATGAGGCAGGGCCAAGATTGCAGCTGTCCACCCTGCTTCCTCCCAAATTCCTTCCCATGTGCTAACGGGAAGCCACTGGTCCAGGGAGGATGAGGGAGCCCCGAAGCAGACCTGAACCCACCCGCATCCACTCTCAGAGCCACGAGTGTGAGCATCAGTGACTGTTGCTTAAGCCGCGGAACTTTGGAGTGGTTTGTTATGCAGCATTGTTGTGGCAACAGCTGACTAATACGCCCAGCCTAACTAATGCAGAAATGTGTACCCAGGGAGCCGATGTGACAAAACCCTAAAATATGTGGCGTGAGCTTAGTGGTTGGCTTGTGGATGGCAGGGAAACGGATACGGTGAGCTGGAAATAATAATGTGCTTCCCTTGTTATGCCATGGCTAAACATTTGGGAAAACTGGGGAGGTGATAGGAAAGAGCCAGAATGTAAGTGAAAAGAAAAAATTAAAAAGATACTTTCCAAAAGTCAACTAGATATCTTAGGACATAAAAATATTTGGACACTGAAATAAAAACTACTCAATAGGTGGGCTGAAAGGTAGAATGGACACAGCTGAGTGGTAAACTAGTGAGCTGGAAGGTCAAGCTATGGAATTCTCCAGAACACAGAATCAGAGACAAAAAGTTATAATGTAGGAAGGAAACGTTAAGAAACATGGGACATAAGCCCACAGTTTTCTGCATTCAGTTATTGAAAAGGAATTCCGAAGGACAGAGACAAGAAGGAAAGGAATGATTCAGGAAAGAATACTTAGGAACAGCCCTGGGCTGAAGAGGACACAGGAGGACATTTTAGAACACAGCAGAGAGAGGTATCAAAGAAAAGCGCCCAGTGGGGAAAAAACACCTTACCTGCAAAAAAAAAAAGAAGAGAGGATAATCCTGACATCAGATAACTTCTGTTTCCAAGCAATGGAGGGGTACCTTCACAGTTCGGAGGGAAAATGATTTGAGCCTGTAATTCTCCGCCAGGCCTAACAGCCATTCAGTTGGGAGGGAAAACAAACACTTTTTTGGGTCGTGCCAAGTGTTAAGAGAGTTTATTTCCAACAAATACCATCTAAAATAATTACTAGCTTATAGACTCTAGCAAAACGAAACATAAATCCGAGAGGAAGACACAGGCTCCGGGAGCCAGTGAAACTATTTTTATCAGGGGACGCAGGCTGGAAAATACACTCAACAGTCTGGGAGGAAAATCCAAATGATCTCATCCTGGGCAGTGGAGGGAAGAGGAGGGAGGGAAATAAAACTGAAAAATGGTGTGTCTTGTTCATGGGGACAGACATGGGTGGGGAAAGCTAAGTTCAAATACACATGTTAAAAATTTTGAGTAACTACTAGATAAATAGAAATATAAAGTAAAACTTCTGAACCATAAGAAGGAAAAATTGGAAGGAAGACATCTTGACTTATCTAACAAGAGCAGGAAATGGGGGCAGAGGGCATAGGAACAGCAGGAAGCATGTAACGAAAACCTGAAACCAGGTCACAGGAATAGGTTTAAGTATATCAGTAATCATGATAAATACTAATAAGTTAAAAGTCTTGCATTAAAAGACAGAGACACTTGGAATAGATTAAAATTTGACATCTAGAGGGTGCTGTCAATGAGGCTGACCCCCAACAATGACTGGTCTGGGCCAGGGGTCCCTAATCTGGGCTCATGGACAGGGTCTGGGGGCGTCCATGACCTTGGATAGAACCATATTATCACACCTTCCTTTTCTCTAATCTCTACAATTTGGCATTTCCTTCTATCATGAATCCATGGCTCAACTGAAATGACAGTTATTTTCAAATCACACTGCAATGGTTCCAGGTATCTTAAAGTTCTGTCATCAGTACTTCAAAATTTTGGTAGTTATTTAATGTGTTAACGAGGAAGCACGAATATCACGATGTTTGTGATATAGTAATACATGTGTGCAAAACATACACAAGTCACATAAAGACTTTGATTGTTGTCTTATCATATAGTTGGTTTCCTTTATAATCCTATGCATTTTACGTATTTAAAAACCTTATTCTAGGGCTTCCCTGGTGGCGCAGTGGTTGAGAGTCCGCCTGCCGATGCAG
>NW_006789046.1:930287-938281 GCF_000442215.2 Lipotes vexillifer | reverse complement strand
CGTACTGCAAAAAAAAAAAAAAAAACCTTATTCTAGGGACTTCCCTGGTGGCGCAGTGGTTAGGACTGTGCGATCCCAGTGCAGGGGGCCCAGGTTTGATCGCTGGTCAGGGAACTAGATCCCACATGTGTGCCACAACTAAGAGTTCTCATGCCACCTGCATGAGAGCCTGCAGGAGCCTGCATGCTGCAACTAAGGGGCCCGCCTGCAGCAACTAAGACCCAGTGCAACCAAATAAATAAATAAATAGATATTTTTAAAAAAACCTTATTCAAAGAAGGGGTCCATAGACTTCACCAGGTGCCAGGAAGGGCCCAGGCCCATCATGGTGATTCCACTGCTGAAGGCAGAGCCGGGCTGGGTGGGCGGGGAGGGGGGGAGGGGGCACAGCACGTGCAAGGGGACGTATGCTAGGACTCCAGGGCAAGCTCCTGGTTGTTTTGTTTGTTTGTTTGTTTGTTTGCGGTACGCAGGCCTCTCACTGTTGTGGCCTCTCCCGTTGCGCAGCACAGGCTCCAGACGCGCAGGCTCAGTGGCCACAGTTCACAGGCCTAGCCGCTCTGCGGCATGTGGGATCATCCCAGACCGGGGCACAAACCCGTGTCCCCTGCATCGGCAGGCGGACTCTCAACCACTGCGCCACCAGGGAAGCCCAAGCTCCTGGTTTTTGCACGCGCTGCAGGAGGAGATGCCTTGGTCTTCCCCGGATCCTGTCCGACCTGGGCAGGAAGCCTGCAACTCCAGGCACCTCGCCCAGGCCAAGACCAGAACTGACGCCTCCTCACTTCCCTGAGTCGGAGCAGGGCCCTGGTTCTGGGAGACACTGTTGGATTCTGAGTTGCCAATCCGGCACTTGCCCACCTCTGTCCTGCAAAACATTCAACTCCATTATTGTCGATTCCAGTTTGAGGCAGTGTTTCTGCTACCAGCACACCCACCCAAAACAAAACACCACAGAAAAAGGGGAAAAGGTGACACCAGAGGAAGCTTCTGTTTCTTGGTCTGGATGTTGATTGCACAAGTGTGCAACCCGTAGGGCTGCACATTTAACGTAGGTGCATTTTTACATACGTGTATGTGGCACTTCAATACAAAGTTTTCAAGTGCTGTGTCAGTGGCGATGGTTGCACAGCAGTGTGAATGTTCTCAATGTCACTGCATTGCATACTTTAAAATGGTTACAATGATCAATTTTGTATGTATATTTTACCACAACAAAAAGCAAACAAAATTTGTAGGATTACAAAAGACATGCTATATCAGACAATACTAAGAAAAAAAGAGCAGACAAAAAGAACTCAAGGCATAAAGCATTTAAAGAGACCCTCCCCCAAAAAACACCTCACTGTGTTTCATTTGCAGCCATCACAGAGATATGTGGCCCTCTGTAGTAGCTGTTTCTGTAGCTTCAGTTGCAGAGACCAGACAACAGATAATGAGCGCCACAAGCAGAGTTTGTCTCAAGCAGAAAGAAGTGTAGAAGGTGGAGTCCAAGATTAATACAGCTGTTGGAGGAACTCATCAGAGATATATAGAGTCTGGCTTTTGCTGGCATCTGGATTTTGTCCTCATGGTTGCAAGATGGCTGCTGCACCTCCAGTTATGTCCTGTTTCAAAGAAATGAAGAGGGAAGGGCCAAGGGAGAAAGCCTAAGCCTTATCTCCACAAATCTGCTCCTTCATTTTTAGGAAGAGAAGTCCTCAGAGATTTCCGCCTACATCTCCTCAGCCGGGACTAGGTCATATGGTCACCCTTTGTCTTCCAGCGAGACCAGGAATCTGGGTATTTCCTTTCCATAGAGGAGAGGAAGGCAAAAGAGAAGGGGTTGGAGCAGGTAATGAACCTCTTTCTATAGCCTGTCATACCAATTGTGAACTGCTATGGACCAACCAACATATATCTTCAGAATGTATAGAGCAAAAAATGACGACCTGCCTATATTAACAAATCCACATTTAGTAGAAGACCTTAACACATCAGTTTCAGAAGCTGAGAGACCAAGTGGACAAAAAACAAATAAGGATATAGCAGATTCCAAAAGCACGATTAACAAACTTGATCCAACAGATCCATATAGTAGAAACTTGTAATCAATGAACAGAGACACTATTATTTTCATACATGTGGACCAATCACAAAAAGTTGGCCATTCACTTGGCGACAGACATCTGATAGATTAACACAGCAAAAACCATACAATTCACATTCCTTGACTGCAATGAAATCATTTAGAAATTAAGAGGAAGAAGATAACATAAAAATTAGTCATTTGCTCATTTAAGGACACCCTTCTAAGTAACTCTTGGTCAAAGAAGGAAATCAGGGGCTTCCCTGGTGGTGCAGTGGATAAGACTCCACATTCCCAATGCAGGGGGCCCAGGTTTGATCCCCGGTCAGGGAACTAGATCCCACACGCATGCCGCAACTAAGGAGCCCGCCTGCTGCAAGAGATGCGGTGCAACCAAATAAATAAATTAAAAAAAAATTTTTTTTGAAAGAAGGAAATCAAAACAGAAATTGCCAACTGTTTATAAATGAAGAAACAATGAGAATACTGTATCTGAAAACCTGTGGGGGGACTTCCTTGGTGACATAATGGTTAAGAATCCACCTGCCAAAAAAAAAAAAAGAATCCACCTGCCAATGCAGGGGTCATGGGTTCAATCCCTGGTCCGGGAAGATCCCACATGCCATGGAGCAACTAAGCCCGTGAGCCGCAATTACTGAGCCCACGCACCACAACTACTGAAGCCTGTGCACCTAGAGCCTGTGCTCCGCAACAAGAGAAGCCACTGCAATGAGAACCCCACGCACCACAAGGAAGAGTAGACCCCGCTCGCCGCAACTAGAGAAAGCCCACGTGCAGCAACAAAGACCCAACGCAGCCAAAAATAATTTAATTAATTAATTTTTAAAAAAGAAATTAAAAAAAAGAAAACTCGTGGGTTATCCCAAAGTAAGAAAATGTACACCATTAAATACATTTATTGGAAATCAAGAAAAATCGAAGACGAACAAACCGAGCTTTCAACTGGTGAAGTTTGTGAACAAAGTGACAAATCCCAACGTTTTAGTTAGAATTTTTCTGTCTGTTCATAAAGGAAGTTGAGATACAGATTTCTTTTCATGCTTCCACTTTGGGTCTGTAGAAAAGTTGGGAAGTATCCTGTCATTCTATGCTTTGGAGGAGTTTACATACACGGTGATCGTCTGCTCCTTGAGAATTTGGTAAGCCTTGCCTTACGACCATCTGGGCCTGGTCACATTTTAATGGATTGATTCTTGACCACTTTCCAACTTCCAATGGTTGTTTCTACTTCTTCTTGAGTCAATTTTAGCTTTTTTTTCCCCTAGAAAATAATCTAATCTAGATTTATTTTTATTTTGTTGGCGCAGAGGTGTACTTAGCATTATCATAATTAAAAAAAAAATTCTGGGGACTTCCTCGGAGGTCCAGTGGTTAGGACTCCACGCTTTCACTGCCGAGGGCCTGGGTTCAATCCCTGGTTAGGGAACTAAGATCCCACAAGCTGAGTGGTGTGGCAAATAATAATAACAATAATAAAAAAATAAATTCTGCACTTGTATTTTTGGTCGCTTTTCTTACTCGTGTGTGTGTGTGTGTGTGTGTGTGTGTGCACGCATGCACACTCTTGATTTCTCTTCCCACTAGCTCAAGAGGTGACCTCACTCCATCAATTATATCTTCCCTGTCATATAGGCTATATCCTGTCATCTCTTTCTTTCTCAACTGGCTTTTTATCTTCAGTGTGTAAACGTGTGCAAATTCCTCTCATCCTAAAAGTAAACTTCATCATCAACAACAAACCAGCCAACCAAAACCCCTCCTTTAACCCTGAACGCCCTTCAGCTGATGCTCTTTCGCTCTCTTCCCGGCAAAACATCTGGCAAGGGTTCTCTACGCCAGTGCTTTGTTTTGTTTTGTTTTGTTCTCCCAATCCTATACAGACTAATACTTCTGTAAAATATAATAAAATGAATTACTAGAAAAATGAAATTAAAACCCCAAAGTCATCCAAAAGGCAAGCCCTAATTTTTTATTATTGGATTCAACAGACATAAATTATTGCCCGACTGCTATAAATGTTGCTAAACGCTCCCTCTCGATTTCTGTACTTATCTCAACGTGGATGCAGCTCACATGGGGCCCTGGTTTGTGGCCACACGTGGAGGGTGCTGCCCACTCAGCAGCCACCCACAGGCTCTCGGGTCCACCACCATCTGGCTTCTGCTTCCACCCTCCTTGCTCAGGCAAAAGTCTCCAAATACTTCCTGTGGCTTCTCAGCCCTTATCTCCCCGGACAACTCCCTGTCCATTTGGGCTCCCTTTCTTCACGGACTGTTCTCTCCTGTCTCCCCAGCTTGATGTCCTTCATGGGTCCTTCTTCCTCCGCCCACCCTTTGAAATGTGGTGCCATGGACCCATTTCTTCCCTCTCTCCGCACGCTTTTTCTGGATCTTCACATTGTAGGTTGCATTTTTGACCACACCTATAAGCTGAGAATTCCCAAAATTGTACTCCCGCCACTTTCATTACCACCTGGTCTGTTGGTCACCTCCACTCGGATGTTCACAGCACCTCATGGTCAGCATGGCTTCATCGTTAGAATTCTTGGGCCTAACTTGGAAAGATGTAGGTTGGTTGACAGACAGGAGCAGAGAGCTATACACCCAGGCTTCCAACAGAACAGGAAGCAGGGGTGTTCCTGAAATCCAAGTAGCAGGAACCTGTGGGTCTTCTGCTTGGGCTTCATCACAGGATGTATCATCTGTTTTCCAGCTACTAGTGCTGCATAACAAACAGTCCTCAACTCAGCAGCTAAAACCACCATTTCATGAGGCCCACACATTCTGTGAGTTAGGAACTTGGACTGGTCACAGTGGGGATGGCTTGTCTCTGTTCCAGGATGTCTCAGGCCAGCTGAGAAAATAGCTGGGCATGACTTGAAGGGCCTGGAGACTGGAATCATCTGGAAACACCTTCAGTCACACGTCTGGTGGTTGATGCCCACTGTTGGCTGTGGTCTCTCCTTATGGCCTGGGCTTCCTTACAGCATGGCTGCCTCAGGGGTGTCAGACTTCCTACATCCTAGCCCAGGGCTCCAAAAGCTAGTATCCCAAGAGAACTGGGTAGGAGCACAAGACTTTTCTGAATGAGCAAAGGCTGTCTGCAGAGTCAGCCCTGATTGAGGGGCAAAGGGACAGAGACCCATGGAAGGAGTATCAGAGAATTTGTGAACATGCTTTTTTTTTTTAAACCAACAAATGAGAGAAATGTCCAAATTTCAGTCATTGCACAAGAGTCAAAATTCCAGGGAGTAAGAGTCTAACGGCTGAGATTTAGTCCATGTGCAGAAGGATCCCCAGGAGAGTTCATGTAAAATTCATTTAATTTGGGGTGGGATCTGGGAAGCTTACGTAACATGCTCCCTTAGTGATTTTGATGAAGATTCCCAGAGGAATCTCACTTTGAGAAACATCAGCGTCTTCTCCTGTTTTTTCCCAATCCGTGAGTGTTCAAGATTGCCACACCAACCCTCATGCAGTGCTGGACAAATGAGTGATTGAAGGGTGGTCCCCAGGACGTGGTTGGGTAGGGTGGACTGATGAGTGGAGTGTGAACAAGGGGTCCATGAGAGTACAGAGCATAGGTGTGAGATGGGAGACATGGGAGATGGGGCAGAGGACCGTTGGTCCTTGGCTGCTGGCCTTGCTTCCTGGTTGTCTTTGTGAATTAACCTCACCTACCTCCCCTCCTAGCCTGTGAGCCAAGGGCAGGTTTCTGGACCCCAGCTCTAGCCCAGTGCCTGCTCATAGCACATTCTAGAGAATGAGTGGACTGGAATGGTAGCCTGTGACTTAATGGAGGTTGAGGGCTTGGGAAGACATTTTTCTTTTCTGCAGACCCTGGAGCTCTCATGGTTCTGTCTGAGTGCGAATCAGAATCGACTTGGGAACTTGCTGACACACAGAGTCAAGATCTTTGGAGATTCCAGTCTAGAGGCTCTGGAGGATGGGGAACCAGTCCTTTTTTCTAAACATTTATAATTTTATTTAAGTGTATGCAAATGTATGTAATAAATACAGCAATATATATTCAGCAATCATATAAAATCACATTATATTATTATATAAAATATTATACTATACATAAACATTATATGTACAAACAAAAAATCAGGATTTTTCTTGATTAAACTTTTTATTTTGAAGTAATTATAGATTCATATGCAGTTGTCAGAAATAACACAGAAGGATCCAACATACCCTTCACCCGGTTTCCTCCCATGATACATCTTGCAAAATTATACTACAATATCACAACCAGGATTTTGGCATCAATACAGTCAAGATACAGAACATTCCATCACGATAAGGATCCCCTAGTCGCCTTTTTTTTTTTTAATTTTATTTATTTATTTATTTTTGGCTGTGCTGGGTCTTCGTTTCTGTGGGTGGGCTTTCTCTAGTTGTGGCGAGCAGGGGCCACTCTTTATTGCGGTGCACGGGCCTCTCACTGTTGCGGCCTCTCTTGTGGAGCACAGGCTCCAGACGCGCAGGCTCAGTAGTTGTGGCTTACGGGCCTAGTTGCTCCGCGGCATGTGGGATCTTCCCAGACCAGGGCTCGAACCCGTGTCCCCTGCATTGGCAGGCAGATTCTCAACCACTGCGCCACCAGGGAAGTCCCCCTAGTTGCCTTTTTATAGCCACGTCCACTCCCCTCTTTCCCCCACCTTAGTCTCCCCTCACCATCCTCTCTTCCATTCTATAATTTTGTCATATCTTGAATGTTAGGTACATGGCTCCTACAGAATGTGACCTTTGGGACTGGCTTTTCTCACGAGATTCATCCGGGTTGCTGCACGTGTAGACAGCTCTTCCTCTTTATTGCCAAGAAGGATTCGGTCCCCAGTGTGGACAGATCAGTTTGTTTAGCCATTCACCCCTGGAAGTTCATCTGGGTTGTTTCCTATGTTTGGCCCTTACAAATAAAGCTGCTCAAGTTCAGGATTTTGTGTGAACATAAGTTTTCATTTCTCTGAGACAAAGGCCCAGGAATGCAACTGCAGGATTTAACGTAGCTGTGTATTTATTTATTTATTTACTTATTTATCTTTGGCTGCATTGGGTCTTTGTTGCTGTGCGCGGGCTTTCTCTGGTTGTGGTGAGCAGGGGTTACTCTTCATTGCGGTGCGCAGGCTTCTCATTGTGGTGGCTTCTCTTGTTGCGGAGCACAGGATCTAGGCACGTGGGCTTCAGTAGTTGTGGCACTCAGGCTCAGTAGTTGTAGCTCGTAGGCTGTAGAGCGTAGGTTCAGTAGTTGTGGTGCACGGGCTTAGTTGCTCCGCAGTATGTGGGATCTTCCTGGACCGGGGCTCAAACCCATGTCCCCTGCATTGGCAGGTGGACTCTTAACCACTGTGTCACCCGGGAAGTCCCGTATATTTAGTTTGTAAGGAAGCTGCCAGACCGTTTTCCAGGGAGGCTGTGTATGTCATGTTCCCACCAGTAATGCACGTGTGATGCAGTTTCTCCACATTCTCACCAGCATTTGCTTTTCTGACTGTTTTTTATTTTAGCTATTCTGATAGGTGTGTACCAATGTCTCACAGTGTTTTTTTTTTTAATATATAAATTTATTTATTTATTTTGGCTGCATTGGGTCTTTGTTGCTGTGCGCGGGCTTTCTCTAGTTGTGGCAAGCAGGGGCTACTCTTGGTTACGGTGCGTGGGCTTCTCATTGCAGTGGCTTCTCTTGTTGCAGAGCACAGGCTCTAGGCACGCAGGCTTCAGTAGTTGCGGCACACGGGCTCAGTAGTTGTGGTTTGCGGGCTCTAGAGCACAGGCTTAGTAGTTGTAGTGCACAGGCTTAGTTGCTCCGTGGCATGTGGAATCTTCCCAGACCAGGCTTGAACCCGCGTCCCCTGCATTGGCAAGCGGATTCTTAACCACTGCGCCACCAGGGAAGTCCC
>NW_006789046.1:928761-930208 GCF_000442215.2 Lipotes vexillifer | reverse complement strand
GCACAGGCTCCAGACGCGCAGGCTCAGTAGTTGTGGCTTACGGGCCTAGTTGCTCCGCGGCATGTGGGATCTTCCCAGACCAGGGCTCGAACCCGTGTCCCCTGCATTGGCAGGCAGATTCTCAACCACTGCGCCACCAGGGAAGTCCCCCTAGTTGCCTTTTTATAGCCACGTCCACTCCCCTCTTTCCCCCACCTTAGTCTCCCCTCACCATCCTCTCTTCCATTCTATAATTTTGTCATATCTTGAATGTTAGGTACATGGCTCCTACAGAATGTGACCTTTGGGACTGGCTTTTCTCACGAGATTCATCCGGGTTGCTGCACGTGTAGACAGCTCTTCCTCTTTATTGCCAAGAAGGATTCGGTCCCCAGTGTGGACAGATCAGTTTGTTTAGCCATTCACCCCTGGAAGTTCATCTGGGTTGTTTCCTATGTTTGGCCCTTACAAATAAAGCTGCTCAAGTTCAGGATTTTGTGTGAACATAAGTTTTCATTTCTCTGAGACAAAGGCCCAGGAATGCAACTGCAGGATTTAACGTAGCTGTGTATTTATTTATTTATTTACTTATTTATCTTTGGCTGCATTGGGTCTTTGTTGCTGTGCGCGGGCTTTCTCTGGTTGTGGTGAGCAGGGGTTACTCTTCATTGCGGTGCGCAGGCTTCTCATTGTGGTGGCTTCTCTTGTTGCGGAGCACAGGATCTAGGCACGTGGGCTTCAGTAGTTGTGGCACTCAGGCTCAGTAGTTGTAGCTCGTAGGCTGTAGAGCGTAGGTTCAGTAGTTGTGGTGCACGGGCTTAGTTGCTCCGCAGTATGTGGGATCTTCCTGGACCGGGGCTCAAACCCATGTCCCCTGCATTGGCAGGTGGACTCTTAACCACTGTGTCACCCGGGAAGTCCCGTATATTTAGTTTGTAAGGAAGCTGCCAGACCGTTTTCCAGGGAGGCTGTGTATGTCATGTTCCCACCAGTAATGCACGTGTGATGCAGTTTCTCCACATTCTCACCAGCATTTGCTTTTCTGACTGTTTTTTATTTTAGCTATTCTGATAGGTGTGTACCAATGTCTCACAGTGTTTTTTTTTTTAATATATAAATTTATTTATTTATTTTGGCTGCATTGGGTCTTTGTTGCTGTGCGCGGGCTTTCTCTAGTTGTGGCAAGCAGGGGCTACTCTTGGTTACGGTGCGTGGGCTTCTCATTGCAGTGGCTTCTCTTGTTGCAGAGCACAGGCTCTAGGCACGCAGGCTTCAGTAGTTGCGGCACACGGGCTCAGTAGTTGTGGTTTGCGGGCTCTAGAGCACAGGCTTAGTAGTTGTAGTGCACAGGCTTAGTTGCTCCGTGGCATGTGGAATCTTCCCAGACCAGGCTTGAACCCGCGTCCCCTGCATTGGCAAGCGGATTCTTAACCACTGCGCCACCAGGGAAGTCCCTCTCACTGTGGTT
>NW_006789046.1:907855-928702 GCF_000442215.2 Lipotes vexillifer | reverse complement strand
CGGACGCGCAGGCTCAGCGGCCATGGCTCACGGGCCCAGCCGCTCCGCGGCATATGGGATCTTCCCAGACCGGGGCAGGAACCCGTGTCCCCTGCATTGGCAGGCGGACTCTCAACCACTGCGCCACCAGGGAAGCCCTCACTGTGGTTTTAATTTGCATCTCTGACAAGGATTTGGACCATCCCCTCCTGTGTTCAGTTGCCATCTGTGTGGCCTCTTCAGGGAATGTCTGCTCATGTCTTTTGCCCATTTTCTGATTCAATTGTTTGCTTTTCTGCTACTGAGCTTTAAGAATTCTTTACATATTTTAGATACTAGTCTTTGGTTGGATTTGCGGTTTGCAGAGATCTTCCCCCAGCCTGCAGCTCGTCTTTTCGGCCTCTGAACAGGGTGGGTTTTGGGTTTGTTTCTCTTTTTAAACTTTTTACTTCTGAATAATTTCCAACTTACAGAAGTTGCTAGAATAGTACAAAGAGTCCCTAGATACTGCTCACCCAGATTCCCCAAGTATTAACATTTTACCATGTTTTCTTATGCTATTTTTTGTTTTTAATTTTTGGAACCATTTGAGAGCAAGTTACAGACACGATGCCCATTCTCTCTTAATGCTCACCTGTGTATTTCCCGAAATAAGCACCCACATAATGTTCAAAATCAGGATGTTAATATTTATATGATACTGCCCTTTACTCACAGACCCCAGAAGAGTTTCACAGATTGCCTCAATAATGTCTTATCCAGAAGCCAATCTAGGATTACACGTTGGATTGTTTGTCACTTGTCCTTAGTCTACTTAATTTCAAAATCAAAATCTTTCTTTGTGGTTTTGTCACTTAGGCTCGAGAAAGCTTTTGTTCCACACTTATGGTTTTTTTTCTCTTTTTTTTGCCGTGCGCGGGCCTCTCCCTGTTGTGGCCTCTCCCGTTGCGGAGCACAGGCCCCGGATGCACAGGCCCAGTGGCCATGGCTCACAGGCCCAGCCGCTCCGCGGTATGTGGGATCTTCCCGGACCGGGGCACGAACCCACGTCCCCTGCATCGGCAGGCGGGCTCTCAACCACTGCGCCACCGGGGAAGCCCTCCACACTTTGGTTTGACGGTCAGCACCTTGGAATTCAGGGAGGAAGACAGAGCAAACAAAACATGCGTAACAGATGGGCAAACTGAGGTGGGCAAGTGGAGGGGCTCAGTCAGAATGGTACAACTGGCCAACAGTGTGGTTTCCAGGTTCACTAGCCCCTTCCCAAGACCACACAGATCCCAAGCTAGGACTCTGAATACCTCTGTCAGCTGATAAGGCAACCCAGAAAGTCAGAAGACGAGAGGACCACTTTTGAAAAATCTAATTTAAAATCTGATTTTAGGGCTTCCCTGGTGGTGCAGTGAATCCATCTGCCAATGCAGGAGACACAGGTTTGAGCCCTGGTCCAGGAAGATCCCACATGCCACGAAGCAACTAAGCCCGTGCACTACAACTACTGAGCCTGCACTCTAGAGCCCACGAGCCACAGCTACTGAACCCAAGTGCCACAACTACTGAAGCCTGTGCGCCTAGAGCCTGTGCTCCGCAACAAGAGAAGCCACCTAATGAGAAGCCCGCGCACCGCAGTGAAGAGTAGTCCCTGCTCGCCACAACTAGAGAAAGCCCACACGCAGCAACGAAGACCCAGTGCAGCCATAAATAAATAATAAATTTATTTTTAAAAATCTGATCTTAAAAATCTTTACCTTTAGGGCTTCCCTGGTGGCGCAGTGGTTGAGAGTCCGCCTGCCGATGCAGGGGACGTGGGTTCGTGCCCCGGTCCGGGAAGATCCCACATGCCGCGGAGCGGCTGGGCCCGTGAGCCATGGCCACTGAGCCTGTGCGTCCGGAACCTGTGCTCTGCAACGGGAGAGGCCACAACAGTGAGAGGCCCGCGTACCGCAAAAAAAAAAAAAAAAAAAAAAAAAAAAGTCTTTAGAACTGGTCTTTCTTTATATTTCATGACTATGATATTTTTGAAGTGCCTTTGTAAAATATCCCTTACTTTGGGTCAGTGCCTAGATTCCGCTTCTGCACTTTTGGCAGGATTATATCAGAAGTTATGCCGCTTTCTCCCCGGTGCATCATATCTGGAGGCATGCAACATCTGAAGTTCCAGCGCTGGTGGCAGTAACGTTCATCACTCAGGTAAGGTCGCGTCTGTCAGGTTTCTCCATTGTAAAGTTAATCAATAAGAATTTGAACTCACTAGTGAATAAGGGATAATTAGTAAACACTCGGTGATGAGAAAAGTGGAATCTATGTAAATATCCTGTTTCCCATCAGCCTTTCACCAGCGGTTTGAGCCTTTGTCATTGATTCTTCCCTGAATCAGTTATTGATGTGCTGCTTGCCAAATGGAAGTTTTCTAATTCCACTATTCCTTCTACATTTAAGAGTCAGCTTTTTCTTCCATTTCTGTATTCATTCATTTATTTATATCATGAATTATTTATAGCATAAATAAAGATAACAATCCATTACTATCTTTATTGTGTTGCTCAGATTTTTCTGGATTTGGGCAGCAGGAGCCCTTTCAAGTTACTTCCCACCCTTTGACACCCCCATTGTTCTTTGACGCTTCCTTACCTTCTGCCAACCCAAGACATTCCATTTGGAGATTCCCTGCCCCAGCCCTGGAATCAGCCATTTCTCCAAAAAGCACTGGTTCCTTCTAGTGGATAAGGGCATTTAGAAACCAAGATCTGGGCACTAAGTGTGCTCGTGGCTATTGTGATTTCACTGTTTCTGGGTCCTTTTGGCAAACAGAGCCAAGAAACACATACACACTCACACTCACACACACACACACACACCCCTACATCTATATTAAAAAACATGAGTTCATACCAATATCACAACTGTAATCTAGCTCCATGGAACTGATTCTAGGCTTCCTCCTTCCCACATTTGAAATTCCCTTCTCCAGAGGTGAGAAGCCTGGCTTCTCATCTTCAAGACACATACCAATGACTGTTCTGCCCTGTGTCTAGCTCACCAACCACATGCCTGCGTGGGCCAGTTCCTTGGCCCCGACTAAAAGGAATGGAAAAGAAACAGTGAAGAGAAAAGCAGAGGAGAGTGTATTACCCTCTGCTGCTGCTGTGACAAATTACCACAAACTGGGTGGCTTAGGACAACAGGAGTCTATTCTCTCACAGTCTGGAGGCCAGAAGTCCAAAATCAAGGTGTCAGTAGCGTTGTTTCCTTCTGGAGGCTCTGAGGGAGAGTCTGTCTGTTCCGTACCTTTTCTACCTCTGCTGGCTGCTGACTACCCTTGGTGTTCCTTGGCTTGTGGCTACGTCGCTCCAGTCTCTGCCTCCATCATCATGTGGCTTCTACCCTCTGTGTGTCTGCATGAAGAATCCCTATTCTTATAAGGACACCAGTCACTGGATTAGGGCCCTGGTTTATGACACTGACTTCCTGTTGTAGTTTAGTCGCCAACATAATCACAGGCAGGTTAACTAATCTTACCTCGATCACACCTGCAAAGGCCCTATTTCCAAGTAAGGTCACATTCACAGGTATGGGGGTTTAGGACTTGGACAGTTCAGCCCACAGCACGGTGGAACCTGTATTTGTGAGAAGCCCAGGGGCTCACTGCTGCACAGTCTCACAGGACTCCTGGGCTTGGTGTCCGAGTTCAGTAGGAGGAGGCCCTGGAACCAGAGGGCAGAGGGGGAGCCTTGGGGCAGGGCTTTGGGAGGAGCCAGAGGAGCCACAGGCAGTGCCCACCTGGAGCACTGGAGACGAATGGAGTGGGCTGTGGGCAGGACGGGCAGGGCGTGGGAGTCCCATCTGGGACAACGTTGATCACTCTGCCTGTAGCCTGGGAAGTGCTGGCTCAGGGACCCTCCACTCCTCAGCCCGCCTTGAGCCCCAAGCCCCAGGAGGGAAGTTGTGTCTTGGTTCTTTCAGCCTCGGCACTGCAGAGGCCTAAGGTCTGGGGTCTGGATGGGCCAGGACAGGCCCGAGAGGTTCTTCCTGGGCTGGGGGAGAGGTGGGCAGCATGCTGGCTGAGGGGGTCTCTGCAGGTTCTCTCAGTCCTAGGTCTGCCCCCAGGTGTGACAGCTGAGTGGCCCTGGACAACAGCCAAACCCTCCCTGGCTCAGATTCCTACCTGTAAGATGAGGGGCTGGACCTGAGGCCCCTAACCTGGACAGCTGCCGTGTCCCCCTCCCCCCACATTCAGGCTCTGCGGTGGCATCAGGGCCATTTTGAAACCCATCCTGGGCCTAAAACTTAAAAGATAGCCTTGGCCAAATGAGCACGTGCTCTGAGCGGAAAGATGTCGGCTGCTCAGGCCTGTTGGGGATGAGAGGACCCTAAGTCTGGAGGTCAAGCAGGGGTGCTCCCCAGAGGCACTGCTAAGTGCTGCCAGCCCCTGGAGAGACTGGGGGTTCCAGAACAAGAGAACTTGCTCTCACGTGTGTGTTGGGGGTGGGGATTGTGTTCAGGTGTTAGCAGCATCTGGAGTTCAAGAAGGAAACCAGATGATGCTGAGCCATTTGTGGGGGAGTGGGCTCTCACCAGAGAGATGGGGCTCAGAGCGAGATCACTGCCAGTCTGGACACTAGGACCAGCCCCAGGTTCTGCCCCGTTCATGGTTCTTTCTGGGGCCTGGATTTGGGGGAAGGGACTAGAAATGGCTGGAGCACTCCTCATCCCCGACACAGGGAGGCGCCTGCCCTCTGTGCTCATGGGTTCATTTGTTTGATGAATTTGTCATAACTTGAAAGGCTCTGGTTTATAACACTAACTTCCTGTTCCAGCTCAGTTGCCAACATAACCACAGGCAGGTTAATTGCACGTCCATCAACCCGCCTGGGGAGATGGCCTCCCTACCATGTGGCTCGAGCTCACGCGTGGGCCTAGCCTTGGTGTGGGGAGGCCGGGCCAGCCCTGGTGGCTCAGCTGTGTGAGCCTCCCAGCCATGTCCACAGCCCAGAGAACCACACCTAATGGCCCACCGTGCTCCAGAGCCCCCTTCTCCAAAATTTCCTGAGAAGTGGCCCAGCTGTGGGGCACCCTCAGTGTTTGCTAGAGGACTGAGAATTGGGACAGCCTTCTTAGAGAGTCATTTAGCAATAGTTGTCCCCAAAATGTGAGTGCTTTTAACTAGCAACTCTGCTTCCAGGGATTTTCCAGTAGCTGAGCCCACCAGGAGTCCAGATGTGGAGCAAGGACATTCACAGCCCCCAAGACTGGACAGGAGCTGAGCACCCAGGGGAGTGGGGGGAGAGTCAGTGACTCTGCTGTTCAAAGCTTGGCCTCAGACACTTCCCTCTACCTCTCAAACATCAGTCTCCCCATCAGTCAAATGGGCGTGTGGGCCCTGCCTCACAGATGGCAACTCCCACAGGTGCACACAGAGTGTTTGCCTCTAACTCCATCTGCTCCGAGGAAGGGACCAGGGCCAGGTTAAGGCAGGAGGCCGAAACCAGCATTTGCAGGTGTGCATGCATGAGTGTGCATGCGTAAGCACGCGTGCTCGTGTGTGCACATGCGTGAATATTTTAACTGGAAATTAATGTTGGGAAGGGGGAGATGGAGGCCTGTGGCCATTAGAAATGCTTAAATTCCCTAGGTGTGGGTCACATAATATTTCTGTCGGATGGCACAGCGCTAAAAGATGAGTCAGGGAGGAGACCAGCAGCAGGAGGACAGGATGAGGATGTGACCAGAGGAAAGAACAGCCCTTCTCCAGGGAGAAAATCAACTGCTGTCTGAGCCCAATTTGAATTGCCCCAAACGCAGCCAGACCTCACCACAACTCAGAGCCCCTCTCCTCCTTGGAGCAGGTCTGGGACCCTCATCCTCCCTGACTGGCTGGTGGTCGCTCCCCCACAGCGTGTGCTCCCCTCTGCCTCCATGAGCCCTCTCAGACTGCGTCCTCGCCGTCCACCCAAGATGGGGAGAGCTGCCCACTTGCCAGGGCCAGTGAGGGAGTTGGAGTCCAGGTGCTGCCATAATAAGTAACCAAAAACTGGGTGGCTTAAAATAGCAGAAATGGATTCTCTCAGTCCTGGAGGCTGGGAGTCCAAAATCCAGGTGTCTGCAGGGCCACCTCCCTCTGAAGGCTCGAGGGCACGTCCTTCCTCATCTCGTCCAGCTTCTGGGGGCCCCACAAGTCCCTTGGCTTGTGGCCACATCACCCCAACCTCTGCCCCCATCTTCCCATGGCCTTTTTCTCCTGCCTCCCAAATCTCCCTCTGCTTCTTTCTTTTTTATTAATTAATTAATTAATTTTATTTATTTGGCTGCGTCGGGTCTTAGTTGCGGCACGATGGCTCTCTAGTTGTGGCACATAGGCTCCAGAGCATGCGGGCTTTGCTGCCTCGTGGCACGTGGGATCTTGGTTCCCCAACCAGGGATCAAACCCACATCCCCTGCACTGGAAGGCAGATTCTTAACCACTGGACCACCAGGGAAGTCCCTCTTTGCTTCTTTCTTGAAAGGACACTTGTCATTGGATTTAGGGCCCCTCCTCATGAAGGATGATCTTGTCCTGAGAGCTTCACCTCAGTTACATCTGCAAAGACCCTTTTTCCAAACAAGGTGCCATTCACAGGATCTGGGTGGACACATCTTTGGGGTGCCCCCATCCAACACACTGCAGTGGGATTACCAAGATATCACAGGCTCAGGAACAGAGCTGCTCCCGGCCATATGATTAAGAATGTGTGCTGTGGGGACTTCCCTGGTGGCTCAGTGGTTAAGGATCCACCTGCCAATGCAGGAGATATGGGTTCGAGCCCTGGTCCAAGAAGATCCTACATGTCGTGGAGCAACTAAGCCCATGTGCCACAACTACTGAGCCTGAGCTCTAGAGCCCACAAGCCACAACTACTGAAGCCCACGTGCCACAACTACTGAAGCCCATGTGCCTAGAGCCCGTGCTCTGCAACAAGAGAAGCCACAGCAATGAGAAACCCGTGCACCTTGATGAAGAGCAGCCCCCGCTCACTGCAACTAGAGAAAGCCCACACACAGCAATGAAGACCCAACCCAGCCAAAGATAAATAAATGAATAAATTAATTAAAAATAAAGAAGAATGTGTGGTGTGGGGTCTGAGAGCTGTAGGCAAGCCACCAAATTCCTTAACCAAAATGCCAGGCGTGAACAAGCCTGCAGTGGGGGCTAGGCCTGGCCCAGGGGGCCCTTCAGCGACCATGACTGTGGTTTTGACCGAGAAGGAGAGTGAGGAGAATGAGCACATGGGAGGCCCTCGTCCACGGACACTCCCCGCCTCCGGGCTTCCCTGCGTCACCAGGGCCGACCCAACATCCACCTGGCTCCTCTAATCCCCACCTAGAGAGTCTTCCCCGTGATCGTGGGGGGACAGGTGGACTCAGGGAGGTGAAGTGAGCTGCCTGGCTCACCCAGCCAGTACCTGGCAGACCTGGGTTTGGGCCTGGGTCTGTCTGAGCCCGGGGCCCTGCTGCCTCCTGACACCAAAGAGGCATTTGTCTGGGGGTGGAGGCCCTGCAGCTCCCGCTGGGCACACAGGAAGTGAAGGGTCCCTTCCCATGTCATTGGAGGGGACCCAGGGCACACGGCAGGCCTGTGGGTGTCTGGTGTGGTGTGGGCCCTGGGTGTGGTCTTGCACGATGTTCGACGGGGGACAGGGGCACAGGTGTGGGTGCCCACGGGGGCCACATATGGTCCGGACACCTTGAGACATGAGGGGTGTATGGGGTCAACCTCCTGGCCACACAGAGGAGGGCAGGGTTGGCTGGGGCCTGGGGCAGCCTCTCTCCTTGATCAGCGAGGGATGAATCGAGCAGGCAAGGCCTGGGAGCCACTGGCCTTTTTGCTGCAGATATGCCACTCAAACCTTTGAACTTTGGACCTCAGGTTCATTAATAATGTAAATCACCCAACAGGAGAAAGAAGCAGGAACTGGGCTGGGCCTGGCCTGCCAGGCGTGCCATCTGCCTGCCCCCCACCCTCGGGCGGGGCCCCAACCCTGTTCTCTCCCAGGCACCCTTGCCTCTGGCTCAGCCCATTCCCCAGGGACCCCATTGCTCAGCCTTGGTCTCCCCACCAGAGGCCTTCCCAGGTGAGGAAGGCCGTGGGCACCTGGAGCCAAGGTAGTTGGAAGGTGAGAGCCCCTCCCCCTCCCACCCTACCTGCTTCTAAGGGCTGGGCCCAGCGAGGAGGGGGACAGCCCCCCAACACTTCTCAGAGCCCCCCTTGGCCATGTGGACGTCTGGTCCACTCTGTTTGTCCTGAGCCAGAGGCCAGTAGCGGCCCTCTCTGAGACTCGTCCACCAGAACCCAAATCCTGCACTTCCTGAGGTTTGTGGGGCTGGGTTGGGGGTCAGGTGGGCAGCAGCCTTAGCTCAGGCTGGGGCAGATGGCCTGCGTCTGAGTGCTGGCTCCCCTCCTTTCTGCCTGTGTGAGCGGGAGAGGGGATAGGGATGGGGAGAGGGGGAAGCAACTAACCCAACCAGATGGCTGGGGGGGCCACTGTGCCCTGCGTGCCTCTCAGCGGTGGATCCTGACCCCTGAGCGAGCCTTTCCAGAGGCCCCTGACCCTGCGGGGGAGCCTGGTCTCAGCCCAGGGGACTGGGTCCCACATAGCCCACCATCACTTGACACCCAATGCCCTCGGCCATGGCATAGCATGTTCAGGGTGTGGGTCTCTGGTGGGCAGGGGCCTAGCCGCCCAGGGCTCACCATACTGTAGGTGTTCAGGAGACAAGTGCTCAGTCACCAGCCGCACCCCAGCTTTGGGGGAGTGGGAAGGACTTCTGGGGGCTGCTCTGCGTTTCCCCTGGATGCTGTGGACTGAGGAGCACAGAGCTAGAGCAGATGGCACCCTCCCTGAGTCCAGCTGGTGGCCTCCATAGGGCCTGGGGGAAGAGGTAAGGCAAACTGAGGCACCCCAGGGCCTATGACCTGTGGGGCAAAGCCGGAGCCTCGGGAGAACCATGACCACTGAGCCAGGGCAGATTCACAGGGCAGCCAGTGAGGGAGTGGGCGCCCCAGGTCTCCCCAACAGAGTGGCTGTGGGACGGCATTCTGTGGGCCCCACTGTCACCTCCACTGCTCACTAAGAGGGAACAATGCTTAGTCACTGCCTAGCCCAGACCCACTGCAGTGGATTCAAGCCATCAGGCCCACAAATAACCCTTGGCCCTCCCCACCTCCATCTGCCCTTCCTGCTTCTTGGAAGTCCCTCCTGACCCACGCCTTCACTTGCTGTGGAGTCACTGCAAGGTCCTCCGGCTTCCAGGGGAGGCTCTCTAGCAATTCTCCCCTCTGTAGTTGGGTCTCCCTGCTCTCCCCAGCAGGGCTGAGATCCAAACCTGGCCAACGGATGCCTAGTATGCGGCGTCCACCTCTGGATGACCAAAAACTCCTCAGAAGCAAAGCGCATGCCAGAGCCAGGCCGGGACTGGGATGCTGCCATGTTCAGCTCCTGTTCCCAGCTGAACCTGGTGTGGGAAGGGGATTCTGTGGCATAGGCTGAGTATTTCTCAGCCTTCCCCCCACCTGGGTCCCCTCACCCAGGGCCACCCCCTCATCTCCCCCAAAGACTGCCGCTATTTAAAACGGGAAAATATTGGGTTTAACAACGTTGTTTTGAACCTTGGGACTTGACACGGATTTTTAACCCTTGTCCTGTGTGTCCCCTGGACCCCAGCCACAGAATTGGGGAAAGACAGTGCATCCAACACCCACTCCAGGGTTAACGGAGGCCAAAAAGCAGCCACTCTAGTTCTGAAGCGCCCCCAGCCCCAGGCGCTGATCCCTGGTCCCGTGGTCACCACGGGAGTGTTGGTGCAGACAAAGCTGTGTTCATCCAGCCCTGGGTTTGATGATAGCAGCACAAGGACCCCATTCTCTGCTGTCCCCAGCTGCATTCCCTCCCCAGCGAGCCTGACATCCCGGGAGGGCCCCTCCCTCCCTGCCTGAGGGTGCAGGCTCAGCTGCTGGGGCTCCAGGAAATTCACAAGGGGCCTGCACTGGGGAGCCCGTTCTGCCTGAATGGTAAAGACAGCTGCAGGTCGGCTCATCACGTCTTCAGTGGGAAGCTGCCCACATTTTTACAACTGATTTCTGAACCTAAAAGTGGAGGTTCACATCCAGCCTGTTAAACGTAATCTTGTTGGTTTCAGTCCAATGTGACCTTCTGGAATCTGGCTTCCAGATTCTTGCCATATATCAGCAGCTCTTCCCAGCTGCAGCAATGGTGACGTGCCTTGCTGTACCTTCATCCCAGTGACTCAGACAGGCTGGCCTGGCAGAGCCTGCAGAGGGGGCTTTCCAGGGAAAACAGGGCTCTGGTGGCACCCTTCTGTGTGTGCTGAAGCCCAAAGCACCCAACTGTGGTCATGAGGCCCACATTTTTCTGTTCTCCATCTACAAGGGTAGGAGGCATGTGGAAGTCAGGACACAAGTCTGCCCCCATGAGTCTTGGGGCTGTCAGGGACCCAAAACCAGCCAACCATGTCCTGACTTTGCAGAAGAACCTGGGGCACAGGTACCTAGCCCTTGGGTGAGAACATAGGAGAGTTATTCACTGTCTCAGTCTGTTTGCCCATCTCTAAAATGGGCATGATCATCATTACATCTGCATCCCAGTCTGTCCAGAGGGTTAAGTGGGTGTTAAGGACACCATCTGGCACCCCAACCCACATGTTGTCATCTAGGCCAAAGAGGTAGACCAGTAGGGTTGCCCAAAGCCTGCCCTCTGAATCCAAGTCTGGGCCCCCAGCCAGGACTCTGTCCATCCCCTGGGGCTGCCCCTTATGGGGGAGGCCGGGCGGCGAGGCAGCAAGGCTACCTGGTGGGGCTGTGTTCTCTCTTGGGAATATTGGCAGTTCTTTCTCCCATTGGCCCCACTGGGGGTCCCTCATTCATTCTCTCTCTGAGAAGCACTCAATCCCCCTCAATCCCCACTTGTTAAAAGGCAGCTCCTCAGCCCCAGCTGTGTACCCCAGTAGGACAATGTAACTTGTCCAAGCCTGGAGGTCTCAGGCAGCACGTGACCAGGTGGTTGCTAAGTGGGGACCTCCTCCAGGCCAGCGGGCAGGGCAGGGAGGGCCATGGTGTAAATTTTGGAGGTGGAGGAGGGTGGGGGGCAAGTGCTTCGAGGGGCCATGCGGCTGCCCAGAGTCCCTGGCGTGACCTTCCCAGCCAAGGGGACAAAGGCCGGCAGGACTGGCGGCGCCTTTAAGGACGTGGCGCGGCGGGGTCAGTGACTGAAAGGGCCCGGGGCGCCCCGGCGGGTACCGCGCCGCGGGCGGAGGAGTGCGGGCTTTCTCGGCCGGAGGCCCCAGGGGTGCCCTACGTGGTCGCTTGCCCTGTTTTCCCCACTTCCTTGGGGTGGGGGCTGGGTGGCCGGGGTCCTCCTTCTCCCGGCGCCGGTTTGTCTTGGTGGGGGCGGGGAGCTCCGCGCTGGATGCGAGGGGTGGGGAGGGCCGGGGGCGCGTTGTCGCCCCTATCCCGGCCCGGGGCCCTCCGAGCAGGAGAAAACGAGGTGCTTCGCTCTCCTCTCTGCCCGGGGCGCGTGGAAAGGAGCGGAGATTCCGCCCGAAACCCGGCGGAGAGTCGGCGGGCCGCGGGGGATGGGGGCCGGGGCGAGGGTCGCGGTCCCTCCCCCAGTACGCCGGCCAGGAGCCTGAATTCGGGAGGAAGCATTGGCGCGGAGCTTCCGAGCGCACCAACTAACGCGACCACTCGGCCTCTAGTCCCCCAGCCCCTCCCCGAAGGCGCGGAGAGCCGGCGTGGGGGAGAGAGATTAGATTTCGCTCCGCTCTCATCAATTTTCTGTTTAATGTCACCGGGCCCCATTGTGGGAGAGGGAAGCACGTCACCCAGGCCATAAATTTGCGATTATGGCGCCTCCGGCCGCCCTCCCATTCTAGGGACCAGGCGGACTCGGGCGAGCAGATCGGACACTGGCTGCCCGGACCGGAGCCGGAACCGCTTTGGAGCCGCCGAGCGGTAGGTGCTGTGCGCCGCTTCTCCTGACGCGGGTCAGGGGCGCCCGGCTCCGCCCGCCCTGCGGCGCAGTTCCAAAGGGATTTTGTTTCTGGCTGGGATGTAGGGACGCTGATTTTTCCTCACCCGCCTCGGGAGGGGTTTTGCATCGAAAATTCCTCCTATTAAAAAATACAAATGCAAACTAAACAAAATCAGTTCTGGTGGAAAGAAAAACCCATGTTTGCGTCTGCGCTTCCACCCGCAAGAGCAGAAATCGGCCGGCCAGCCTTGAGGTGTGCTTATTGAAATGGACCTGGGCCCAGAGCCTGCCAGAGACCCAGTCCTGGTGGAATGTGCTCAAAAAGGCTCTGGCAGAAGTGGTGGGGGAGGAGGGGCAGGGGGGGTTGGGGGCAGGCAGCACAGAGCCCGGCTTGGTGCTGGCTCCAGGGTAGACTCCTCTGGCCATCCCGGTTTGAATCGTTGGAAGAGGGAGTTTTCTGGGGAGTCACCCTTTGGAACACTTTCCTGCCCCCCCCCATTACCGCCTGTAGCAGGTATTGATGAATCATGAATTGGGGTGGAATATGTATTTGTACAGGTCAGAAGAAAACAGACCTATTGAATGATTTTTAATTAATTGGTTCGACTGTCCTGCAAGAGGCGGTGGCCAGAGGTGGTGGCCGTGCTTAGGCCAGGCCTGATCAGTGGTGGTGTAGCTGAGCCCGCCAGACCAGCTACCTGTCTCTGAGGACTGGGGGGAAAGGGCTTTGCTGCAGGCCCTGGCTGCTCTGTGGGAATTTTGATGGGAGTAATTTATTTTTGGTCTATATATGCCGCAGGTAACCAGGCCAAGGACTCAACACCCACCTTCCCCAGAAATAAGAGACAGGAGGAAAAGGTGTGTTTGTCGCCTTCCCAGCCCTCATGCCCAGCCCTGGTTTCTTCCCAAAGGCAGCCTGGGGAGGGAGCCCCCAGACTTGGTCATCAGACACAGGAGAAAGTCCTAGGGCTACAGGACAGGATGGGGGTGTGACTCAGCCCAAGGGCAGGAGGTTTGTGGGGTGGGGGCCCAGACTGCTGGGCCCGGGTGTGAGTGGGGAGCTTGGCAGGCACAACTTTAGAGCAGGAAGAGAACTGGAGGGTGGGGTGTGTGGCCCCTGAGACTGGAACCGCCCAGGTCTCCGTTTTGTGTGTAAGAAGCAAGTCTGAATGGGCAGCCCTTTACCCTCTGGAGCCTCTGCTGGGGCAGATTTGGGAGGGGGAGTCTGCTGGGGGCTGGGGCTTTTCCAAGTCTGGGAATTTGAAGAAATCCAGTGGGGAAGCTGACTTCAGGGTGGAAGGGGCAGGTGCCGCTCCTGCTGCCTGGGCTCTGAAATTGGTGCTCAGAGGAATTTGCTGGACAGAGTGGTGGGGGTGGGAGCTGATGAGCTGTGGCCCAGCAGATTAGGGGTTGCCGGTCCCAGTCCCTGTCCTTTAGGTTCTACTCCCGGCCTGGTTGGCCTGCTCTGGCTCTGCCTGGGCCAGCTGGATTTTATCAGGGGAGACTCTGACACTCAGCCTGCACCCCTCTCTCAGGGCCCTCCCGCCAGTGTGAGACCAGGCCTGGAAAGTCTGGCCCTGGAGGCCCTGTCCAGACATACTCTGACAGTGACACGTGTAAACACACCCAAACACAGCCGTGAATGAGCAGAGCAGCCTGGGCAGCAACTGCTTACTCGGCACTTCCTGTGGCTGGGCTCCGAGGACGGGTCTGGAGGGAGGCAGGTGTCTTTCCAGGGAGGGCGGCAGCCAGGGTCTGGTTGGGGGTGTGCCTGGAAGCACCAAGTAACCTGTAACCCACCCCTCATTAGGCCCTGCAGAGCTTTTGTCCCCAGGAGGGGCAGTTCCAGCCACTGCCATCTGCCCCTATACCCGCAGACCGGGTCTGGGCTCTGGTCAGTAGGGCCCTTCCTTACAAGCAGGAAGACAGAGGGCCCAGCTTGGGTCAGCCGCCTGCGAGGAGGTGCCTCAGTGCATCATCCCCAATTTCAGCATTAGAGGGTGAGTATAGGTCCCCAGAGAACCTGCTTCCCTCTCCCTCCCATTGCCTTCCATGGCCACCCCCAGACTTCCTGTGGGGAAGGAGCAGGGCTGGCCTTTGGGGAGGGCAGCCCGGCACCATTGATTCTTTTCAAGACTCCCTGACGAGTCCCCTGCCTTCCTCCGGCCTAGATGAGAAAGTGACTGGGAGGCTGGAGGGACAGGACAGAGGGGAGTAAGGAGGGCAGTGGGGAGGCTCCCCTTCCCCCCTCCCCTGGGGTCTCAGGAGTCCCCCACTCCCATTATCCCCTTTAACACTAATAAAAGGTCAGGGAGGAGCCTGGCAATGGGATGCTCCTACCCATTTATGAAAATCACTTCAATTTAACCCAGATGGGCCTCCTGGTTGATAACCTCACACAACCAGCACCCTGAATTATACTTTCCGTGTGAACACACCGGCTTATATTTAAAGCAGCAGCCACAAGTTACAACTCTGTGTTTAACAAGCACCTTTCCTGAGCGGAGGGGGCTGGGCAGCCTCCTGACCTGGTTGGACAAACCAGTAACAGAATCACCCCCCCCAGGAGGGCGGGGCCCGGGGAAAGCTGTTCATCTGCCTTCGAAGTCTGGCTCCCCTGCTGCTCTTGTTGCCTTTTAAAACTTCCAGCCACATCCCCAAGTCTGTCTTGGAGCCTGTCTGTGGCCTGCAGAGACCAGCTGTGCCTCCCTGACATGCCGGGGCTCCAACTGAGCAGGGCTCAGGCCTCAGCATGCAGGCCCCTTGCTCAGGCCTGAGCTGGGACCTCTGGAAGGGATTCAGCCCAGCGCACAGGGCCTGGGAAATGTTGGAGGAAGGCCTCGTGGGCGGGCTGTGTGACTGGAGGACCCTCCTGCCTGGCCTGGCTCCTGACAACTCTTCATCCTCTGTCGGCTGCTTCCCCTTGACCCTGGGCCTCAGAGTGGCCCCCTCCCCTGCCACCTAGCCCCCTGGGCCCCTGCAGGCCCTGCTAGATAATGAAGAGGCTGTGACTGGAGGCTTTGTTTTCGGTGGGGGCAGCCCGCTTCCCTTGGTAGGGGGTGTCTGGGAGATCTTTGCCTTCCCCTCCCCTCCAACATAGGCCTGCCCCAACAAAGCTGAAGCCCACAGACAGAAGATGGGCCGAAAAGAAGGCCGCCCCGGGTCTAGGCACAAATTCCCCCTGCAGCACCTTGGAGAGGACCCTCGGGGATGGGGTGGGGGCTTCTCAACCCCACTCATAGCCAGAGCTGAGGGCACCTGGGCAGGCAGGGGTGCAGGCTGCTCTAATGAGTGCCTAGTGAGTGGGAGCCAGGGTGGGACGTGGGGGCTTCTGGGGCCTGGTCTGGGCTGGCGCCCTCAGACCTTCCCCCCACACCCCTGCCCCCTTCAGTCGATCAGCCAAAGGCCTTGGTGAAAAGAACCACCTGCCACATCTGGTGGCAGAAGACCTCCTTCAGGGGATGGGGTGGGGCCCAGCCCTGCTTCCTGGGGCTGGAGTGGTGCTGAGGCTGAGCTCCTCCAGCCCAGGCACCTCTGGGAGTGCATTTGATTTTTTCTTCTACCCCACTTACTTGAGAGGGAGAAGCAAACCCCTAATCCCTGCACCAGATGCCATGTGGGGGTGGGGTAACGCTGCCCTCCAGCTGAGGGAGGGTGGGGGGGTACCATGAACCACACTGGGGCCCCAGTTCCCCATGCTGCAGGCTGGGCAAGTGCAAACCGGTGATCCCGGGGCCCCTCCGGATGGGCCTGCCTGCGCCACCCTCTGGCCCAGCCTCTGGACCTGGCCCCCTGTGCCTCTGGTGGGAAAAATTAAGAGTCAATCTTTGTCAAGAAATTGTTTCTAATTTGCCCTTTGACTAATGGCCCAGGGAACAATGGAGAGACACCCGACACACAATTACCCAGCGCAGCTCTGCTGCTCTCTGGCCCAAGCAGGCGTTTATTTGGAGCGGGGACTAATTCACAATTTTACGTAACTCACCCAACACCTCCACCCCCTTGCGTTAAAAAATGATTAATTTCATGATTTCAGACAGAGCGGGATGGTGGTCTTACGGGAGCGGGAGCGAGGAGCCCTGGATTTGCTGCTGCTCTCAGGGGAACTGTGTGCAGGGGCAAGTTCGGGGAGGGGCCCTAGGGCTGGGGATAGGTTGGGCGAGGGAAGGCAGGTTCTCCAGAGCACTGGTGCCAGTGTGTGCTGTGAACGTGTCGGTGTGTGATGTGCTGTATGATGCTGAAGTGTGTGCCCATGTGATGTTTGTGTATGTATGTGTGTGCATGTGAGAGAGTGGAGTGTGGATGGGTGATGTGCAAGGGTGCATGCCCAGGTGTCAGGGTACAGCTGGCTGCGTGGGGCCATAGGCCAAGCTCAGGTACCTGCCAGGCCTGTGCCCCTGCCAGAGAAAAAGAGAGCTGGGGGTTCAAGGACACCCAGGTAGTGTGCCAGGGTGGGTGGGCCTCGCCTGACTAGGAGCCCATTCATTTGTGAAACTGTGGGCAACTGCAGAAACCTGGACACCCCAGCTCAACCCTGACCTCACATCTCTATCCCCTCTCCTTTCTCCTTCCCCGCCCTGGTTCTCTCTCCCTCCCCAGTGGAAGGCTGGTCTGCAGATCCCTACACCATGTTCCTCTAAAATTAAAAACATTTGTTAGCTCTGGACAGCAGGGAGAGTAAAAAAGGAAACCAGGGAGGTTTTCTCTGACCTGATAGTGCGCCCAGCCAAACATGCCCCGGCCGGCCGGAGCCTCGGTAGGCCGCGTCTTCTGAGGGGGAACACGGGGAGCTTATTTTGGTACTGCGGGAGCTGCCGAGTGGCCAGGCGCCTGCGCTGGGCAGCTGCCAGCCCCTGCCACATCCAGCAGGCCCGTCTGCAGCTATTTGCTGTAACAACTCTTTTGAAACAGTATTAAAAAAAAAAAAATCCCACTAGATTTGTTTTCAAGTGACACTGGGGAGAGAAGGGGGGAAGCCAGGTGAACAGGGGGCTGCGTTTCGCCCTCCTCACGCGGGCAGCCTCTCTCTCAGGATGCGACAGGAGGGGCAGGGGACAGCACTGGGGGTTCTGAAAGCGAGTTCTCATCCCTTGAATTAGGAATGTGGCAAAGGCGAGCTGGAAGGATCTGAGACAGCCTCCGCAGGGGAGGGCGGACCCAACCCCCTGCCGTCCTCTGTCCTCCCATCTCGCTGGCACCCTGCAAGTCTTGGATTGTGTCTGGGGTGGGGCCCATCAGCCAGGCTCCAGGACCCTCGGACAATATTCTGCCCGCGGGGGATGGGGACAGGGTTGGGGGCCCCGGAGGGGCCTCGCAGCGGATGCCCCTCCTCACACACTCGTAAGGAGAGTGGGAGTCTGGAGGCCCCGCCCCCACCTGGCGGTCACAGGCTGGAGCCCCTTCCTGACTCTTGCGCGCCAGCGGGATAGCAGCGGCGCGCGCTCCGGGAACTCGGCGTAACTCCAGGGACGCCGCGGGTTGCCAAGGTGTTTTCTCTTGGATGGAGGATTTTTCTCTTATACACTTTTTATAATTTTTTTAAATTTCAAATGGAGCTTTACAACTTAAGGTAAAAAAAAGTTTCTGGGTCAGAAAACAAGCTCATCGGAGACAATAATGGGGAATTCCGCTTCCAAACTAGAGTGGGAAACGTGCGGGGGCTAGGGGCGCCCTGCTGGGGGCCGGAACTCCGAGGGCTGAGGGAAGCTGGCGGGGCCCCTGGACGTGCGGACCCGGCAGCCTCGGAGCGCCAGGCCACCGGATCAGGGGTGGTGGGAGCCCAGCGAGCTCAGGGACGGCACAGCTAGCTGCCCCCAGGCCTAGCTCCGGCCCCGCCTGGTCCTGCGCTGGGTCCAGGAGCCGAGGCCGTCCCCGCCCACCCAGCCAGCCAGCCAGCCAGCCAGCCACCCCTCCGAGGGCGCGATTTCTCCGGAGCCGGGCCAGGCTCAGGCTGGCTTTCCTTGGTGTGCGTGGGAAGCGGGCGGGCTCCGCACGCACCCGCTAGGGCAGGACCCGGAGGAACCCGTCCCCTCAACACTCACTCCGGGGCCGATGCTTTGACTTCTTCCTCCGGAAGCCACGGCACAAGCCCGGCGGTCCGCGCCATAACCGCATCCTCCTTGCCCTGAAGGCTGCGCCCAGCCCGCGCCGGCCCCCCCGGGCCCGCACCCGGGACCTAATTCAATCGCCCCCGGCCTAATGAATAGCTGTGCGCTAATCAGATCTCCGAAAGCTTATGAATTTATGCGTGCCGCCTCTCCTCTCGCGGCCGACGCGCACCACCCGGGGTCGCTTCCGAAGGCACCAAGTGGGACTGGCCAGGAGCTCGGGCCATGGGGGGCGGGGGTCCTCATCGCCCGGTAGGGGTGTCGCCAGAGCCGGGACTCGGGGCCGCGCGCCCTGTCCTGAGTCCCCGGCCCGGGCCCGCGGAGCCCGGCGCTTACCTGCCAGCCCCGGGCTCTCCGGAGCTGCCCCGCCGGCCGTGCCGCCCGAAGCGGGCTCCCAATTCCGGAGCCCCGCCCGCGGCCCGAGCCCCCACCCAGGTCAGAGATGCCCGCGGGGAAAGGCCGGCCGGGGCCGTGCGCCCGCTTCCCCTTTCTCTCTGGATTCCTTTGATCCGGTGGCTCTCTGCAGCACCTCGGCTCCGGGGCTGCCGGGGTCGGCCCGCGGGGGTCCTGGAAACGGTCCCCAGTTTATCTCCTTTCATCAAGCGGCCTCGGGCCGCCTTGAAACCGCGGAGCCAGTAATTGCTTTTTTCAGGAGGCCCTGTGCGGACTAGACAACAGCCAATCAGCGCCTTGTTTACACTCGGTGATTGACAGCCTACTGGCGGAGTGCCAGCCAATCCCGGAGGTCCTGCGGGAGAGGGCGGAGGGGCGGGGAAAGGAAGGTGACAACAGAAGGCCTCCGGCTTAACCCCTTCGTGTCCCTACCGGAATGAGCCGGCGGAGAATTTCTAACGCGTGTGCCTGTGCTGGTTGGCATCTAGTATAAATACCTTTTTTTTTCTGGTCCCTCAGAGGGGCAGGCAGAGCTTCACGTGGAGAAAGAAAAGTAAAAATAATGTATCCATCGCCACTAAGACATCGCCTTGACTCCAGAGAATAAATAACATATTTTTGGGAAACCAAATCTAACAGAAATATTTGGAGAATATCTTTAAAAGTAGCTTGCATCTGATTACGATGAAGATATTCGTTCAGTGGCTCTTTTAATTGAGGCGAGAATTTAGCAGATATGCAGGAAAGCAACATTGAAAAATACTATGCATGGTTTCCACACCGTGGGTATCAAGTTGAACATATTTTGAAAATCTAGTTGCAGATGAAGAAGGGGAAATCTTTGTTATGGCCATAAATCCCCGATTTTCATTTTGATCGGTGCTGCGGTGCAAAATGTAGCCAAGAGAGATAAAAACTGAAGTTCCGCAGATAGATGGCCAGAGACACAGGACCTTCTCCCCAGGGTCTGATCCCTGGGGCAGGGGGAGGAGAGGACCAGGCAGGCGACTCTAGAGCCCGTGGTACCCAGGCTGTGGGCGTGGGACATTCCTGAGCTCGGTCACAGCAGGCGGAGGCCTCGGAGTGGTGGAAGGGCCGGGCAACCCGGGGAGGCCTCCAGGCTTGGGACTCGGGCCTACCTGTGCCGGGTTCAGCCACCTGCCAGACAGATCCCAGGTATTTTAAAGAGCATCTGCTTCAACGCGTGTTGCTGTTTCTTCTCCTGGCCTCTGTGCTCCAGACGCCAAACTTTATACGTGCTGGATTAAATTTAAAAAAAAAAAAAAAAGCAAAAGCCTTCCCCTCGGCGTGGACACGGGCTCCCACTCGCCCCTGCTCCCTCTCCCTCCCTGCGCCAACACATTCCCATTCAGCAGCAACGATCTGCGCAAAGGAGCTGCGCAGTCGCCGGGCTTGAATTAGGCGCCATCGGGCTCAGTAGTAGCCCTGCTGCTCCCTGATTGGCAGCTCCCTGGCCCGGCGCCAGCCTATTGGGAGGCCTGTTTACGCCGAATGAGTGGCACGAGCTCCCGGCAGAGGAGGGCCGCGCGGCCAATCAGCGCGCAGGCTGCTCGGGGCTGAGTGGCACGAGCTTATTAGTATGCAGGGCCCGTGGCTCGCCGCGCCGGGCTGCAGGTTTGAGAGCCGCTCTGGATGGGCTCGCTAGAGTCGTTGTTGTGGAAGCGGTGCATTTACAGTGCAACAGTCAGCACATTGAAAATACCAATAGGAATACAAAACAAAGTCACATTTACTGGTTTAATTGTATTGCATTCAATTGTATCCAGGAAACAGCCTCCAGTAAGTAACTGAAATTGCTTTCATTTTTTTGTTTTTGTATTTTTATTATTTTATTTTTTATTTTGGCTTTGGGGATTTACAATTTTTTTAGTAAGAGAAATTCAGGGTTGCGATGTTAAGAAGTATATATCTTCCCTTTTAAAAAATCCGTTATAATGTCGAGCAGGCTTTTTTTTTTTTAAGGATGGACTATATATAAGAGCGATTTTTTCTCCCTTTGAAAAATCTTATCGATCGCTTTAAAATTCCCCCCGTAATGCGTCCTTGCTTTGCTCTGAGCGCTTGTTGTCTCGATCGACACCCAGCATTAAAAATAAATGATCGCGACAGGACAGGGACCGCCAGGCTGCGTCTGGCGCAAGCCGCGCGGGCGGCTCCGGGTGGACAGTCGGCGAGGTCCCCGACGCAGCCAACGCGCTCCCGGCTCTGGCGGCACCACGAACGAACCCCAGTTGTTCGCCCCACACACACCCTGCTCCCCTCCCCCGAGCAGCCTCGGGTCAGCCCCGCCCGGTCGCTCCGCGGCGCCGGGAACCGGCTGGCTC
>NW_006789046.1:904460-907515 GCF_000442215.2 Lipotes vexillifer | reverse complement strand
GGGGGGGGGGGTGTGAGGGTGGAGGAGGTAGGTGGCCAAGCGAGGCTAGCGCAGCGGGGCTTTCTCCCCGCGCGCATTCCGGGCAGTGTGCGGGGCTCAGGCCACCGCCCGCGAGGCGGGGTCTGCGGGCGGGTGCGCCCTGGGTTGCGGGGGTCCGGCGCGGCCCCGGGCCTCGGTCCTCTCCCGGCGTGCGGGGGGGATGGTGTCGGGCGCGACCGTTTCGCAGGGAGCGGGTTCTGGTGGCGGCGCCCGAGCAGCCCGCGCCCCGCGCGCGCCGGGCCCCAGCCCAGCCTGCAGGTCCGACAACGCCAGCGCACTCGGAGACGGCGCCGGGGGATGCGGGCGGCCGAAGCAAGGGCAGGTTTTTCCGTGTATAAGTTGAAACCGAAGCAAACCCGAAGGAGCCCCACATCCTGGAGCGCTTGAGCCACGCGCAGAGGGACGGGCGGCTCCAGGGACCGCGCCGCGGGGTCCTGGGGAGGAGCCCGGCTTTCCGAGGTTCGGCTGTTTCCAAAATACCCTTGTCGGCGATTTTCCAGCCGGCGTGGGGCCCCGTGCCCGCCACCGTTTTCGCTCCGTTTCCTCTCTGAGTCCGGCCCGATCCGAGGCTGGAGCTGTCCTTTGCTGCGGCCTCTCCTGGAGCTGGGGGGAGGGGGCTCGGAGCCCTAGGACTCGCGAATGGCGGCGCCTGAGCTCCGGGCTCGGGGCTCCGGGCCCAGGCCGGGGCGGCCGCGCGTCGCCGCCCCGCTCCCTGCCTGGCTCGTGTTCCGCAGGCCCCCAGGAGCCGCTCTCTGGCGGGCAGTGAGGCGCAGCGCGGCCTCTCCCCGGGAGCAAAGAACACAAAGAAAAGCTCCCTCCGACCTGGTAAGAATCTCTGCGGCACAGACGAGCGACAATAACCCACCTCCTTCCGCGTAAAAAGTCTATCGGGCTAGTGGGGAAGGATCAATCCAGCCCGCGATCCACCCGCTGAAGGTGAAGATTAAAATTGCTGCTGGTAGCCAAGCCCGCGTCCCGAGAATCGAGAGCAACTCTTTCTTTCTCGACAATTTTGGAATTTCTTATCGGTAAAAAGAAACCCCACAAAACAAAAGCATAGCATACACGGCTCCCCGGAGGCCGCCGGGAAGCCCTCCACCCCCCGCGCGCGCAGCCCCGGGCCCTCCGCGCCTTTGAAGCCGCAGGTTCCCGACCTCCCTCCCCTCCTTTCCCTTTGTCCCTCCCCGCGCCCCCCGGCCCCTAGCCCGGCGCGGGCAGCCCCTCCCTCCCCTGACCGCGGCGCGGGCAGCCCCCTCGCCCGGCGCTCCCCCGGCCCTGGAGGCCGGGCGCTCGCTCTGCAGGCCAGAGCGGCGGCGAGCCGAGTTATTTGTTAGACCGGGGTAGAGAGCTGACGATCCCCAGAGGGAGGAAGCCCCAAACCCCTTTGTATAAAGTTGAGAGACAAAGAGAACTCTTTATGTAGGTTCCGTTTATTTACAGTGCAAAAGCTCTCCGAATAAATATTAAAAAGCTTATCAGCTGAGCAAATATGTATTCACTTAATACATTATGTTTTCGGTTGTAGATTAAATCAAACACAAAATAGTCTGCAAATAAGACGTGTAGAACCTGTAGCATTAAATACAGCTATTTAAATGGTATATTCACAAAATGGAAAACATCTTAATCGCTTTATTGTCACGGTGGGACGGCTAAAAAAATCAGAAGACTTTCTGCAAAGTTCACAGTTAAGAATATTAAGCCTACCCATCTCCCTGTTGTTGAGGTGATATCAAACATTAAAACAATGCAGATTTAGGAAATGAGAAGAAATGTGTCGAATGAAAGCGGTCCTCCACGCGGGCGCACAGCCGTCCAGTTTATGTGTTGCTCCGCCGTTCCGCACTCAGCGTCTGAAATTACCCCCAATTTCGCTTCCGAGTGGACTCTCGGCGTTGGGTGGGGGTGGAAGAGAAGGGAGGTGGGGGGGGGGATTAAGTGCCCAGCCGGGAGGGGGAGGTGAACGACGGAGGCCGGGGGTCTGCTGGGACCTGGGCAGCGGTGAGGGTTGCGCTGGGCCCGGGCACTTTTCCGCCTCCCCAGGGCCCAGCCCAGCGTCGCAAACCCCACGTCCCCCGGCCGTGCAGAGACAGGCCTCGGCTCGGCGACCCGGGGCAGGCACTGAAGGGAGAAATAATGTGGCCGATTTGGGGCGTTGAGAGAAAACAATTTCTGACTCTCAAATCGCTCCCCTCCAAACCTCCAATCCTCAGAGGAAGATCCTGGGCGAATTTGACTGGGGGGCGGGGTGATTGTTCCAGCCTCTCCAGGAAGCTCCCGGCTCCGGGACGGCCGACCGGGCACTGCGGCGTGGAGGCCCAGATGACGCCGCCGGCGGACGTAGACCCCTGGGGCTCCGGGGAGCTGGCCCGGGGTCCTGGCTCGGCAATGCGGAGTGGGGGCCTGGTCCCGTTAGGGATGTTGGGGGGGGGGCGCGGCGGGTTCAAAAGAATGGGCCGAAAGACGCATGAGGGGGATGGGAGAGGGGAGAAAATGAAGGTTATTAAAAAAAAAAACAAAAACTCTTGAGTTACAATCAATAAAATTACTCGCTTAATTAGCATGGTCATTCGGTTAAGCAGAATGCAGTAAAAGCTGAACCTCGGAATGGGGGGAGAGGAAAAAAGCTAGCGTCGACCCCAGGCCTTTCCTCAGAGACACCTTTGGGCAGCGGGGGAGGGGAGAGGGTGTGCGTGTGAGTGTGTGTGTGTGTGTGTGTGTGTGTGTGTGTGCGTGATGGCTTCGCAGATTTGGGTTTTTATCACCCAGAGGAGCCAGCAGCCTTTCGCCGAGGCGCCCTCGCTGCAGGGATCCGCGAAGGGGAAGCATCGAGCTGTACGGCCGGGTTCCCTCAGGCTCCTCCGGGCGGAGCGTGGCCGGGACGGTGCGTGTGCGCGCGGGGATCGGGGCGGCCCGGGTGGCCAGCGCGCGCGCGTGCAGCGGGGAGACGCGCGGAGCGCTCCGGGCCCGGCCGCCGGGCCTGGCCGCGCGGCTCGGGCCGACGGGGGGGGGGGGG
>NW_006789046.1:903561-904337 GCF_000442215.2 Lipotes vexillifer | reverse complement strand
GCCCGCCGAGGAGCCCAGTCCGCCGGCGTGCTGACCGGCCCCGCCGCCGCCGCCAGTGACCCCGGACGCCGCCTCCTCCGCGCCTCCCGCGCGCCGTCCGCGCGCCGAGCCGCCCCCGGGCCCCGGCCGCGCTGCTCCCGGGAGGCGGCGGCGGGCCGGGGCCGGGGCCGGGGCCCGGCATGGATGGCCGCGACTTCGCACCGCCGCCGCATCTGCTGTCGGACCGCGGGAGCCTGGGCCACCGCAGTGCCGCCGCTGCCGCGCGCCTCGCCCCGGCCGGGCCCGCTGCGCAGCCCCCGGCGCACTTCCAGCCCGGAAAGTACTTCCCGTCGCCGCTGCCCATGGCTTCGCACACAGGTCAGTGCCGGCCGGGTGGGCGCGGGAGAGGAGGCCCTGCCGCGAGGTGGGCACGGTCGAGGGTCGTACGGGAGCCTGCCCCTCCTCTCCTTGGAGCATTTGCGGAGAAGCCTTCGGTTTCATTTCCCTGCTCCGGCACCGGTGGCGGCCCGCGCATCCTACGGGCGCCCCGAACCGGATCATCGCGGTTTAGAGCGGCCTTCCCCAGGGTCCCCCAGTGTCTCGGAGGGGCAGCCTCGGAGCCGGCTAAAAATAAAGCCTTTCCTCTCCTGCCACCCTCCCCCACCCCTTCCTGCAAAAGAACTAAATTCCGCGGAAACCTCATTTCTGCATTCTGCATTCTGCATTCACATCCTTAAAACATTCCGGGGCTGGGACAACGAGGCACATTCTGCGGGAACAAAACGGCCGTTGTGAAG
>NW_006789046.1:830155-903551 GCF_000442215.2 Lipotes vexillifer | reverse complement strand
GGGGGGGGGGGGGGGTGTGCCGCGGCCTCTCGGATTAGGGCGGTGTGTGCGCGGGGTGAGCGTTAATAGGGACTGCTGGTGTAAGACGAGCAAATCCTGTTTCTATATAAAGCCTTGAAGTGTCAGGGCGAGAATGGGTTTGCAGGGGATGCATTTGCTTTAACAAGTGCCTCTGGTATCCTGCTAAAGCCGGACAAAGCGTGGCCAGATCGCGGCCCAGCCCCGCGGCCTGCGCCCTGGGGGAGCGCAGCGCCGGCGCCGGCTCGGCTGGGGGCGGCGCGGGGGCCGCCGACGGATTTCGGTGCAGGCGAGTTCGCAGCAAATTTGCTCCAGGAGGAGAGAGCTGGGGCCGCCCTGCACTCGGGTCTTCTCCAGTTCTCTCCCGGAGAGAGCTGTTTCTTGGCAGAGCTGACCCAGGCCTGCAGAGCAGTCCCCGTCTCGGGTGGCTTTGATATTACTGTCGAGCCAGGTCAGAAGAGAAGCAGGGCCAGGCAGAGGGTGGCGAAGGGGCCGCGATCTCGCCTGAGACCCTGGAGGTTACTGGCCAGCTCCGGCTGAGTTTGCAGGAAGCTGGAGGGGCTGCGCGTATGGGGACCCGCTGGTCACCCTGAAAGGTTGGCTTGCTTTTGTTTACAGTTTGTTCTAAACATCAGAAATGTTGTTTGCCGCTTTTTTTTGTTGTTGTTAATTTGGCAGTAACAGTTATTGCTAGCTTGATGAACTGTGAATACTAATAAAATTATATCTGCTTTAATGGGATTACAATTAGTGTGTGGATTAAAACGGATGGCAGAGTCAGGCTAAAAGGGAAAATGTCAGAAGGGAGGGCAGTCAGAAAGAAAAACATAAATTACCTAAAAAGAAAAAAATACGAGAAACTGCTTGATTACTAATGGGCGTTTAGCATTTACAACGTGAGATACGAAAAGTTCGAGCACGCTGGGAGTAGAGGGGCTGGACTCAGCACTCTCCTGGAATCAGTCCTTCGCCCGAGTTTCCTGTTCCAGTGCGAGCCTTCTGCAAGACTGCTTTTTTTCTCTTCCTTGCTCTTCCTTCTTCCTCTCCCTTGCTTTTTTCTCTTATAGATTTATAACTCAAAAAAGCAAAAGTACTTGCCTGGGCAATTGGTGATTTTAAATATCTGTCCTTGCTGTTCCTGTGGTTGTCTCTCCTGCCCCTGCATTGGAGATGCTGCCCACCCAGCTCAGCCCACACTGGGGGGTTGAGGTTGGGGGCTTGTGGTGGCCGCAGGGACAGTGCTACAGTTTCCCTAGCCCCTTCTGGCTGCGCGCACACACACACACACACACACACACCGCATATGCCATACCCTCTAGCCTGGAGGGTACAGAAACAAGGGTCTGGAAGGGCCCCTGACACCAAGGCTCTCCCAGTAGTACACAGACAGGCTGGGGCTATGCCCCCCATGGGGTGGGGCAGGGCCGGACCAGATTCCCCGTCAGTTCAGGTCACTGCTGTCTCCCTCATCCCCATTCAACAGCCCACGGCCCCCCCAGGTCCTGGTCAGCCGCCATCTCCCCTTTCTGTTCTTATATCCAGATGCCGGCACCACCAAATCAGGTGGGAACGTGGTCTGGGTGGCCCAAACCATTGTCTTGTTCATTCCAAGTTTGACCACGTGGTTCTTGGATCGTAGGCCATGGAGGGTTTGGAGAAATTGGGTGGGTGCTGGCTTGGTCTGTGTCCTTGACCCAGACCCTACCCACCTCCCCCATATGCAGGGTGCTCTAGGGGGCGCTGGAGGTCCCCAGGGCACCCTTTGGGGGGGGGAACTGGAGGGCCACGTGTCCCCTGCTCCTGGAGGCTGTTTCCACCTCCCGGGGGACCAAAGAGACCTATTGTGCTTGGAGATGTTCAACCCATTTGTGACGGGAAGGCTGGCCTACAGGGCGTCCAGCTAGAAACATCTGCCGCTGAAAGCCTTTTGAAATTGCTGAAAGCCAGTATCTTGTATTGGTTTCAAAATATAGCTACATCAATTTTTTTTTAAAGGAATTATACCCCAGACTATTTTGCTTTGGTCTGTATCTGTATATGATCTAGTTTAAGAAGAAAAAGGTATAATTAAGTTAAAAATTTTTTTGCATCTCTCGTATGGATTTCAAAATGGCCAGTTTGGCAGACTTTCTTCCCATTTTCACGGATGGCCTCAGGTCCACAGGCCACGGCTGCAGCAGCCCATCCCGCCCCTCCCTGCACTGACTACCCTGCTGAAAGGAAAATTGCTCCGAGCTCCTTCCTATTTGTCCGGCTCTAACATGGGAGTAAGATCCAGCCACCGGAGATTGAGTCCCTGGCTTCTGAGGATTGCTCGTCCCTGGCACAGACACACGGCCTGGCCAAGGGTCTCCCTCCCTGCCCACTGCCAGTGCTGCCCTTCCTCGTCCCCACCCAGTGCTTTCAAAATGTCAGCTTGAGGGACCCCGATGGGATATTGGGCTCCAGGGCTTCTTCCATTGTTTTTCTAAAACTGAAAGTGCCGATAGCTTTATCATCGGGCTGAAGGGTTTTATGGTAAAGTGCTGTTCCAGTAACCTTGTCACCAAAAGGTGTAATTAGAATGTTTGGAATCGTTATTTTTAGTGCAGTGTTAGATTTTGTCTCTAATACAGATGGTCCGGAGGCAAAGCTGTGAAATCTAGGGGGAAAAAAAAGGAAAATCAACAACGCACCAACCCAAGATTTTTCATCAGCGCTACTGCCTGGAGCGATTGGGGATCGCGCCTCTCCTCCGAGCGCGTTTAGTAGGAGGCAGCCCGGCCTGGGAGAAGCCCAGTCCCCGCCCCCTCTTCTAGCCCATCAGCTCCTGCCCTCCATCCTTCCCTGTACGTCCCCCTCAGGGCTGAACCTTCGAGAATCACCGGGTCTCCACCCGAGGAAGGCGGAGGAGCCGATCAAGTCTTGGTTTCAGCAATGTGACAGCGGGTGGGTTCTCCTCTCCGCCCCTTCTCCCGGCTTCTTTGGGGTGTAAATGGCCGGGCCTGGAAGCCAGGTGCCCTGGGCCTGCGGTTGTTGGGAGTAAACAGGACGGCACGTTCCTTCTGGTGGGAGAACCACAAACTTCTCTCCTGCTAACAGTGCTTCTGATTGCCAATCTAAAAAAAAAAAAAAAAAAAAAAAAAAGGAAAAGAAAAAGAAAAGAAAAATGCAGAGGAAAAAAAGATAATTTCCGGGTGTGAAAAGACCCCATCAAAGGGTCCCCCTCCCTCCTCATGTGATATTTTTTTGTAAAGAAAAAAAATACATTTTCATAAATACCTCATTAACTCAGTGACACGGTGGAGTGTTTCTGCAACAGTTACCAACATTAAGTAGGTGTGAAAAGAGTTACTTTCCGAAGACTCTACCCATCCTGCTCTGTAAGTGAAGGAAGCAGACATCAAAGCCAAGGCTGCCCTGCGGAGCCAGGAATCCAGTGGCCTCGTGGATCAGCCAGGCTGTGGCCGCCTCACCCACCCCAGTGAAGCCATTTTTGGAATGTGGGTTTTTTCTCAGTGGGGCTTGTACTGCCCCCATGTCTGATTTTTCCTACAAGGATATTCCTATAGGAATATCCAGGTCACGTGAGCACTAAGGCAAATTAGCCAGCGAGGCAGGGAGCGGCCTTGTGCCATCCCTCATCACCCCCAAACGCTCCCGTGTATTCTTAGAAATCTCCCTCGTCTGCTGTGAGACTGGGTTCAACAGCCCGCACAGACAGGACAAAACGCACAGGAGGCTGTTAGAATAACATGGAGGGAGCTAAAAATACCCCTCAGAAACACACATAAAAAAGCCAAATCCAACAACAGAACGAGCTAAAAATATTCCAGGCTTTGGCAAAGAGCACAGAGTTAAATAAATTATACAAGAGCCATTCATGGGAGCAAGTTGACTTTCTCTCTTACGGGAACTTGGTTCAAGCTAATAAAAATAATAATTTACTGGCCACTGAGCTTTGCTTGAGTTTAGATTTAATTGGTGGGGCTTCTGGCGTTTGTCACTTCTTGGCGATTAGTGGGCTTGCCCCTGGCCTGGGTAGGGTGGGGATGGGGTGCTGAGTCTGGGTCCCTGGAAGCAGGGCAGTGTCTCTCCCCACCAACCCGAAGAGCAGGGCCTGGGTGCAAGGGCAGGATGCCCAGGAGGCCAGAGGAGGGAGGCTGCAGGGGAGTGGTCAGGGAAGGCAGAAAAGGGGACAGGCAAGGCGCCGCTATTTTAATTTGATAAATGATCGTATACCTTTAAGAGTGTGTTTTAACAATCAAGATACACTCCAGCAAGTTGATAGGATGTTCGCTGTCAACTTACATATGTCATCAGCGGGGGCTGTGAGCATAAATAATGTGCGAGAGTGTGCGGGATGCGCTATAGCCTCTCCAGGAGCCCGGCAGGTAGCACCCTTGTCTCTCCTGCTGTCTGGGGGCAGCTGCCAGAGGAGGATAGGAGTCGGAGCACTTCAGGCAGGGTTTTTTTTCCCTCTGGGGAGTTCCCAGGTCTTCCCACCAAAATAAGAGCTCCAGATGGCTTGCTCAGAGAGACCACTGCGGGTATGATCTGAGGCTGGAATCCAGCATTGGCTGGTATCTTTTCAGGGAGCAGATGTCTTAAGTTCAGCCATTTCCCAGGAATGTCAAACTTCCACCTTGGGATTACATCAGGGTAACCTCCTTTGCTCTGTCCTCTTCCTTGCTCTTGATGAGATGCCCCTGGAAATCCCAGCAGGCCCTCCCAACTCCCAAAGGACTACACTTCCCAGAATGCTCCTGGTCTAGCTCCAGGGTCTGAGCTTGGGACCGGCCCTGAGCTGGGAATTCCCAAGGTCAGATAAGAGTTCAGCCAGTGCCACTGGGAATGAGTGCTTTCTGGGTGGAAGGGGGCCTTGGTTGCCACCTCCAGTAACCCCTTGCCCTTCCTCCTGAAAGAGGCCTCTGGGCCCTGCCTGGCTTCCTCCCTACCATAAATATCTGAATATAGGCCCCAAAAGATGGGAGCTGCCCCTCTGCCCCAGGGACACCCTGTGCAGAGGGCAGCTGCCTTGACTGGCGTGGCCAGAGTCCCAGGGGGATTCCCACCATATGCCCTGATCTCAGCCCATTGCACGTGGCCTTCTCAGAGGGGCCCTGGTCACACTGGCAAAGGGTCAGCTTGGAAGGGACGTGGGGACTCCACCTGGGTGGCATCAGGGCATCTCTGCCTAGGGAGTCCCATGAGAAAACCCTGCACAGACTTTGGGGCGGCGCCCCACGCCCCAGCCTCCCACTGACAGGCGGCAGTAAACCCTATCAATGCCATATTGACCAGCATCCACTCTGGATGACTTCTGATGAATAGAAACCATCCCCCCAGGACGGGGGTGCTGCCTTAGCCCCTCTGGAAGGAAGGCCTAGCCCATCATCACCCATCCAGAGAAAGTTCTCACTCCTGCCACTCCCAACAGCCTCCTGGAGAGGTGGGCACCCCTTGGGAAAGGCCCTCGTCAGAGGTCTTTGCTGGGACTTGCGCCACAGCTCTCGAGCTGAGGCCGACCTCAGGGCTTTGGGGTGCAGCATGTGCCCTGTCTGTTTGTCAGTAGGTGACTTGCACTGCAAGTGCTTCCTCCTGCCTTGCCCGCCAGGGGATGGCTCCCCGGGGTTCCCCTGTCCCCATTAACCTCTGGGACCTCCTTTCTCCCACCAAAGACTCCAGATTAAAAGCAAACAACAAAATTACAACCAGCATGCACTGTCTAGAACATGTCCCCAAAGCCCCGGGCCCCGCCAAGGAAGGTTCGGGTTTTGCAGCCCGCACTCCAAGACTGCTGCTCCGTCTCGGCTTTGACGCCCTGCCCGATGACGTTTTTATGGGATAATATACCATTTAGATCATGCAGGCCTATTTGTCAGTGGGCCGCCCCTGTTTGTTGTAATATATAATATTACTGCCTCCTGTGGCCCTGCCAGCAGCTGCCACTGGAGGACGGGGACCGGTCGGTGGGAACTGGGTGTGGGCTTAGAGGAGGTAGGGGGGCACCGGGTGGGGGTTGCCCCCTCCCCGCTTACGGGATTGGTGTGGGTTTGCAGCAGGCTGCGGGCCTGGCGAGAGGCATCCAGTGCCCAAGCTGGGAGCCAGCCGGACTGGCATCTGAGGGCTGCTGCAGCTGTCCAGACGATTAGGTTCCAGATTGGATCAGCCAGGAAGCTCTTTTTTTTTTTCTTTCTGACCTAGGGTGGGGGAGGGGGAGGAGGGAATGAACAGGTGGGTTGGGTTCCCTGCCCCCTCTCCCCTCCCCCAGGGCCCCCAACAAAGAGTCCAGTGTTTTTAGATCCAAAGACTTTTGAGGCTGGGGAAGGGGGGACCCACTGTGTGCCTGGAACCGGAAGGAAAGTTAAAGCAGCCCTGCTTCATCCAAGTATAGGAACTTGGTTTCCTCTAGAAATTACCAGAAATGCAAGGGAGGGGCAGAGGATAGGTGTGCTGCTGAGAGAGGCCTCTGAGCAGTAGGATGGGGTCCCCAAGGGTGGCCTGGGGCGGTGTCTTCTTGGGGAACCTCGCCAAGTAAGAGAGACTCATCAGCCACATTTTAGTGGTGGTTTGATAACTAAACCACGCTCTGCCATCTTCTTGGGAAAAGGCAGTCTTGGCTGGATCCCTTTGCTCCTCCTTCAGGGAAGCCAGAGCCTTTCTTCCCTGGGACTTCCTTCTGAAGGCAACTCTGGGGAGGGCACCATGGCCCCATCACCACAGAGCCAGACCAGGCAGGGCCCCCCACCATCAAGGCAGGCATGCTGGGAGCACAGCTGGATGGGGATGAAAAGAAGGCAGTTTGGGAACAACCAAGGGGCGGAACCCAGGGTGGGGACGCGGTGGGGGTGTAAGGAAGGGGCTGCACTCCCAGGCTGCTGTCCACCAGCATCTCACGAGCATCTCACAGCACCCTGTGGCAGGCTCCATCTCAGCACAGGCATTGCTGCCTGGCTCAGCCCGTGTCCCCTTTGGGGGCAGAGGCACAGACCTACCCTGCAGACCCCAATGTCCCCACAGGCCCTTCAGTGCATTAACTGGCTGAGCTCACATGAGCCCACAGTGAATGGACACACGTCACACCTGCTCACGTGTGCTCAGACCCCCAGGCATGTCCTTACACCCACACCTGCTCACACTCATGCAGACACTCGCTCACGGACACTCACAACTGGCCTTCAAGGAGTCACATCCCAGTTGGCCCCTGGGAGAGCCAGCCCGCCCCGCAATCGGAATGTGCGTTCTGATCTGTCTCCACTTCCCGCCACCTGCTCCATCCTTCAGCTCCTGGCCGCCTGCCGGGGATGGAGCCTGAAGGTCCCCAGTGACCCTCGGTGGCAGACTGAGGGCCTGATGTGCAGAGCTTGGTGCTGATGAGCTGCCCAGCCCTGCTTCAGCCCCCTTCCTCACTGTGTCACTGTGGAACCCATCCTCTGGCTTCTGCTGAACTGGAGCTGGTCCTTTCCCAGCACCCGCCCCAGGCTTCTGCTTCGAATGAAGCTATCCCCACGTCCAGTTCCTCCAGGAGGTGCCGGTCAGCTTCCCTGCTCTGCCTCTACCTGCAGGTCAGCCCCAAGCCTGTCTGAACCTTCAGCCCTGCTTCTCCTTCCCTTGGGGCCTCCCTTACCCAAGCCCCCTACACCGTAGGGCAGCTCCCACCTACCACCCTTGTCGTATCACTGTCCCCAAAGGTTCCCAACTCTCAGCACATGTGCCAAGCCACCCACAGGCTCTGGCCACCTGTACTCCCCTCTTTGCTGCCCCAGGTACTTTCTCTGCTCCCCTTCCCCTGTCCCTCCTGGAGTCTCCCCACCTGGGAAGACTCTGGGAGACCTGGGAAGCCCCTACAGCCACCAGTGCCCAGGCTCCACCCGCATGGCCCGTGACCTCCAGCCCTGACTGCCCTTGGCAGTCTGTCCCCCCAGGCCTTGCAGCACCCCCGCCCTTCTCCACGCGGGGCCACCTTCCCCGTGGGACCCCAGCGTCCTGAGTCTGGGTGTCTGTGCCCTCCATCCCTTGGTTCCCCCAGAGCTGGGCCTGGCGGTTGCTGGCCTCCCTCCCGTGCAGGATGGCTGGGGCCGAGACGGGGTGTGCGTGCCTGTCCACACTTGGGTAAAGCACGCGTGTGCCTGTGGACATGAAAAGAGCCCTGTTCGTTTCTTTTCTCCTGCAATTTTGACCCCACACTGGAAAATCGAGACGATAACCCTCTGGGAGAAGCTCACGAGGAAGAGAAGGGCAGGAGACACCGGAGTCTGAATTGGCCCTGGTCTCTACACTAAAAACCAAGATGCCCGCCCGACACCTGACCACACATACATGGGGACATTCACGTGGGCAGTATCTCCAGCCTGTGTGGCCACCTCCCAGGGGCCAGGTCAGCATCTCCTTACCTTCTAGAAGCATCTTCTGTCGTCCGCAGAGGCTCCCAGACTGTGTGCACTCCATTTAAAAGAGGTGTCAGAGCTAAAAAGATTGGCAGAGAGGACAGTCCCCTCCTTCTTAATGTCACACCCAGTGACGGGGTGAGGGGGTGTCAGTGAGAGGTCCACTGGGCAGCGCAGCCCAGCGTCATCCTTGTGGCATGCGGGCTGGCCTCTGGGCACACGTGTGAGGTTGTGCAGTGGAGAGGGGGACCAGTGGAGATAGAACAAGGCTCAGGATGGGACTGTCCCTGCGGAGACACCGCTGCCCCCTCCCCCTGCAGTAAAGGAGGGACCTGGTGGTGCAGGAGCTGGGCACCGGGTGGGACCACGTTCACCCTGTCCCTTGACTGGCCCCTGCAGGTGACTCCCTCACCATCAACATGTGTGGTGGGGCACCTACGATAGATTGGAGGGCAGAAGCCAGCGGCTTCACCTGGGCCTTAGGGCCTGGTGGGCGAGGGGGGACAGACGCTGGGGGAGAGCTGCCTGCTCCGCTCCCCTCCCTTCTGTGGCGGCTGTGTGGGTGGCTGCATAGGCAGGGGCTGGGGTGGGGGGCAACCAACAAAAGGGAAATGAGGGCACAGGAGAGATGAGGGAGCAGGGCTGTGGCCCCTCGCCGTCTGCTGCATCTCCATCCCGGGCAGTCAGGCATGGCAGCGAGGGGCTGCAGGCACTGGAGCGTTGTGTTGCCAGGTGGGGCCCGCTCGCCGCACCGCTCTGCTTTCCAGCATTTACACACCAGGAGGCTTAGGAGCCGCTCCTGGTTTTGGCCCCAGTGCCCAGTCTGGGAGGAGTGCGTGGCTGCCCGGGGCTGGTGGCAGTTAGGGGCACACCCCTGCCTGCACATCTCGTGGAGGCTCTTTCCCACAAGCCCTGACTCTCCAGATCCTGGTCGCTTCTCTCCCCCAGGCAGCGCTCACATCCCTGCACTTTGTACTCAGTGGGGCACAGGCCCTTGATGCCTCTTCCCATCGCTCCCTATAGGGTCCTGGCGGCCGGCAGGTGGGGATTCAGGACCCAGTCTTGGACATGGACGCGGTGAGGGTAGGACCGGGGCTCCCGCCCGCCTCCTGGCCTCAGCAGTGCCGTGCAGAAGGGTGCCAGCAGATCCCTCGGTCCCTGGCCTGTGTGCACAGCCTTCTCACCCTACACAGGATGCAGGGGAAGGAGCCGGACCTGTGATCCCCCAGGACTTGCCTGTTTGCCTGGTGAGGCAGCTGCCCTGTCCAACTGGCCTTCCACAGGCCTGGCCAGCAGGTCACTTGAGGGCAGTTTGCCTGAAGCCAGTCCCCTTTTTGAGACATTTTGCATCCCTTTGGGTCTCCTAAAAATAAGCTTTTAATTTGTTTTAAATTAATATTAAAATTAAATCTAAATTAAATTGTAATGCATCTTTAGGCGAACTCTTAAAAAGCCCTTAACGAGTATGAATACAGATAAAATCAAGAAAAGTTGGGAAGGTGCACACGAGCAGCGTCATCTTTCCACCTGTCAAACATCTGCTCCAAGATACAGGCCAGGGAGACGGCCCCAAGCAGCTGCGCAAGGCAGTGTGGGTCACCAAGAGGTCCGAGGGCCATTGTTGGAAGCCAGGGTGCCCGGGCAGCCTGTGACTTCCTCGGATTCCAGGGTGAGGGTGAGTGACCCTGCACACTGCAGCCACTCAGTAACTGTTTGTCTAACGAATGAGCTGGGTTAGAATTTCATTCTCTGGACGGAGCTCAGGGCCCAGTCTGTGGCTTGGGTGACAAGGACGTTTGTGCTGTCCGGTCTGGGCAGCACTTTCTTCCGATGTTCCCACGCCAGCTGCCTGCCCTAGTGAGGTCAGCAGGTGCCTCGGGCTTACCTGGGCACTCCTTCTGGACTGCCTGGAGCTGATGGAGGTTCAGGGCAGCCCCACCAGGCCCTGGGTCCCTCTCGGGAGCAGTCAGCTGGCCCGGGGCCTGGCCGCTGGACCAGGTGGCCGGAGGGCATGGTGCATCTTGAGGTCTCTAGACTGTGTGTGGGGCACCCTTTGGAGACCTCATTCCACCCGGGCAGCCCAGCCCAGAGCCCCCTCCCCTGGTCTGGCAGCAGAGCCTTTTCCACACACGGCACTTGGTCGGAGCCCAGCATGTGAATCGGGCGAGGGGTCAGTCCTCAGGCTCAAGGCCGAGTCCCCTGCTGCCCCCTGGCCCTGAGGCAGGTGGGGTCCAGGTAGAGGCTCAGCAAGGCCACGTGCTTGCTCTGTGGTCACATCGGGAGCCACCCAGGAGCACAGGCTTCTGGGCTGGAGGTCCAAGGCTGGTTCTCTGCCTGAGCCCCCCCTCCACCCCCGTCCCTGGCATGGGGTGGGGCTGGGGGAGCACAGGGCTGGGTGCCCAGGCTGTGGGTGAGCTGCACGGGGCAGGGGTCTTCTGTCCGTTGGGAGCTCTTGCTGGGCCGCCCTGAGGCTGGTTCCCCGCTGGCTCCCTTGGGCTGGCTGGCACTCCATCCGCATTTGGGACCCGCAGACCAGTGGGGTGCGCTTCACCCCAGAAACAGCTCTTCTTGCCCTGTTCACTTCAAGAGTTCCCAGAAACACCGTAGTTTTACGTCAGAGAATTGAGGTTTTCTCCCGACTTACACTCACCGTCTTTAGAAATTAAAATGTTTCATCTCTGTTCTTTGAAGTAGGTGGGGTGGTTTGTCAAAGCAGCGCTGTTAGAAGAAACTACAAGGGTACAGAGCCCTGGGTGCATCCTGCCCCCACCCCATCTCCCTTCTTATGGGGGTGCAGCGCTGCCCCCAGGAGCACACTGAGGGGGATCCCTGCTCCCCAGCGGACTGCCCCTCAAATGCTCCTCCCTCCAGGAGCCGTGGGCAGCCCCGGTACTAGGCCTTTTCCTGCTTCTGGTCACAGACATTAGAGTCGGGTTGGGAGGGCAGGTCTGCTGAGAGCCTCAGAAGGCAGGGCTGGGGTGCAGAGGGTGGCCTGTCAGAAATTCCAGAATGTGGGCTCTCTGGGGGTCTCTGCCTGGAGAAGCACAGGGCACCCCCCCATCTGCTGGGAATGAATTGGGAGTGTTGGCTGCCCTCTTCCCCTGCCTGCCCACAGCTGAGAAAGAGGCGTATTCAGGCCAGCTCGAGGTGCTGGGTGCCTGGGTCCAGGGGATGGGGTGCAGGAAAGCGGGGTGGGCACCTCCGACCCTGTCCAGATGGGCTCTCCCTCTGAGGGAGGGGCTAGGGCGTGAGTGTGCACCCTGATGTCTACACTGGACTGCAACCACTAAGGCGTTTGTCTCCTTGCAGCTGGCTTATTTCAAGATGGTGTGAAGGGAAGCCTTGCTTTGGCTGAGGATGCTCCTCCAGCTGGCGGGGTTTGCAGGGGGTGGCGCCGACCAGCCCTGGTCACCTCCCTGCGCACCCCCCGCCCCCCCGAGCACCCCCCGCCCCCCGCCTGTTTGCTGGCCTTCAGGGGCGTCCTGGAGGGGGAGTGCTGGTCATTTGCCAGGGAGGGTGTGAGAGGGAAGGGAGGCGGAGACCCCAGAAGGTGTGAAGAATAGGAGGGGGTGGGGGGCAGCCCTCTGAGTCACTCTCGGCCAGAGTCCGAGGCGGCCCTGGTGGGGAGTGTTGGCCACCCCGCACTCCCCGCCTAGCCAAAAGGCTAAATTTACCCTTTTAATAAGAACCAGACTTATATCCGGTTTTCCTTTTCTTTTATTAGTTCTGGGCTGTTGGTGGTTGGGCCCGTCCCCTGTCATCATTGCCTCTATATTTGTGGGCCTGGTGGCTCAACAACCACAGAGTTTTCCTATTATGGCCTGTGAGACACTGCCTTTGGGCCAGCCAGGTCTTCTGGAAGGTTCTCCTGGACCAGCAGAGAGGGGCTTTCCCTGTGACGCACTCATGTTTCTGGGCGGGCACCCCTCACCGGGGCTGCCCCCGCGTCCCAGGGCTGGGCTGGCGGAGGCTCGCGTTCTGCCCCCACCCATGCCGCCCCACCCCCCTCCCCCACCAGCACCCCCTCTCCCACGGCCGCAGCTGTCTCTTCCTGCCTCCAGCCTCTTCCTTCTCTTCTGTCCTTCCTTCCTCCCCGTGCCTGTCTCGGCCTCCTCTTCTTGTCCCTCTGTCTTCTCGGGGCTGTGGATGGCAGCTGGGGTCATTGGGTGGCATCCTCAGGGACTCTGGGACTGTGGCAGCAGGGGGTGGCTTGAAGCAGGGCAGGCTCCGTGTCCGGTGAGACCAAGTGAGTGAGGGGGGTCAGACAGGCCGACATCTGGAGGCCACCGGTTTGTGGCTGGAGGGGACTGCCCCAGATCCCAATAAGTTCTGGGTCCTGGAGAGCCTGCCTGGTGAGGCTGGCCCTGCCCAGAGGAGGAATCGGGCTGTCTGTGGGGAGATGGCCCCAGCCACGTGACCTGCCAACTGCCCCCCGAATCCACACAACCGCAGGACCCGCTTTCAGGTCCAGGTGGCTGGGGGCTGAGCAGCTGGGCTGGGGAGGAGGCCGACTCCCAGGCAGGAGGGGGTCGGGGGTCTTGGTGCTGCAGCTTAGTACAGGCTTGGGACTGGAGTTCCCCTTCCACCGTGAGTAAAAGCTGGACGTGCCCCCCAGGGTGGAGAAGGAGGCGGGTGTCCTGGTGTCTCTCCTGCCACCACAGGCATCAGACAGAATTAAAGGCCAGGAGCCTTTTTCAGAGTCTGGGCCAGGAAGGGGACCGGTTTGGTGGCAGCGTGACCCTGGGAAGCAGCATCCCTCAGGGCCGGCCCAGCCCGTGTGTGACTCCCTCACACAAGAACAAGTCACCACCTTGCGCACACTCGGAGCCAGGCGTGCGCACCCACGTCCAGAGTGCACCCTCGGAGCCTCTGCCCCAGACCTGCATGCACATGTGTGCCTGTGTGCACGGCCATTGCCCACATGCACACTCAGCCAGACACACCCTGAGTGCCCACACATAGTCCCTTCGCTGTCTCTGTGCCCCTGTGCACAGACACACACACAGGCACACACATTATCTCATGCCTGGGCCACTGGTGGGTTCCAGCCCAGCAGGGAGTGTCCCTGGTGGCACCAGGAATTGAGCTTGCAAACTCGTGTACAGCTAGAGTGGGTCTGGTGGCCGGTGGTGTGGTGCAGCCTCTGTGGCCCCTGCTGTGGCCACTTTGGGTTTCCTGTGGGGCAGTCCAAAGCGGCCCCTCCCACCAGGGCCTGGTATCCCCATCCCTGTCCCCCTCCCCCCATTCTTCTCCTGGGTGGTCAGACAGATGGACGCCCACCTGCCTTCGAGCAGGCGGGACTGAAGCTTCTCCACCCCCGTCCACGCGGACACCCAGGGTGGACATCCTCCCTCCCCTTCCCTCTCCTGGAATGCGAGGAATGTGGGCCGGGTCCACACAGTGGGCTGTTATCCTTCCTGCCTCCTCTTCTCTGGAGCCTGGCCCAGCACCGGAGGGGCACTTTGGCCTCCTAGGCAGGCCACCCCTGGTGTCCTGAGGGAGACCCAGGGATGGCCTCAGGGGAGCTGGGTGTCCCCACGCCCAGGCAGGCTCTGCAGGGGGCTGGAGGCGGTGGGGAGCCTGAGCAGGTGTGAGCAGGAGGGCGGGAGCTGTTCCAGGCGGAGGGTGCAGCCGCCAGACGCAGAGCTGGGGAGCCCGGTGCCAGCAGCCTGTCAGCTGGACCTCCAGAAGCATCAGGAGAGCCTGGGAAGGGGCTTGCTTCTCAGCAGCGGCCGCCAGCCATCGCAACGAGGCCCTTTTTGTTTTTTGTTTTTTACAGCCCGTTTCACCGTTTCCAGAAAAGGTAGCTCACTTAAGTCAAAACAAATGCTCGTTCTGCTGTAGCTCTGCGCTCCAGCTCGCTCTCCCCAGCTCTCCGAGGCCCTTCTCTGTCCCTCTGTCAGCCTGGCATGAAGGTGGAGGCTGGAAGGAGAGGGGGTGAGCAGGCACAGTGCGCACCTGGCTGTCCAGGGCTCCGGGCCTGGCCTCTGGTGTGCCAGCCCCTCGCGCTCCGGGGGCTTTGCTGCCAGTCAGCCCCTCCCTGGACTGGAGGCTCCCCAGGGTAGCACGTGGGCTTCAAGGCAGGAACACCCTCAGCACCCCTCGGGCCTGCCCAACATCTGTTGACCATCTTGGCTGCAGCAGGTGGGCCTGGCACAGGTTGACAGAGGAAGGCCCCTCCCCCTGGTTTTGCCTGGGCATGTGCGGTCACCTCTACCACGGCCAGCACATAGAGGCCCTGTGAGCAAAGGCTGGGCTCAGTGGTCAGGGCATGCCCGCCCGGCTCCGTCCAGCTGGGGCAGCTGGGAGGGAAGTTGCCACACAGCCAGGGTCCAGGTACGGCCTGTCTCCCGGTCCAGGTTGTCTGGGCCTTGGAGCGTGGGAAAGGTTGGTCCTCCGGGGGTGGGGGCCTGGCCTGAGGAACTGGGCCATGGCAGTGGGTGGGGGGTGTCGACCAGCCCTCCTGGGCATTCTGGCTTCCGGAGTGGTTTTCTCAGCCAGCCCGGCACCCGGGCCAGGCCTCCTTGGTGTCCTAGGCAGAGCTGAGGCAGCGCTGGAGTTGGGGCTGGAGCCCTGTGTCTGGGGCCGCAAACCCTGGATTGGGCCAGCCGGGCAGTGGGGATGGCCAGCTGGGGGCTGGTGCGTAGTGCAGAATGGCCTGCCTCACACGGCCTGACACCTCACACAGCATTCGGTTCCCTGTCCCAAGACGATGCTAAACTTGGCCAGATCGCTGTGATGAGAGCCTGCAAAGGATGCAGGGCACTGGCCACCATGACCATGCTCACTGGAGGGGCCAGGGCAGCCTTGGAGTGGACAAGCCTCATCCAAACCCCAGCCCGGGCACTTGGGGCCGTGGGACCAACACTGATGATGCCCATTCCTTTGTCAGCCCTGTGGTGGGACCGCCACCTGGGATCGCGAAGACTTGAATTGATACAAGGTTCATAAAGCCCTTGCCGTGAGAAGGGCTAGTGCAGATGGTGCCAGGATCGGAGCTCCCAGCCCGGGGGCTCTGAGCTGAAAGCCCCTTTGGCCCTCCCTGCTGCTTGGGGCTCCCACTGTCCCCTCCCGTGTTGCTAACCACAGCACTCCGTGGGCAAGGACCTTGCCAAGAGGAAAGAAGCCTCCAGCCCAGTTCCCGGCCAGACTTGGCCGTGCAGCTCCAGCCCTGGCCAGGGCCCAGGCCGCCTCTGCTCAGGCTCTGTCTGGGCCTGGCTACTGGTCGGCGGGCGGGGGCTGGGGAGGTGGCAGCCAGGTCTGCCCACGCCTCTGCTGGCTGGGCACGGTGCCATGGCCAAACTCCTTGGAGGTGGAAGTGACACAGGAGCCCGCACGCTCTGTCTGAGGGTCAGGAGCCAGCTGGGGGGGATGGGGGGACTCTGGGTACCAGCAGTCCCCTCCCCCACACCCACCATGGCAGTGCCCGCCCAGTAAAGCCCGTAGGACTTTGTCTGCTTCCAAACTTCTAGCCCAGGATGGCGGGGGAGAAACGGACCCCTTCAGAGCAAGGCTCATGGAGCCCCATCGTGCAGGGCCCAGGCTGGGGGGTCCGTCAGGGAGTTGTCTTTGCACCTGCCCAGCGTGCATACCCCAGGGCTGGCCTGCTGGTCAGAGAGTATGAGAGCCCTTGGCAGGACCTGCTGCCGTGGGCTGGGGTTTTCAGAGGAGAGGCCACCTGGGTACCTGCACAGGTCTCCCACCAGGGCGAGTGGGTGAGTGCCCAGAAGGTGGTCCCTGGGACATGTGTGTGGCTCTGCCCCAGGGCAGTGGGGTCTCCCGTGACCTCTGTTTCCTTCCTTGCTGTGTCTATCACTTGAACGTCTTACAGTGAAGATATAAAGACATAATATTCATGTGACAAGCCTCTTCCGTTTTCAACATGCAAGGAAAAATGAGGGAAAAAGACCCCCCAGGTAAATGGCCCAGCCTGAGGCAGGACACAGGGGGCTGCAAGCTGCCCATGAGGCTGGGAGAGGTGGAGTGGCAGGGGCAGCCCAGAAGGCTCGGAGCAAAGGGGGGCCCTGGAGAGCCCAGAACCGAGGCCAGAGGGCGGGGCTGGAGCGCTGTCCCATTTGCTCACTTACCACACTCTGGGACAGAGGTTCCATCATTATGGACTCAGGAAGGGCCCCAAGAGGGTCCCCCAAGTTGGGAGACTGGCTGGCATGGGGCAAGGTAGGCACACAGCAGGAAACTCTGCCTGTTACTGGTTTGTCCCCTGCCCCGTAGAGCCGGGACTGGGGCTGGCTGAGCTGCAGCACCCCCCCGCAAATCTCCCATGCAGTGGGACCCCCTTCTGGGATGGTGTCAAAACAGGCACCCTTGAGAGTCCCCACCCAGGGCCAGGATCAGTCTCCCAGGGGAGGAGGGCATGAAGTCCCATGCCTCCCCCACCCCCACCCCAATTCCAGCTTAGGGGACCAGTCAGGTCAGACACCCCTCTGGGCCTCAGGCCTGCTTCCTACCTGCCCCTGCCCCAGGTGGGTGGTCCTTGGGGGTGTGGGTGGTGGGTCTGCAGAGGTGGCCTGCTGCCTGTGCAGGGCCCCCAGGTGTGTGAGACCCTGTGAGGGGGCCGCCCCTGAGCCTCGGTTTCCCTGGATCCTCAAACCGGAAGGGCCCTGTGGGATGCCAGGCCGCCTCTTCCACCCAGCCTGGGGCCTGCCCGCTGCCCCCGCCCGCCGTGGTGTGGGAGAACTCAAGGTTCTCAGGCCAAGCTCCTGGAGAAATCCTTTATCCAGACCGACTCCTGGACTCAGTTGCTTCCCACTGTCCCCGGGAAGGGCAGGGCAGAGGGACTTGCCTGGGAGGGTGCGAGGGTGGGAAGGCCTGGGGGACATGGGGTGGGCCCGGGCGAGGCAGGAAGAGGCCTCAGTCATCCCACAGGCATGGCCCTCTGCCTCCAGGGTCCCTGGAGCACAGCAGGGGCCGCCCTCCATCTCCTGCAGGCTCTACCCACCCCCCTGGGAGTCCAGCACTTCCCTTCCCAGCCCAGAGTCCCCTCCCCTGGCTGGACATGCCTGTGGTCTGGCCGGGGCCCATGGAAGTCCCAGCCTTGCGGTCTGGGAAGTCCCTGGCTCCTGGGCACCTTCGCCCCCTGCCCCTGGGTCCTCTCACAGTCTCCCCTTGGGCTGATACCCACCACAGAGGTCAGTTCACACCTTGGTGCCCGGCAGTTCTCACAGACCCTTCCTCTGAGGCCCGTGGCCAGGAGAGGCCTCTCTCGTCCACATGTCTCATTCCCACACAGGAGTGGAGGGAAGGGGAGGGGAGCTGCCAGGGTCCCGGCGGGGCAGCCCCTCCCTCTCCCCCGCTTCAGGGCCGTGCCGCCTCTCTGCTGAGTCACCCCGTGTCTGGGAAGCTCCCAGGGCCAAGCCAGGCTGGATGAGGCATCACAAATTCACAAATTCCCCCTGCCTCCCGGGCAGGGAAACAGCTGCCCTGACTCACCTTGGCCCAGGCCTGCAGCCTCCTGGGGCCCCCAAAACCCTTGCAAACCCCGCCAGGCCCCTACACTCAGCCTAATGGGATGGTGAGCCCCCAGGTTCCTGTTCCCTATCCCCTGGGATGGTCCCAAGCTAGGCTCTCTGCCCATGGAGTAGAGGTGACAAGGTGCCGGGGGCCCTGCTGGGGTGGGGGCTGAGCAGTGCAGCCCAGACCACCCACCAGGCACCGGGTGCTGCTCTGCACAGAGTACTCTGTGTACATCCTTCCTATGCAATCCACTGGTCGCCGCGGTAACCTGGGGAGGCTTGATCATCCTGGCCTTGGCCACTGGACTTGGGCAGATAGGGTATACAGTGTCGGAGGGTGCGGGTGGGCAGGCTACAGAGGCTGGCTGCCAGGGGAAGCGCCAAGAGTGTCCTGGACCATAAGTGACTGCCTGCATCCCGATGCCGCCGGTCAGGGCCTGACCCTGAGAAACCCTGGGGGCATGAAAGCAGATCCTGACACTTCCATCCTCAGGCTCCTCTTGCATGTCTCTCTTCCTCTGCCTTGGTTTCTTTTCTTGGTCACCTGGGAGAGGGCACCCCAGTCTGATGAGGTGGTTAACTGGACCTGGGGAGAAGGCTGAAGGTGCTGCCTGGGGGAAAGGCCGGCCCTCCCAGTGCCACCCAGGGGGTGGGCAGAGACTGCCGGGACCTGCTGCTCCTGGACCTATCCAGGAGGTATACTCTAGCAGGTCTGCCGGCAGCTAAGAGGCCTTGGCCTGGGAGAGTCAGAGTCAGAGCCTCCGAGTGGAAGGCCCGCCCACAGGGCCACCTGTTTCCTACAGGCCCTGGGGCCCACAGTACGTGGCACCTGGTTGATAGGGGTGGGGGTGAAGGTGGGTCATTCGGCAAAAGTGCCATTCTTGGGGGCTTTGCAGTAACAAGAGGGTGTCAGGGCCTCAGGGGCCTGAGCGGGCAGCTTCTCCCACCTTGGCTTCTTGGCTGTTTGAAGACAGAAGCCCGGGGAGCTTGGGACCTGATAGTCAGCCCTGGAGAAGGGCTCCTTAGCGCTGTCCCTGCCCAGACTCACTCTTGCCCCCTGTGTCCACAGCCAGCAGCCGCCTGATGGGGAACTCTCCGGCCTCCTCTTTCATGGGCAGTTTCCTCACCAGCAGTCTGGGCTCAGCGGCCTCCGCGCATCCCAGTGGCCCCAACCCCTCCCCCTCGGATCAGGCCTACCGTGGCTCCCACCCCACCACCTCCCAGATCTGGTTCTCCCACTCCCACGAAGGTAAGTCGGGGCCGGGGCTCCCAGCCGCACCCCGTGGCTGGAGCCACTGACTGTGGTGCCCAGGGCCAGTGGTGAGGCAAAGGGCTCCCCTGCTGTGCCTGGCAAGAGCCAGCTGGCAGACCATGCCAAGCACTCTGGCGAGGGGCTGCCTCCCTGTTGAGGAAGCCGCCACGGGGGAGGTGGTAATTGGTTGGAAACAGGGGGCCAGTCCCGCCAGTCGGTGATCCTGGCCAGATGTGCACCAGAGATGGTCAGAGAGGGAAGAAGGGGGTGGGGCCAGGAAGGCTCTGGGGAGCCGAGGAAATGTGGAGCACAGCTGGGCTGGCTGGGCAGGGCTGCGCCCACCTCCTAGACTCGGGGAGGCATGGGCTCCAGATGTGTCAGCTGGGAGGGAGGGGTGGGGAGGAGAGAGCTGTCAGCAGACTCCGGCTGCCACCCTGGGGGCCTGGCCGAGAACAGAGCCCCTCCCGGCCCCTTCCTCCCCCTCGGTTGCAGCCTCGTACACACAGTAGGTGCCTCATACGTGTCTCAGGCCTCGTAGCTGGCAGAAGGGCCCCTGCGGACCCTTCTAGGACCTTGGGGCTCCCTTTGGCTTTCCCAAGGAGGGACAGAGCTCCGCACCGCCCAGCTCCCCACTGTCTGCTCAGCCCCTGGGCACTGTGACGTGGGCAGAGGCCCTGGGTCCCAGTGTCCCCCACCCGAGGTTCCTGGTATTGGCTTGGCCACCACAGCGTGGGAAGGGTTAAACCCGACAGCGGCTGGCACACGGAGAGGTAATTGCAGTTGGCAGCGGGCACAGAGGGCTCTCCGCTCCTGGCACCGGCACCGCCGTAACTCAATGACTGCTGAGCAGCGGGCGTTGTGTTTGCAGAGCACGTGGACCCACACACCGCGCCCGCTGCCACCCGCGTTCCAGGCGGGGAGATTAGCGCCCAGTGCTGCTGGAGAGCGAGAGAAACTTCTCTTTGTGCAACAAGAAAGGGGCTGTTTTCCAAACAGGACAGGTGACGAGTGAGGGACAGTTGTTAAAATAATCTGGGCTTTAAGCGCTGTGTGGAGCGCACATGTTGGGCAGGCGATAGGGAGCAGTTCTCCCCCCGGTGGAGGGGAGGCTGGGCTGGCCCTGAGGACCCAGGTGGGCAGAGCAGGCTCCCTGGCCGAGACACCTCTGCTGCCTGCTTCCCACCCCTGCCTCTTAGCAGCCTCCCCGGGGGAGACCTGGTGCAACAGTGCCAGGCCCTGGTTCGGGGCTTCCTGGGCCGGCCATGGGTGGACCCCACAAGCTCGTGGCACCCCTCGCTCCCCTGCTTTTTCCAGCCCTTCCGCCTTCTGTGGCTGCCAGGCACGCTCCTGGCCCTGGGGGAGCGTCTGGCTCCCAGGACGTCTGTGGGAGGGAGGAGAGGGCCGATTGCTGTGGCGAGGGCAGGGGATTCCCGCAGCAGCCACGTGGGACCACCTCGACCGAACTAACGGCCGCTGCCCTGCCCCGGCCCAGCCACAGGTGTGTGCGCACAGCCAGGCTGGCTGCAACGGTGGCCCCTGGTTAGGGTCGGGATGGCAGAGCTCTGCGTCAGGAGACATATATCCCCCGCCACTCCGGCCCACCCTTGGGGACCTTGCCGGCAAGGAGGGCAGTTTGTGGGCAGTGCCACCTGCCCTGGGGCCCAGGGAGAAGGTGCCCCTGTCTTGCCCCTCTGGGGACTGCTGGGGAGAGGCGGGGGGGAGGCGGCCTGCAGATAGCGCCCTCAACGGCCTCCAGACACTCACTTCCCCCGGCCAACGGCTGCCTTGGCAGAGCTGCTTGTGGGGCACCCCGCCGCCCACAGCCACAGCCTCAGAGCCACCTGGCAGTGACAGTTGTCACCACCCAGTGGGATGGGACCAGCGTGGGGGTAGCACGCTGGCTGTGCCGGCCCCCTACCCACCGCCTGCTGGGGGGCCCCCCCCCCGCCCACAGCCACAGCCTCAGAGCCACCTGGCAGTGACAGTTGTCACCACCCAGTGGGATGGGACCAGCGTGGGGGTAGCACGCTGGCTGTGCCGGCCCCCTACCCACCCTGCCCATCCTGCATGTTGGGGAGGCAGCTACTTTGAGGCGAGGGCAGTCTGAGCAGCCCCGAAACAGCCCCGGGTCCTCCTCAGGCCGGACGTGTCCACGGTCTCACGGGGGAGGGCACGCGTGTGGGGCACTGGGCTCAGTGGGCAAACACTGGTGGATGCAGGACAAGGGGAAGCAGGTGGGGCCTCCGAGCCTCCCACCTCAACGCAGCCTCTGGAACACGGGGTGGGTGGGGAGCAGGGCCCATCCGGGGCTAAAGATGAGTGTGGGAGAGCAGCAGCCCCCGGGGAGAGCACCCCAACCTGCCGGGTCCCACCTGAGGTAGCTAGTGCATCTGTCCTGGGGACCACACCACCTCCCAGGCCTGTGCCTCGGTCTCCCCCTCACACCCTCCCCTTCCCTGCCTCCGGGTAGGCTGCCCAGCCTGGGATCCCCTTCCTACGGGGTTCCCCTGCCCTCCGCCCTCTGCAGCCTCGCTCTGACAGGCCACGTGGTGTGGCTGCCTCGCTGTGAGCTCCCAGCGTAAAGGCCGGCGGGCGGGCGGGCGGGGCTGGGGCGAGTGGCAGCGCCTGCTGGCTGGCTGCCCTGGCAGCTTGCCTGGCTGCTAGTTTGACTGGGTGCCAGCTGGCTCCCTGCGTGCCGGGGCCTGTTTCTCTGCCGTGTGTGTTCAGGGGAAAGGGGGGAGAGGTGGGCGGGGGGCACGCGACATGGCTAGAGAGTGGGGGCCGGCAGGCATGGTGGGCTGCCTGGGCGGGCTGCTCAGAGCTCTGACCTCACCCTCATCCTTTCACCCTTGCCGCCCCCTCCCCAGTCTGGGGCTGGTCAGGGCTAGGCCCTGGAAGGGGTTCTTAGCTTAAGGGCAGGGAGGCCAGGATGGGCTGGGGTGGGGGCCAGGAGGGGTATGGGCCCAGGCACCTTTCCACTCCAAGCAGGGCCCCCCAGCTCTCCGTGGGTGGACCCAATCCACCATCTGTGGGACAACTGCTAGAGCAGGGGCCAGAGCTTCCTGCTTCCCTGGTGGAGCAGCTGGGGTGCAGGAGAAGCACCCCGGAGCTGGAGGAGCCGCCCAGGAACATCTGGCCTGGGGCAGAGCTCGTCTGTCCAGCCCTCGGGCCTCCTGGACCCCCAGGTTCACCCAAGTGAGGGGTCCTGCCAGAGACTAGACTTTCCCTTCTGGGGCCTGGGGTGGGGTGGGCGGCGGAACTGGCCCAAGGCAGGGGTGAACCAGTGTCCAGCCAGCCTGTCCTGGGTGGGTCCTAGCGGGGGTGGGGTGCAGCACAGCTGGTCCTATTGTCAGCAAGCCTGGCCCCCTCCCTCCCTACCCCACCCCCGGCGGCCTGGTGGGACCACCCACAGGGCCATGAAAGGGGATTCTGTTCCTGGGGGTTCAGCTGGGGAGGGATGGGGGCCGGAGCTGCTGTGCTCCCACAGCCTGGGCTACTCATGGTCTCTTGTGCCACCTGGAGGGGGAGCCTCGAGAGGCAGCAGGCACGTATGCCAGCACTGGCCGTTAGCCTGGCTGGCCTCTTTGTCAGAGCCGCACCCGTCCCGGCAGCCACTCCTCCATCCAAGGCTAGGCTGACTTCCAGTGGGGGCAGGGGCTGCACCAAAGAGCCCCTGGGCACTCCCTGCTGTTCCTGGCCCCCCAGCTTCCCTGAGCCCTGTCAGCTGTCCCTCTGTCCCCCTCTGTCCCCTCTGAGGCTTCAGGGCTCACCAGGGCTTCTGGGAGCATGTCTGTGTGAGGGACAAAGGTCCCAGCCAGTGTCACCACCTGTGTGTGATGACACCGTCTAGAGGAGCCCTCCACCAGCCCTTGTCTGAGGCAGGTCCCTGCCCTGGACCTGGTCCTTTTCCCCCAGACCCTGGCAGGTCCAACCCCTTCTCCTGGCCTCAGTTTTCTTGGTGGCCAAAATGGCCTCTGAGTCTGCCCCCACAGGACCACTGACGATCACTCCCCCCCAGCCCAGTGAAGATGCCCCCACGTCTAAGCGGCACCCCTCACTCTGCCCACCTGTCCCTGCCCATGCTGGAGGTGAGGAGCTGGGTCAGTGGGAGCAGCTGGCCCCTCTGAGATCTTGGGACAGCATGGGGGAAGGGCCCGAGCTAGCCAGATCCAGATGTGGGCATCAGGGCTGCCCTGCCAGATAGGCCCTCTCCCGCCAGCTTCATCTTAGTCAGAAGGAGGCCTGTCCTGTCTGGACCTCTGACCCCCTTCAGAGCCTTCTTGGGCCAGCCCTCCCTGTGACCTTGGCCCCTCACTTGGCCTTGCCTCAGCCCACCTCGTCATCAGGGTCCCAGCCTTCAGGGACCCCTCTGTCCTTGCAGGTCCCCTGTAGCAACTGTCCACTGCTGGGCCGGGGGCCGTGGTGCCTTCCTGGGCTGACATTTGCAGCAGGGGTGTGTGGGGGCAGCCCTGGATCTGACAGGGCTGGGGAGAGGCCTGGTGTCACATCTGGGTGTGGGGCTGGCTTGCATTGTTCCTGTGGCCCCAAGCCCCGTGTCTTAGACGCCCCGGGGTGGTGGTGGGGGAGGCGAGGCTTGGAGTGCGCAAGAAGGCAGGGTGCGGAGCCAGGGGCAGGAGGCCTGGGCAGGGGCGGCATAAGGGTTCCCTCCAGCTAAGCTCCCTGGCAGTCAGAGCTGCTGAGTGGGGTGTTCGTGAGGGTTTGGGGGGTCATGCCAGCTTGTTCCCAGCTCCAAGCTCTGAGATTCTGTTATCTTCTCCATCTTTAGTCCTGCAGCAAGCCCTGGGACCCAACCCTCCCCAGCCCGCAGGCCCTGCTCCCTCGCAGGGACTGCTGCCGAGCCCTGCCATCTCTGCTCTGTGCGGGCTGAGCCCAGCTCCTCCCTGCACAGCACGTGCCAGGAGCCCAGGACTGTCCACAACCGCCTGGCTCCTGGGCTAACTGCCCACTGCTTTTGTTCCAGAGGTGCCCGCGGCAGCCTGGCACCTTCCCCCGGCTCTGAGCCACTCCTCCCGGCCTGGGAACAGACCGAGGCTGCCAGGCCCAAACCTGGGGTGACTGGGGGTCAGTGTGTGTGCGTGGTGGGCCAACTCTGATGGGATGGAGTGGAACAGGAATCATCCTGTGCCACCCTCGGGCCCCCACCCCAGCCCCCAACTGTGAGAGGCTGAGGCCTGGCCACTTCCTGAGGGGCCCAGCTTCCAAAGCCACCTTCAGCCCCAGAAGGGGTCTCACTAGGCTCCTCCCAGCAAAGCCCAGGGTGGTTGATCCTGGGAGCTGCACTTTGATGCACGGCCTGGACACCCACGGGTTCTGACCACTGTAAGCCTGAGGGGGCTTACGAACAGAAGCTGGAGTGTTTGGCAAGGAAGAGGGAGGACATGGGGAGGGGCTGTTGCAAGGTTACCCACTTCAGATACTAGAGCAGGGGTGGTGGCAAGCGTCCTCCCAACTTGTTGCCAATGCCCCTCCTGTACCCAGGGCAGACATTATTGGTCAATCGCAGCACTTTCTAAACTGCATGTGGATGCAGCCTCAGAGTCCTTCTTAATCCAGCATTCTGGGTGGTCACTATCATTTAGTGGTCTTACACACCACAGTCGAAACCCATTGGCACCCTGAGTGAAAGGGGTGTCACATGGGAGAGAGCCAGCACCCAGTTAGTGTTGGGCATTGGGTCGGGGCCCCTAGCCTGGCACGTGTGGCAGAATTCAAAATGACAGGAGTGTGCAGGGCCCCAGGAGCAAGGGTGGTTTGCCTAGGTGTCTGCGGGGATTGCTGTGGGTAGAGAAAGGATGGGATCTGTCAGGGGTGGTGGGACATGGGTAGGGGGATGGCGTGGTCTGGTGGGGCTCTATCCAGAGGGGCTTTAGCCTCTGCTGAGCCCTGGAGGGTGGCCCCGACCCAGAGGAGATGGGTAGTTGAGATGGTCCGATCCGGGTTTCCCAGAGCCTGCCCAGTATGGCTGGCTATGTAAAAGGATGGTTCCTGGTCCCAGGGGTTGGGGGCTCAGCCAGTCATGTTGTGGGCAGCTGCCCTTGGGACCTGATGCCAGAACCCTGCTGGCAGCCCCTGGCCTTAACTCAGGGCTCAGTGGTGGGGAGAACTTTCTAGCAACTTGAGCCTCCAGAGAGGTGGCAATGCCTTTGTCAAGGTGGCATGGGGGGCAGGGGGCACCCGTTGCAGAAGGCCTTGCCCTCGTGGGTGTGCGTACAGGGAGCTGGGGCAGGACCCTGGTAGCATGGGGGTGATTAGAGCCCTGTGCGTCAGGCCCCTGGAAGAGTTTGCTAAGCCTTCAGTGTCTGCACTGAGCTCTGTGGGCCTGGGGGTGGGGATCTCGAGGGACCCTGTGGTGGGAGGTCCCCTGACCCCCACCCCCCTCCGGGGATTCTGGTCCTCTGTTGGCTGGCCATGCACCCCTCCCCCAGGACCTGGCCAGGAGCACTCCCACCATAGGGGATGCTGGGGGCGGGGTGCCGGGGCGTCCCAGCAGCCCAAGGACCTGGTCTGTGCTGCCCCTGCCCAGTTCAAGACTGTTTCCGCTTCATTGCACCTCATTAGGTGCTGATGGCGTCAACCTTTTGTCCTCCGTTGCCACTTATGTCACAGGATTGGGTTGTCTCCTGGCGACTCAGAGCGTGGGGCCAGGATGGGGGGCATCCTCAGTGAGGCGTTCCCTGAGGCCCAGGGCCTCTCCCCGGAGCTCACCAGGGGCCTCCAGGGCTCCGAGGGCAGCAGGGCCCAGGGATACAGCGTGGGCTCGCGTGTCAATTGGGGTGATCACAGTAGCCTGACCTCGAGGGGTGTGAGGGCCTGGGAATGACAGGGTTCTGGACCACACCACCCCTGAAAGAGTACTGGCTAGAGGAGCTCTGACACCCACCCCCTGCCCCCTGAGCCCTCTCCAGAGCTCCGCACTACCACCACGTTCTCCTCTGCAGAAGCCCCTTCGAGAACCAGGCATCTCCCAGGCTGGACGCAGCAGCCCTGGCTTCTGGCTTCTGGCTTCTGGTTTCAGAACAGCTGCTCTGATTCATGAAAATCAGTTTTTATTTTCTTCTTCAGTTCAGAGAGTACAGTCTTGTTGGGAAAAGAAAGGGTCCTTTCTGTGGCTGGGCTGGAAGGACTTCTCCCCTTCCTCCCTCGCTGCCCCCCACCCCAGATACCCACCCGTCCGGGCCTCTTTCCTCACACTCGCCCCGGGCCGGGGCCCATGCCCCCTCTGCTTCTACTTCCGTCTCCCCAGCTGCTCCCTCCTTCCTCCCTGAACCTTAATTCCCCTCCTGGGGTCCCAGAGGGTGGGGCTTCAGGCAGGCTGGAGATGGGGGAAGGGCCCCTGGTAGATTTCTGTCCCCTCATCCCTGGCCACCATCTCAGGGTCAGAAGTGGAAGGACGTGCATGGCCATCACCCTCCCACTGCCCCCAAAGGGTGCGGCAGGAAGGAGCCCACCACTTGGCCAGCTGAATGCCTGCTCCCCGGAGGGTGGGTGGGCGGGAGGCCCAGACCTCCCGAGGGGTCATGGGGGTCTGTGCCTGGGAAACGGCGTCTGGGAAGGAGGAATTTACAGACTTCTGTTTACCAAAACGAGGCCCCGTAAAACATTTAACAGCAGCCAATTAAAGGAGGACAGCTGTGGTGGTTTAACCACTCCCCATACTACACACACAGGCCTCTGCCCCTCTGCCCTGGCCCGCCCCCACCCCCGTCCGGCTCTCGGCTTTTGTCAAGTCTTCCAGGAGCTGCGTTTAATCTAGGGAACATCTGCTCCAGATGTGTCTCTGCACACAAACCAGGCCAGTTGGCCAGGCTCTCCGAACTCAGCCGTGCCCTCGCAGGAGGGGGCTGCAGGGGGACAGGCCTGGGGGACGTTGGGCACCTTCCCTGAGTCCTCAGATGGGCCTGGGATGTGAACCCCCAGTGGGGAGACGTCTTGGGACTCCTCAGAGCTTTCACAACATGCATGCTGGTGGAGAGCCTCCGAATGGGGCTGGCATGGGCCGTGTTCTGCGTGGAGCACCTCTTGGGGATAGTGTTCCACAGCTTGACCTCAGATCCCCTGGGCTAGAGAACATGACACTGCGTCATTAGGGCTGAACGGTGGCTACTGCCAAGGGGGCTGCCAGGTGCAGGGTGCGCCATTTGGACTGGGGGCCTTGATCCTGGGGCATCCCAGAGTGTCCCTGTTTGATGCCTGCCCATTTCCCATTCTGAGTGGTACTCCTGGGGCTCCTCGTCCATCCCTACCTCTGAGCTGGGTTCCACAGCCCCACCCACGCTGGCATAGCTCCCCCTCAGCCTCAGACCTGCCAAGGGGCCTCTGGGCCCCCCATGCTCACAGTGAGCTCCAGGGCTGCCCCCCATGCCCCCACAGATGCCCCCAGCACTGAGACAAAGCCGGCCTTCACTCTCCATCTCAACAGCGGCAGCAACATGGCAGGCTGGCCTCCGGGCCTCTGAGGGCCTGGGGGCCTGGAGGTCTGTGCTATGGCTCTGAGCCTCCCCTTCGGGAAAGGTGTTTGTCTCGTGTATTCTGTGGAGTGGAGCGGAGCGTGCGGCCACGAGTTGCCACGAGGAGTTCCACTGAAACAGCAAAGGGCTTCTGTCCTGAAAGGAGTTTGGAAAACAGTTAACGAGCAGGTTCACACGGAACTCCCTGACTCAGACTCGTCCGTAACTTCAACACGACGCACTAAGTGGGGTGCTGGCACCCCTGCTCCCCGGGCATGGGGCTCGCAGCTCCCTTGTTTCAAGGCACAGTTTTGACCTTGTTCAAACACTTGCCCTGCGACCTGTGCCTTCCCCTCGGGGACTGCTGCCTCAGGGCCCTGCTCCAACCCCTCCCTCTCCCTGTCCCTGAGGCCACTGCTCCCTGGGGAGACCCGGTGATTCCTACTCCCTCGTCAAAGCCCAGGAGCCCCAGAAGTCGGGTGGGAAGCTGCTCCCAGCAGCTGGTCACTCTTGGGACAATCGTGGGGTCCCCAAGACAAACTCTTCTGGGACCCATTTTCCATGGGGAAAATGTTCAGAGCATTAGCTCAAAGCGTGAGTTGTGGAGTAAGACAGCGTCCTGCCCACCCCAGCCCAGCCGACTCGGCCATCCCAGCTGCAGGCCCTCCACCCACCCCTGCCCCCTCACTGCTGGGCCTGGTGGGGAAGGACCAGCTGTGAGGAGCCACATTCCAAGTGGCTGGTAGCTCTGGGCATCCAGCAGACACACCTCCCCTGGATGTGCCTGGTCAGGATGCCAGTGCCTGGATGGGCCTCCCCGGCCAAGTGTTAGTTCTGTCTGTCTTCATCCCTTCTGGGGGGCAGGGTGTGTGTCCCAGATGGCCAGAGCGAGGTCCAGGGTGTGGCTGGTGTTCCTGTGCTGGGCAGGGCCAGGCCAGGAGGACAGTCCAGGCCCCTCAGAGGGACAGAGAGGGGCCTGCTTGACCTGACTGGGAAGCTCCAGGGAGGGTCTCAGGCTGGGGACCAATGCAGGGAACTCTCCTGGGAGCGATGCTGCCACGGCTGGGCACCAGCTCCTTTTGCAGATCTCACAGCACAGAGGAGGCCCAGCTGGTGAAGAGCCCCATACCTGCGGCCTCCAGCAAGGCAGAAGCCTGTCACACCCAACTAAGTCAGCCCCGGGGTGTGGGTCACTGACCCCAGAGCTGCTTGCTCACCTGGAGGCTATGGATGGTGCAGGCCCAGGTCGTGTCCAGCCCTGCCCCTCCTGGCCAGAAGCTCAGCCAGGGCTGCAAGGGCTTCTGTCCACTGTGTGTGACCACCGCGTCTCCCTCCTCCCAAGACGCTCTCCAGAGCCCCTTTTGTTGCCCTGCCTCAAAGCTCCCGCACTGCTAAGTGCTGCTGGGTGAGAAATCAAAGGCTCCCTCCTCCATCCTCCACTTTCTCCCCAGCCCATCAGCAATTCAATTTGTGCCACACCGGAGGGATGGTATTAGTCGAGTCAGAGTTAATATGATGTATTGATGGGTTGATTTCCCACCGGCGGGCTGCACGCACCGGGCTCCACGGGGCGTCGCTCCCGGGCCACCCGCCAGCTTCTCGCCCCCCTGGGGTCAGGGCGGGTGCGAGCCTGGGGCCTGGAGGTGCCTCTATAGCTGTCTCCTTGCTTCTCTAGCTCCAGGGTACCCCAGATTTTCAGGGAGTCTGGCATCTACCTTCCTACCCATGAGCCACTTGGATCACCATGGAAACAGCAATGTTCTCTATGGGCAACATCGTTTCTATGGAACCCAAAAAGGCAAGTGCTGGTGTGGGGCCGTGAGGGATCGCGTGGGGCCTGGGGCACAGGTCATCCTGGAGGGGTGGAGGGCAGGGCTGGGGGCTTCTGGGGTGCCAGGTAAAGGTGGCCAGCCTGGCTGAACCCTCACCTCCAGGTCTCAGGCCACGGCAGGGATAGGGGCTGGAGGAGGGTGGGACTGCTTCTCAGGCCGCTGGAGACTTTGAACTGCAGGGCCCAGGACCACAGCCAAGCAGCAGGTTACATGCCGGGGTCAGGCGAGCTCGCTAAAAACACAGCTGTGCTCCCTGAGCTCTCGTGGCTCAGATGGAAGCATCGCAAACAACCGTGGCCCTGAGGGGTGGCACCCAGGTCCCTCAGCACCTGGCCTTTTGCTGTAGCACCCCCCGCCCCGCCCCAGCAGGGGTCCCAGGGACATCGGGTGGGAGTATGGAAGGCCCCCCAGAAGCCTGTACCTCGTGCCTCACCAAGCTAGGCAACACGAGGCCCAGGAGCCACCCCACACCTGGGCCTGAGGTCAAGACAGGGCAGGGGAGGGGTGGCAGGGGGTGGGGGGGCAGCAGGGAAGGGGGGCAATAGTGTGCCCCCAGCAGACAGAGGAACATCTCCTACCCTGTTGGCAGGAGGTGTCGCTGGAGAGGGGATGCTGAGGTTGAGGCTTTGCTGATGAGAAGGCGGGGTTGGTGGAGCCATGGGGAGGGCATTCCGTGAAGAGGGCATGCTCACGCCATGTGCACACACACACTCACATGTCTGCGTGCAAAGGCCCAGCCTCAAGGAGCCTGTGGGAGATGTAGCCACCTGGAGATGAGACAGGTGTGGGGAGTGGCCTGAGGCCTTGGTGCCCTGTCTCCAGGATTTTCCTTGGTGGGGTGACGTCTCATTTGCATTTTATAAAGATCTTCTGGGGGTGGTGCCCAAGAAGCTGGGCCAGAGAGATTTTTGGGTTAGTTACTGTGTTTAGATGACAAATAATGGACTTGAATGGGGACATGGGATCCCATGGGAGACGTGAAATGGGCATGAGGGTCAGGGGGGTCCCAGATAACCCCCAATTTATGGCCCAGGCTGTAGGAGGGCGGCACACCCGCAGAGGAGCAGTTCAGAGGGGAGGGGTGAGTTCAGCTTCCATGCAGAGGGACTGGGGGACCTGCCTTCCCAGGGGGTGACTGGACATTCATGGTGGGGGGGTCAGTGCCAGAGGGGCGGCTTAAGAGGTTGACCCAGGACAAGGAGAGGGACCACCTGGGTAAGGAGGGTGGATAAGGACAGAAGCAGCTCCGGGGAGCCCAAGGAGCCCCAAGTTCAGGGCTCTGAGTGGGGGTAGGCTTCAGGTGGCAGCAGCTAAGCAGTAGAGAGTCCTGAAGGGTCTCACAGAAGGAAGGGGACCCCAGAGAGGTGACCCTGCCAGGCAGGTTGGGGGCGGGCCTGTGGCCAGCCCTCCTGCCCTTCCACCGCCGTCCCCAGCCCCTTCTCACAGCCTCCCACTCTGTGACCTCAGCTTGTCTATGTCCTGGAGCCCATCTTGCATCTTTGTCCAGGCAGGGCTATGGAAGGCCTTGGCCCAGCCCAGGGCTGGCCAGCTTTGATTGGTGCAAGTAAGACCCCGCCTACAGACAGGCCCAGGAGAGCTCCCCAGCCCCATCAAGGGTATGGACAGACGCTGGACGCTCCCAGGGGACCAAGTCTCCTCGGGGCTGGAGGCCAGGTGCACTGCTGCCCAGAGGACAGCCCCCCCGCAGGCCTCGGGCTGAGTACCTCAAACTCCCACATCAGCAGCAATGTGTGCTGCTATTTTGACAGTGCTTGTCAGGAGCAAGCAGGTGGTCCCAGCCCCAGAAATCGGACCCAGAGCCAGGGACCCCCTCCAGGGTGTGGGCCACTGGCTTGCAGGAGCACTCACTGGCTGGTGGCTTCCGGCTTTCACAGTGTTGTGGTGGAGCCCTGGCGAAGAACACTTTGGGTTTGGAAATTGAGCTAATTAGGTTTAGCTACACTCTTCCCCCTTGCTTTAATGAGCAGGAAATTGACAAGTAATTTACATGACTCAGGTCGGTTTTACAAGTTCTAAATGTTTCTTTTGTTCCCTCTCTGCTCCATGCCATCTAGGGTGCCAGCTGGGTGTAGATGGGGTTGGCCCCCCAGGGTCCCCAGAGACAGGCTTAGGGAGCTGTGGGTGTCCCCAGAGCTGGCTGGGGACCCAGGTAGAGAGCAAGGCACCCCAGGTTGAGGGCCCACGCTGGACAGCAAGCCATGGCCCAGCGCAGGGAGCTGGGGGTACACCTACCACCCACCCAAGCTGGATGGGCCCAGAGCTGCAGAGGCATTGAGAGCCCGTAGTGGACTAGGTGGGGACGGCCATCTGGGACCATTTTCCTTTCTTTAAATGATCATCCTAGCCCCCCAGCCTGGCTGGGGGCCTCCCAGGGTATTCAGGAGGTCGGTGGGCCGGGTCCTTCACACCTGGCCCATTCTCAGACACATACCTGCCCTGGGCCTCACTTCTTCCTGGGGGTCTTAGCACTTACAGGGGGCTACTAAAGGCTGTCCACAGTGCACGGTCCTGCTTACAGGGGCGTCTCTCAGGCAACTCTCCACGTGGCTGGGCATCCTGAGCTGTGTAGTGACCACATCACACCACATGCTGTCCACTTAGCCATTCCCCAACTATGAGCCCACAGCCTCCGTAGCTTTTAAGGTTCTGACGGCTGTTTGTAAAGACCCAACCAGTTTACACTCCCCCAGCATCGTGTGGGGTTGGGGGAGATGCCCGTGGCCCCAGACCTCACCCCCTGGCTCTGGTCAGGGCACACTGCCGCCCGCTCCTGCTTTCCCTTCACTAATCTCCACGGGTACAGCCGGGCACAGGGGCTGGGCTCTTTGCAGCTCCCGTCTCCTAGGGGCTGAACATACGTCAAAAGCTCTGGGGCATTGGGGAGCCAGTGTTTAATGGGGACAAAGCTTCAGATTGGGACGATGAAGAATTCTGGAGATGGACAGTGGTGAAGGCTGCATCACACGAGTGTACTAATTACCACTGAACGGCACACTTAAAAATGGTTAAAGTGGTGATGTTTACATCACGTGTATTTTACAGTTATAAACCTTCCTCAGAAAGTACCAGTGGGTCAGTGTCAGCTGGCAGTGGGGAGGCACCTGGCACAGTGTCTTGGGGGCACTGAGCCCTCCAGCCCCTGCCCCAGGCTTCCCGGTGACCTCAGCTCTTTCGGCACACAGATAACTTCTACCTGCGCAACCTGCCGCCCCAGCCCACGCTCCTGCCCGCCAACCACAGCTTCCCCAGTGTGGCCCGGGCCGCCCCCGGCCACCCCATCGGCTCCTGCAGCCGCGACCGGGGCGAGGCCGGTCACCTGCAGAAGGGCGCCAAGGAGTTCGACCGCTTCCTCATGGGCAAAGAGAAAGCCGGCAAGGTGGCCGAGGGCAAGGAGCGGCCGGCGGTGGAGGAGGACGTCGTCAGGGGGCGGCACAAGCTGGTGCTGCCCGTACCGGGCGACTCGCACTGCAAGGAGGGTGGCGTGGCCCGGGGTGCCTGCGAGGGCCGCCCCAAACACCTGGCCTCCTGCCTTCTCAACACCAAGGTGCTCGACGGTGAGCTGGGCAGGTCTGCGCTGGCCAGCTGCGCGGGGGGTGTGCTGGGGCGGCCGGGTATGGGCGTGCCGGCCTCTGGACGCTGCACCAAGGAGGCAGCCGGCCCCGTGGAGCCTGGGCCAGCCTTCGGCGAGTGCCTGGAGCGGAGGCAGATGCTGCACCACGCCGTGCCCTACACGGTGCCGTCTGGCCTGCCCGCCGGGCCGCCCCCACCCCTCAGCACGGCCACCGGCTCCTTCCCCTGCCTGCAGCTGCATGGGGGCCCGGATGGGCTCTGCCCCCTGCAGGACAAAGTCCCCCGGGACCCAAAGGCCAGCGGGCCCACCTTCGTGCCTTCCATGGGACACCTGGCCGACAAGAGCCGCCCGTTCCAGGTGGCCGAGGCCTGTGCCATGGCGGGTGAGGGCAAGGACCGGCACCTGGATGGGGCTGCAGCGCCTGACCATGCTGCGCTTTATGGGGTCTCCTATGCCCACCTGAAGGCCGAGGGCAAGGGTGACCGGCGGCCCGGGAGCTTCGAGGCGGCCCTCAACCCCCGGCTGAAGGGCCTGGAGTACCTGGACAGCGCAGGCCCCGAGGCCCCCTTCCCGGGGCTCCCCAAAGCAGGTCTGGACAAAAGCGGCTACTTTGAGTTACCCGCCCCCTCACAGGACTGTGCCCGGCCAAGTCACCAGGACCCGTTGGGCGGGAAAGTCACCCAGGCCTGCTGCACTTTAGACAAGACTGCCAGCAAGGAGACCCCTGTGGGTGCCCCCGGGGCCCAGAAGGTGGCTCGCATCCGGCATCAGCAGCAGTCGGTGGCCCCCGAGGTAGAGCCGGGGGGCAGCGGGGCCGAGGCCAAGCGCAAGTCTCTGGAGCTGGCGTCTCTGGGCTACAGCGGGCCGCCCCCGCCCCCGTGGAGTGTCCAGTCGGGCCAGGGGGCCACCGTGGCCATTAGTGAGGAGTGCAAGGCTGGCGCCTACCTGGACCCCTTTGGCGGCACCCTGCAGCAGGCCGCCCTCCTGCCTCAGGACCTGCCCGCCCCGCCTGACGAGGTCTCGGCCATGAAGAACCTGCTCAAGTACAGCAGCCAAGCACTGGTCGTTGGCCAGAAGGTGCCCTTCGTGGGCCTGGGGGGCCTGAAGGCCAGCTGTGCCCAGCAGGACGGGAAGTTCCCAGCCTCCAAGGGCACGGGCCAGGCCCCCGGCGACATGGAAAGGCCGGACTGTGCCCGAAGCCGAGAGCACGTCGCTCCGCATGGCGATGGGGAGGTGCGGCAGCCACCTGTGGGCATTGCGGTGGCCTTGGCCCGGCAGAAGGACACGGTGAGCCGGGCGGAGTCAGCCTACAGTGCCAACACAGGGCGGCAGGGCCGGGCAGCCCCCGCCTTCAAAGGTATGGCCCCTCCACAGAGAGGGAGGCATGGGGCCATGTTGCTGACCTGCCCTCATCCACGCACCTGAGGCTCCCAGGGCTGGGCCCTGGGCCTTTGTGCCCATCACCTCCCCATGTCTCCAGGCCCTCCCAGGGCTGCCCTGCCCTGCCCCTTCCCTGTGAGGGCCACGGGGCAGGAGACCCTCTCTTAGTTCGTCAGCCCCCCGGCTCGAAGTAGGGTTCCTGCTTGCTGGCTCCCTAGCCGCCCCAACCCTCGCCCCTTTCTACCATCTCTAACCTGTGCAGCTGGCAGTGGGCCCCGCTCCGCCCACGCTCTGGACCTGGAGGCTGAGGAGGAAAGGGTGCGTCTGTGTGAGGACCGCCTGGGGCTCGCCAGCCGGGAGCTGCTGCTGCAGTAAGAACCGGGCTGCAGCCTTCGGGGTGGGGTCCGGGCCGTGCCTCTGGGCTCACCCGATAGTGCCGTGTGGGATTACGTGGCCGCTGTGTCAGGTTTTGTGGCCTGTCTCGGGCACAGCTGTGCACCCACCCCAGGCTTTGCTGGAGTTTCTGTCCCTGTTGGAGGGAGTTCTACTAACTCCCCCTCTGCTGGGGGACTGCTGCTGGGGCAGATCCCTCTGGTGCTGAGCATGACCCCGAGGGGTGAGGTGGAGGAGCTGGGCCAGGGGTGGCAGCTGTGCTGAGCCCCCACCCATCCCCCATGACATACAGGGACAACAAGGACCTCGTGGAGTTTGCCCGGATCCACCCGTCAAGCGGCTGCCCTGGAGACCTGGCCCCCCATCTCATGATCGCCGGGGGCTCCTCCCTGCAGAGCAGCCAGCTGGGCGGGGACCCGGCCCCCCATCCCCACCCTGCCCACCCCCCCTGGCTGCCCCGCACCCGCAGCCCCTCCCTGTGGATGGGGGGACATTCCTACGGTCAGTGCTCTGAGGGCAGGTAGGGGTGCATGGGGCAGGACAAGAGTCCTGGCCGGGCGTGGTGGTCATTGCTGGCCTGGGGCTGACAGCCCTCAGCCTGGAGCCCTGCTTCCTGCCCCACACTGCCTGACCTCAGTGCCCTGTCTCCCCAGGCCTCGGGCACCCTGCCCTGCACCAGAACCTGCCCCCCGGCTTCCCTGCGTCTGTGCCTGGCTCCATGCCCCCCGTCTTCCCCCTCCCCCAGGACGCCCCCACACAGCTCGTCATCCTGCCTTCTGAGCCCACGCCCCACGCCGCCCCCCACGCGCTTGGTAAGGGCCTCCCGGGCCAGGCTGTTTGCATGTGCGGCTGTCAGAAGTGGGTCTGAGGAAGGGAGCGGCCCCCCACGGGGGTTGGGGAAGGGACAGGGAGGCAGGCACCCGGCCAGAGCCCGGGAGGCAGGTGCGAGGCGGTCGAGCGGGAGGTGAGGGCTGGAAGAGGCCCGCTCGGTGGCTGGGATGCAGCCCGGCGCCCTGTCCCTGCCGGGGCTGACGAGCCCTTTGGCCCGGCCCACAGCTGATGTCATGGACCAGGCTTCACTGTGGCCCCCCATGTACGGGGGCCGGGGCCCTGCCTCCCACATGCAGCACCCAGGCCAGCTCCCTGTCTACTCGCGGTCCCAGTTCCTACGGCAGCAGGAGCTCTACGCCCTGCAGCAGCAGCAGCGGGCCGCTCAGGCTCTGGAGCAGCAGCGGGCCACCCAATTCCAGGTACCTGCGCCCTCGGCCACACCCAGTTGGGACCCAGGGCACTGCTGGCTGCCTCTCTGCTGCAGCCTGGCCTGGCCCAGGAGTCCCCACTGCACACTCTTCCCACCCCTGCCCCACGCTGATGTGATGCCCTGAGCAGGGGGCCCAGCCGGGCTGAGCCTCTGCCCCAACCCAACAGCAGAAGCCTGAGGACCGCCACCTGGAGCTGGAGGAGCCCGCCCAGGAGAAGGCCTTGAAGTCCACCCACAAGCCAGTTGCCTTAACCCCCACGGCCAAGGGCACCCCCTCACCCGCCACCGCAGGCCCTGCCAAGCTGTCACCCTGCTGCCACTCTCCCGCCCCGAAGCCCCCCGCCGCCAGCTGCCCTACACCACCACCGCATCCTGGCGCCCCGTGCACTTTATCCGTCTGCCCCACCGGCAGCCCCGGGCCAGGCTCCAAGCTGCCCAGCGCCGAGGAGGAGAGGGGGGAGGGCCAGCGGCGCGGAGCCGACCTCAACACGCTGGAACCAGGTGAGAGCGGGCGGCACTGGGCTGGCCTTGGCCTGCCCCCCCCAGCCCTGTCACTTGTCTGGTGGGCAGAGTTGAATGGCGGACAGGGCTGCCTGGCTTGGCACCTTCAAGGGTGTCCTCACCGACGCAGTCCCGCCAGTAGGGCCTGGGGCAAGGTCGCCTGTGCCCCTGCTCTTTCTCTTCCTCCTTCTCCACAGTCCTTCTGGGGGACCCATAGGGGGGGCACTCAGGGCCCCCGCCCCTGGCAGATGGGGCAGGAGGAAGGTCAGGCCCAGCCGGCTGGCACTGGAGCCTTGTGGATAGGGAAGCGCCTGGCCTGCCGGGGACACTGGCAGGACCACAGGGCAGCAGCCACGAAGCTGGGCAAGGGAGCTCATCCTCACTGTCAGGGCCCGAAATGCCACCACTTGGGCCCAAGGCAAGGAGCAGCAGCCTGTGGTGGAGGGTCCAGGCCCGGCCTCGGCCTCTGCAGCTGCCCTCCCAGCTCCTCCCCAGCTATTTGATTCTCTCTGAATTAGGCTGAGAGTGTACACGGGAAGCCCATGTGGCGAACATAAAATTCGTCCCAGTTCTACAAGAAGGAGGCTGAAGCCATCCGAGGTTGTTGGGTGGTTTTTTTTAGAGTTTTTTTCCTTTTTTTTTTCTTTTATTGTAGTTAATGGGGCATAATGCCTCCGACAGGCTGCCAGCTCGTTCTGGTTCAGGGAAAGCCCTGATTCAAGTATCTTGTTTTAAAATCCCCCTTTTCTGGTTAGCCACACCACACAGACCAGAGATGGCCTCCAGGGACCGCCATGGACCCCCCCCCCGCCCCACCCCCACACGAGGCAGTGGCCCAAGCTGGGGAGCACACAGCTGTCCTGGCCAAGGAGGAGGGCCTGGGGGCTTCCCCTCCTGTACCCGGTGCTCCCCTGCTGCCCCCCTCAACATACCACGTCCCCATTCCTGCCTCACACATTTCACAGGCAGAGTGTTGACTGGGGTCCCTCCCCGCCGGGTGTGGGTCTGAGGTGTTTGAGGTCACCCTCACCCCCAGGTGCTCTCTCCTGACAGCGCCCTCTTTTGCAGACCTGCCTCCCGGATACACGTGCCCTGCGGCCGGCTCGGGCTTCTCCCTGCCCCGCACTGTGCACTCATCTGACCTCTCGGACCCCGAAACTATGCAAAGAGCCCCGCCGGGGGCCCAGCCTGAGCTGGCCAGGACGTTCCCACCCGGGGACCTGGGCCCACACAGCCCCCAGAACCTGGAGGAGCCTGAGCTGCCCTCAAGGGCCAGGGAGGCCACCCAGGACCTTGCCGCACACCCCCACCCTGCCGAGCGGGGACCCCCGGGGAAGGCAGCGGACCCCAGCCCACTGGAGGGGCTGCGAGAACTGCGGTGTGGGGCCCTCCTCGAGGGAGGGGGCCCTGAGGCCACTGGCCAGGCTGATTCTACTCAGGGAGGGGCCCAAGAGGAGAGGACCACAGAGGAGGGACGGGAGGAGGGAGAGCAGGGGCCCTCGTTGGGGGCCAGCCCCCAGGCCGTGGAGCAGCCAGCAAGGAGCCTGGGTGCCCCGGATCAGGCCAAGCCGGGCGAGCAGCAGGCCCCTGCAGAAGCAGAGGCGGAGGAGGCGGCCAAGTTCAAGGAGGCCAAGCTGGAGGAGGAGGAGGAGGAGGACTGGGGGCTGACTCCCGACAACAGCCAGCCGCCCAGGGAGCTGCCGGGTCTGGACGCCCTGGTGGCAGCCACCATCAACCTGGGGGATCTGCCTGCTGTCAGCCCACTGGACCCTCAGCCCCCCACTGTCCCTGGGCCACCCAGCACAGCTCCCCTGCCCCGTAGCTCAGGGATTCATGGCATTGCCCTGCTCAGCGAGCTGGCCGACCTGGAAATCCAGCAGCAGAGGACTGAGCCAGACCTGCAAGGTAAGCCCCATCCCTCCGGAGCCCCAGGAGCTGGACCCTTGGGCATAGGCTCAGGGTCAGCCGGCCAGTGGCCTTCAGCCCTGCTCCATTGTCCCCACAATGTGGCCCCTTGTCAGGAAACCAGGCAGGTGTGCCCACACGGTGTTACCCCCAGCCCTGGCTGCAGGATGAGCCATGGGGTAGGGCCTCAGGGCCAGGACTGCACCCTGATGATGGTGTCAGAAAGGTGGCTGTGGATATTCACGATGCCCTGAAGGGGCTTGAGGGTGTCTCCAGTTTACACACAAGGATGCCAAGGCCCACAGGGGTGGAGGTGGGGGTGTCAGGTCACTAAACTACGGCCTCACAGCCAGGAAGTGGGTAGGAAAGATGGTGCTCTCGCTATAAGCTTTCGCCTCCTTGGGTTCTGCAGCTTCCGAACCTAGCCTGCACGGGGCCCAGCTCAGGACGTGGCAGCCCTCGCCTCCCAGGCCCCGGGGAGGTGGCACCCGCCACGTTCCCCTCAGCCTCACTAGGCCTTGGGGCTGACCTGTGGGACAAGATGCTCCTGGTCTCCCTGCACCCTGCCCAAGGTCCCCAGGGTGCCAGCCCAGGGCTGGTGCCGCCCTGACTCGGACCAGAGCCCAAGGGCCAGGTGTTTGCTTAGGCCTCTCTAGCACTTAGGTCCCCCACAGGGACCCCTGCCGGGCGCTCCCTGCCAGAACCCCTCAGGGGGTGGGGGGAGCACCCCCAGCCAGGCTTTGTGCCCCGTTGATATTTATAGAAAGAACCCAACGAAGTCCTCAGCTGGCCCACTCGTTTTCCCACCGCGTGAAGCTCTCCACTGCCCACTGCCAGCCGCCAGCACCTCTTGTGCTGCGTGGAGATAACGGGAAGGTTCTTGTAAAGTTAATTTCCCTGAAGGTCTCTGTGTCACTCCTCTCCTGTCTGACCAGAGGGGCCACCACTGTGCTGAAGAGAGTAAGCTGGGGAGCCCTTGCCGGTCAGGAACTCTGGGAGGGCCTCGCTTGGAGCTGTAACGTGAGGCGGGGCTGCCCCAGTCAGGGCCTTGCTGCCCAGAGCCACCGAGTGAGTGTGGCTGGCGTGAGGGTGCACTGAGCAGGCTGCCGGGCGCCATGTGTGTGGCCACCGGTCTGTGCATGTGAATGCCTACTGGACTCGTGCCCATTCATTGAATGGATGCTCACGTGTAGACCACGTGTGTCCCATTGTGGGTATTGCAGCTGCCAGCCCAGGCCAGGCCCTGCTGCCACTGCTGGGTCTCCACCTCACCCTTCCCTTCTGGAACCTTCAAACCCCCCTCTCCCCTCCTGTTTCTCCCAAGACCCCCGCCCTCCCCTCTTGGAGCCCTCAGGCCTTCACCCTCCCCTCCTGCTGCTCCCAGGCCCCCACCCTCCCTCTGTCCCAGTTAATTGGCCCGTCTGCGCAGCCTCTCAGCTCTAGAGCCATTCCCTACAAGCTCAGTGACTGCTTTGCCTGAAATTACTTAGGAAATCAGCTCATTTTCTGAGCAAAAGGCAGGACTCACAGAGAGAGAAGGCAGGAGGAGGCCATGCCGGGAACAGGCCAGGGTACAGAGGGGAGAGGGAGGGGTAAAGATCCAGAGGGACATCGGGGCCTCCTGCCCGCTCCTCCCAGAGGAGACCCCCTGAAGTACCTCCCAGGCCAGGCAGAGCTGGTGAAAGCCCAGGTGGCGGCGCCTGAGAAGTGGGGGTGAGGAGGTAAGCAGGTTCTGAAAGGTGACATGGCCCCCAACTCCCATAGCTGGGCCGAGTGGAGCTGGTGTTCAGGTCCCGGGCTCTTTGCTCCCAGGCTGGGGCCAGCCCCACCCTCACTGATGTGGGCGTCCAGAGCCCTCACATCCCCCACCAGTAGGACTTGGCCGCAGGACCCTGCTTATCCCCCACCTGGGCTCAAGTCCAGGGAGCTCAGTGGGCAGGCTGCCCAGCCCACGGACCTCCATCGCAGGGGGGCAGGGACTCAGGCCCCAGATGGAGCCCTGGGGTGGGAGGGAGTCGGACACTTCTCTGGCCATTCACTTGGCTGGCGTGGATGGTGGGGCCTGCCTGCAAGGGCCCATCCCCAAGACACCCAAAATGCTCCACTCTGCATTTGGAGGGGCCACTGGGGGGCACGGTGCCCACTGGGCTTCCCATCCACCCTGGAATTTTGGGAAGGCCAGGCCCTGTCCCTTCCGGAGTATGGTTGCCCCTTGTTCCTGAGTGACCCACCTGGTTTAGGTGAGTCAAGATCCCAGACCCCCCTTTTGAACTGCCCTGCTGACCTGCACCCCTCCTCCCACCTTCTCCTGGCCCCAACAGCTTGTTCCTGCCTGGCTGGTTGGGGGAAGTCCAAGCCTTGGCCCTCTTCTGTGCCTGTGGAGCCCTCAATCTGCCTGGATAGCCCAGCCCTACATCTCTCCCCGGACAGGGATTACAGACCCCGGAGGCTTGGGGGTGGGGCTGTTATTGTCGCCGCACAGCTCCCTGAACTGGAGAGCAAGGCCTGTTGTTGTTTGGAGGCCAGAGAAGAGCCCAGCAGCACCACCACCCCTGCCATCTCCCTGAGCCCACCATCCCCTCGCAGAGCTCACCCTGCAGGACTTTGCAGTCTCAGCAGGTTTAGCCTGAGGAGTGGGGGCCGGGGTGGGGGGGCTTCAGGGAGGAACAGAGGGGCTTCCTAGCAGTCACAGTGACCCCAAGAGACGAGGAGACCCTGTGGAACTTTTAGCTGAAATGGGGCTTGCAGATATCCCTGCCCCAGCTGGAGGTGGGAGGAGAAAGCCCCCTCAGCGCCTCCCCCACCTTCCCAGGGCACCTTTGACCCAGCAACCCACCTCTGGCCTTGACCCAGCACTGCGTACAGAGGGTTGAACTTCCGGTGTCCACCTGTGCTTTGTCCCATTACTGAGGGTGGGTCACCGTGATGACTCCATCAAGGCTAGGGCTGGGCACGTCCCCTTTTGTAGTTACTAAGTATTTCGTGGGGAGGGACTTTGAAATGGTGTGATATCCCCTTCCTCTTCAAACATTGGATTCATTTATGTATATCAGTGTGACTTGTGGATTTTTATTTGCTTCGATCCGTTATAATTTGTCACTGTCACTAGTTAATTATGGTGATTGAATTGTCTCAGATTTGGCCCCTTCAGCTGGGTCATCCTCTGAGAACTTCCTGGGTTCCTAGCTCACTCCGAACCTCCCAGTCCCTGGAATCAGCCATTTCTCCAAGGATCCCAGTTCCCTTCCTCAGAGAATTTTAGAAGCCAAGTTCAGGGTGCTAGGTGTGATCGTTGCTACTGGGGTGTTGCTGCTCTCAGGCCTTCTCAGAGGGCAGAGCTGGCTGTGTGTTCTAGAAATCACGACTGCCCACTGACACCTCCAGCTCTAGGCACCCTGTCTGACCCCACAGGGCTCATCCTGGCTGATTCCTTCCCCAGCTGTAACTCCTCATACCATCAGCCCACCTGTGCATGCCCAACCCCCATTTCTGCCACCACCCTCTCCCCATGGTTGCACTCAGTCCCAAGTCTCCACTCCAGGCCTGTCCCCTGGATGGACACTGCCCTCCACTGGCTCGGCTCTGACCCTGCACTGGGCCATCCCTCCCCACCCACTAGGGCGGACTCTCCGGGTTTTCATGGATCTGGAAGAGGGCAGAAATGCAACGCGGTTTCTGTTAAGAGCATAACAAGCCACGTGCCTAAACGGTTTGGGCACTGTCCTGAGGACCTGTGCCATCCCAACTGGCCTGGCCCACAGTAACCAAGGGTGACATCTCTCCCACCCAGAGCAGAGGCGAGTGCTAGGTGCCCATCTCATTGTTCCAGGCCGCCTCACTCTGCATGTCTCAGGGAGTCCAGCTGCCTCCGGGCGCCTGGGCGTGGGGGGTGGGTACACAGGGTAGGAGGGAGTAGTCTGGGCTGTGCTGAGATGCAGGCTGACATCAAGAGCCTCTCGCACACACACTGACGCTCATGTCCCCCGCAGAGGAGGAGGATGTGCTAGCCTTCAACCTGCAGCGCCTGGCCACGCTGGCCTCAGCCTGGTCCCTGGTAGAGGCTGCTGGCCTGGACAGCCCCGCCTCCGTGGCCCAGCCCTCCACTGCCGACTCCTGCAGGGCTCCCACGCTCACCCCCCGTATGCAGATCCTGCAGCGCAAGGACACCTGGACCCCCAAGACCAAGCCTGTGAGTAGGGGGCCCTGGTCACCCCCATTGCCCAGTGCCGTGACCTGGGGGAGGCCTCGAGTGCCCAGGCTGCCCACCTACCCACCCCATCTTGGTCCCCTAGCTGGGCTCACAGGCTCCTGTGCCCCTGCCTACTAGGTATGCCCACTGAAGGCTGCCATCGACCGGCTGGACACACAGGAGGTAGAGATGCGCGTGCAGCTGGCGGAGCTGCAGAGACGCTACAAGGAGAAGCAGCGGGAGCTGGCCCGGCTGCAGCGCAGGCATGACCATGAGTATGGCCCAGGCTGGCAGTGGGGTGGGGAGGGCTGGAGCGTGGCTTGGGGAGACACCCCCATTTCAGGCACTGGGGCAGACGTGGGCACAGCCCAGCCCAGGGCCACTGCCTTGTGGGAAGAGGTCAACCTGTGTGTGCTGGGCTGAGTTGGGCCAGAAGTGGGGGCCTGGGAGGGTCCCCAGAGGTAGTGGAAGGTTGAGGCGTTCACTCAGTGGAGAAACCAAGGGAGAGCGGGGTGGGGGGGTGGAAGAACCACCCAACAGAGACTGGTGCAAGGCAGAGGCCGGTCCTCATGATAGGGGGCAAAGGGTGAGAATAGTGAGAGGGTGCTGAGAGGGTGCTGGGAGGCCGGGGCAGGATTGGGGTGTGGGAGGGCGGAGGGAACCCCTAAAGTTGCCGTAGCAGTGCGGGGAGCTCACCTGACTGGAGTGTGCAGGACGGCTGGAACTGGGAAGCAGGGATGGTGGGGGCAGCGGGGACGCTGGCTCAGCCTTGCCCTCTGTTTGGGGACCAGGCTCCCGCCAAATCTTGGGAGGGCCCGCCCCCCGCCACAGCCCCTAAGGGTATTGCCCTCTCCTGGACCCCTGTCAGGGGGCCAGGACAGGCGTCAGCCTCTGACCACCCCTCCTGTGGCTCCCAGAAGAGACGAGAGCTCGCGGAGCCCTGCCAGGCGAGGGCCCGGCCGGCCACGGAAGCGCAAATACTCCAGCTTGCTGCCTGCCCTGCGACCCAGCGAAGGCAAGAAAGTCAAGTGAGTCTTGCATGCATGGGCCCCGTGGGGTGCCTGGGGCCGGAGGTTACTCAGTGGCGCTGGGCTGGCCCAGATGCCCTTGAGGCCCGGGCAGTGGGGGCTGGGCTCCTTTCTGGCTTCCGTGGCCGCTGGGCCTCCGTCACAGCTTCTCCCGAAGACCCAGAACCCCGGGCCAGGCGCGGTGGGGAGCGTCTGGGGCACTGAGCCCGTAGCAGACAAGCCCCTCCTCCTGGGCCTAGGGCGTGCCCACACCAGCGCCACGCACCTGGCCGTGGCTGGCTGGGGCCGTGGCATCCCTCCTGCCAGGCCCCAGCCCCAGCCCGGCCCCACGAGTGCGAGGCGGCGTTGCGTAAAAGCCTCTTTATCTGCACCGTATAGAGTCGTTGGTCACGCTGCGGTGCTGCGCACGGCTGCCGGCGCGCGGTTATTATCCATTACCCGCCCGGCGCAGTCATTGGCACACTCCCGGGCCTGGTATAATTGTCCTTCTCGGCTACAAATTGCCTCTCCCGGCAGGCCCATTTGCATAAATCCTCGAGCTCCTCCAAACACGATTGGCGCGGCGTGTGCGCACTGCATCAATCCTGATGATTTGGTAATAATAGTTAAATCGGCACTAAATGGTTCCTTCAATTAAGACAGAGGCAAAAAATTAATCTCAGGGCTTTATGTCACAAAACATTAGCAAACGTGGAGAAGGTTACAGGGAGGGGAGTTCGCGTAAGCTGCTGCAGACGGGGAGGGGATGCACCATATGGCTGGGCGGCCTCCCCAGGCTGTCCCTCCGCCCTGCCCAGGTGTCACTCGGCGGGGGCTCCAGGGGCCTCCCTTTGAGGACCAGCCAGAACTGTAGGGGCTGCTGGCTAAGACCAGGGCCTGGCAGGGGGCCCTGTTGGGGAGCCCCTGGCGAAGCTGCCCCATGCTTTGCTCGAGCCCGCCTGGCGCCAAGCCCCTGCCTGACCCTGGAAGCCCCATCCTGGTGCTTGCATTGTGGCCACTTTCTCCACTGACCTGAGAAAACAGGCCCTGGCTGGACAGGGAAGGAAGCCAAGGCCAGGGCCCTCCCTTCCTAAGGATCGGGGTTCCCTCCCGCCCTCTCCCCATCTCAGGCTCCTGCCCACTCTCCATCCCTCTGGGGGGCCCCTGCCCTTCAGTAGCTGCTGACAGTTGGGCCCAGGCAGGAAGTGGGAGGGCCGAGGCCCGGGGGGCCAAGCATGGTTCCGGACCGGCTTCCTGCCTGGCCTCTCTGGGCAGGAAGGTAAAAGTTGACGTCTGGCCGCACAAGGACAGGGCCCTCAGCCTCCATCTGTGACTCATTTTCATTAATGCTATGTGGGTAAGGGAGGGAGTAGGTGAGAGGCCTAGCCCCCAGCCCCCGTCTGGCAAAGGACAGGCAGCCAAGCTCCCAGCCTCACACCTGTGGGACACAGGGAAACAGGCTCAGAGTCAGCAGCTTCCAGGGCCCCATCTGGGAGCTGGGTGGGGGGTGCAGAGTTTCTCCTTTGAGATGGAGAATTGAGGGCAGGGGACAAAGCTCTGAGGGGTCTGAGCCCAGCACTGGGGGTCCCTGGGGGCTAGGAGGCAGAGCCTGGGCACGAGTTTCTCTGGCCGCTGTCCCCCACATCCTCTTCCTGGCAGTGGCAAAGATGCTCGGGGTGGATCTCTTTCTCAGGGGCCTCTCCTGATGCCCTCTTTGTTCCTAACTGAGGTAGCTGCTGGCCTTTGCACTCACTAAGTGACCTTAGTGAGTGCAAAGGCCAGCATGATCCCACCCCAGCCTTGCACAGAGGCACAATTTAAAGCATCCCCATTTTCCAGGTAGACAGACTGAGGCCACAGCCCAGGTCACACAGTGGCCCAGCTGGCCACAGAGCCCTGGCCCCCGAGCACTGGGCTGCCCCTCCCCGGTCAGTGGGCAGAGGGGGCTAGCTAGGTAGCGGGGGCCGGGGGGCTCAGCACTGGCTTGGCCCCCCTGGCCTCCCAGCAGCTCTGTGTGCTTAGAGGAGACTGGCCCAGGGGCACAGCCTTGGCCAGGAAAGAAGCAGGGCCCTTACAGGGGCCAGTGGGTCTCCCAGACATGCAGCTGCACCACACGACCCACCGTGGTGCCCTGGCTGCTGCCACAGGGACTGTCTCGGGGACAAGGCCCAGGTGCCCAGGTGTGACCCGTGCCCCCCGTGCTCCCAGGGCAGTGCGGTCCAGCCTGAGCCTGCTGTGCACCGAGCTGCGGGGCGGCGATGATGAGCCCTCGAAGAAGCGAGGCCGGCTGGAGAAGGGCGCCTACGTGGGCCTGCAACCCGCATCTGCGGTGAGTCCCACAGCAGCCTCACCCTCAAGCCCGGGTGCAGGATGTCAGATGGACAGGACAGGGGGGCAGGCGGTAGACCAGCCCCAGGCCAAACACTGCCACCCTGCCCTGCCCCGTGTCACCATCCGGCTGGGGCCCCACTGCTCAGATGAGCAGACAAGGTCCAGGGAGCTTCATGTGCGTCACACAGAGGCGAGCCTCTGAGGCTGCCGGTATGACCCGGGGCTGGTTATGCTCCATGACCCCTCCCTTCCCTCTGCTCACTCCAGCGGGAGGAAAGCAACACACAGCTATCACAGGTCACAGGAAGACTTTTCGGGAGGGAGGGCCCACGATGTCCACCATGTCAAGTGCATACCTGGTGTAGTGGGTGGACCAAGGGCACTGCCCCTCCCTTGGGACAGGCTTCCCCAGGGGTGCCAGCACCCCATTCCTTCTCAGTGCAGTGGGTGCCTCCCACCCCTCACCTATTCTAGGGTCCTGGGAGGGACAGGTGAGAGGTGGGTCCGAGTCTGTTGTCACTTTGCCTGTCCCTCCCAGAGCAGGAGGCTGGTCCCTCTCTCTAGGACATGACAAACACTTGGGCCCTTGGCCTCCCTCCGCCAGGCTGAGTAGGCTGGGCCATCCGGGGAGGCTGTGAAATGGGGGACAGGACAGGCACAAGTTTAGGCTCCAGTGGGCAGGCCCCGTGCCCCGGGGCCAGATTCCCTCTCAGGCATTGTGGAGGGCAAGGCCAGCGAAGTGCCACCTTCCAGCCCCAGCCCTGGCAGAGGGGAGGCCGAAGGTCGCAGGGCCGTGGCTCAGGGTGGGGGACCCGGTGACTACAGTTTCCGCCTGCCCGTTTACTACAGGAGAAGGTTCGGTGCAAGAAGAGCAGCGGTCAGGGCGACCTGGCATCTGCAGTGGCCCACAAGGTGGCCCAGCTGAAGCCGAAGGTCAAGAGCAAGGGGCTGCCCACCAGCCTCAGCCCCTTCCGGCGGAAGGAGGCCACCCCAGGGGGCCGCATCCGGAAGAAGCTGTCGCGAGCCAAGAGCGCCAAGGTGTCTGGGGCCGCCCGGCACCCACAGCCAGATGGTGGCGTTGCTGGCAGGGAGACACCTAAGTTCCCAGCCCAGCCGGCAGCGGCCGCAACACATGAGGCAGGCAAGTTGTTGGTCTGAGCAGCACAGCCAGGACCTCCACGTCACTGGAGGCTGGGGGAGTGGGTGGGCGGGAGCTGGGACAGCCATCAGAGCCTGGTCAGGGCTCATTGCGTATGCCGGACACAGGGAGAAGCTCTCACTGGCCCAGGATGGGTTCTCCGTGCCCCACCCCCACACGGGGGGGCCACAGGGAGAAAAGAGGCTGCTGGATGCATCCTGGAAAGAGGGGCTAAAAATAGCCCTTCTGTCTGCTCCAGCCTGCCTTCCTGCAGTGTCCGGCCGGGTGACCTGGAGGGGTTATCTGGCCCCCAGCAAACACACATGTCCAGAAACAGGAGCCTGGAAAAATAGATGCTTCCTCCCTGCCAGCCCCTGCCCACTCCCCCAGGTCCCGCCTGAGAAAGAACAAAGGGAGGGAAGAGGAAGCAGGAAACAGGAGGGCATCTGGCAGGGGGACGAGGGAGGGGAAGGGGCTGCCCTGGGGAAGGGGGTCCCCAGGCCTGCAAGGCGGGTGCTCCAGTGCCCAGCACACGAGAAAGGAAAACTGAGGCAGAAAAAGGGAGGGCAGAGAGGCAGCCCCTTCTCCTTTCTGGTCCAGACACCCTCACCTGGACTCCTGGCCCAGGTGCCTGCCCTCGAAGCAGCCCCGGGATGACAGTGACGGGCTCCACTCAGCCCCCAACACATCCATACATGCAAATGCTCCGCTCCCCCGACCCCACCCCAAAATGGCACTGCTCTGATGCCAAATCACCTGGACCACCCGCCTCTCCCCAGGCAGCGGCTCGGACAGTGAAGACTGCGAGGGTCTGTTGGAAACAGAGGCACCTCCCAAGGAGCCCGGGCTGGCACTGCGCGCTGGGGCCCGCGCAGCCGTGCTGCGGCCCTCGCCCTCCTCCGTGGTCAAGATGGAGGCCAACCAGAAGGCCAGGAAGAAGAGGGAGAGGCAGGGCTGGCCAGGTACCCAGGGGGTGAGGGCGCGCTGGGGCGGGCCTGGCCGATGAGGGCCCCCGCCGGCGGCTGGGGCTCCTGCGACGGCTTCCCTCCCTCCCTCCCCAGGGGCCAGCCGCCTGTCAAGCCCCGAGAGAGAGGTCAAGGTCAAGAGGAGGACGGTGAAGGCCAAGGTGGGCAGCAAGCTGGAGCAGGCCCCGGGGCGCGGGCCCCCAGGTGGGCCCGGCAAGAAGAAAGCCAAGGGCAAGGCCAAGGGCAGCCTGCGGGCAGAGCCGGGGGCCACACCCGGCAGGGAAGCCCTCTGCAGCCCCACCCGGGCCTTCACCTGCCCCGAGGAGGGCAGCAGGCTGGCCAGTGAGCGCCTCAAGAGAGCCACACGCAAGAGCACGGTGCTGCAGCCAGGGCTGCGGGTGAGGGCCAGTGGGCGCCCCAGGGTCCTGGGCCCAGCAGGGTGGGTGCCAGATGTGAAAGGCCTTCGGGGACATTTACTCCACTCTTTTTCTCTACTTGCTACACCAAGTCACACTCTGGGACTCATATTCAGGGTCACACTCAGGGTCAGCCTGAGTCACACCATGGTCAGGCTGGGGGCAGGAAGGCTGGTGCCACCCTCACCTCAGCCCCTCCCCTCCGACAGCGGAAGAACGGGGCCCTGTCCATCGCCCTGTCGCCCCGCAACGCCAAGGCCATCCTGGGGAGGGGCAGGAAATCGGGCAAGGTGAAAACCAAGGCTGCCGGCAAACAGGTAGCATCCCCACCCCGACCTTGGGACCCAGCCAGCCCAGACCTCTCCTGCCCCTCCCAAGAGAGCTGACACTTCTGACCCCCTAGGGCAAGGGCCGGGCGGTGAGCCGGCTGCTGGAGAGCTTCGCAGTGGAGGACGACTTTGAGTTTGAAGACAGCAGCAGCCTCTCAGAGGAGGAGGAGGCCAGTGGCCCCCTGAGCGCCGAGCAGAGCGCCGCCTTGGGTGAGCGGCCAGGAGGGGATGCTGAGCGTCTGGGGCCAGCAGTGGGCGGATGGGGGCCGGGTGCTGACACCCCCATCTCCCCAGCACGCTCATGCACCATCCACAAGGAGGACCTACAGGACGGGCTGCCCGTGCTCATCCCCAAAGAGGACAGTCTGCTATACGCGGGCAGCGTCAGGACCCTGCAGCCCCCCGACATGTAAGGCCTGGGCGTGCGCAGCGAGGGATGCGGGCCGAGGCCTGAGCGGGAGGTGGTGGATGCGCAGGCCTGTCTCATGCTCCCCCACCCATGCCCCTCAGCTACAGCATCGTCATCGAGGGTGAGAGAGGCAACCGGCAGAGGATCTACTCACTGGAGCAGCTGCTGCAGGAGGCGGTGAGGGGACAGCCCCCGCTCGGCTCACCACCCCAGGGAGGTGGGCCTGGCTGCACCCAGCCCCTCCCGGGCACCCCTTGGCCAGCCCTGCCCACTCACGGCTGCCGCCCCCACTGGTCCCGCAGGTTCTCGATGTCCGGCCACAGTCCAGCAGGTACCTCCCACCCGGCACGAGGGTCTGTGCCTACTGGAGCCAGAAGTCCCGCTGCCTGTACCCAGGCAGCGTAGTGCGAGGTAAGCCCCGCCCAAGGACCCCCAGGGAGGCCCATCAGCCCCTCCCCTTAGGCGAAGCTGCAGATGAGAGACCCGAGTGCCAGGGAGGGGACCCTGTCTCTCAAGGAGGGCCTCCCGCCAGCCCTGCTTCCCAAGCCGGAGCCGGTCAGACAGAGCAGGTGATAACATCAGCTCCCTGGTTGCCAGGAAAAGGCGAGGGGGGACCTGGGGTGAGGACAGGGTGGAGCCTCTGACTGTCCAGAAGGCCTAGCAGAGAAGGGGCCCCAGAGCCCCAGACCTGAGGGTTATAAACTGGTCACCTGGGCACCAGCTTTCCTGGGGTAAATCCTTCTGCCCCCTCCCCCAGGCACAGGATGTGGGGACCCTGCGGTCTGACAGGTGCGGGGGCACGGGCGCGGGCAGGCCTCAACCAGGCATGTGTTTGCACACATGCGCGTGTGCGTAGGGGGAGGTCGGGGCCCCGCGTCCCTGTGAGTGTGCCCTGGGATGCGGGTGATGGATGGCGGTAATATTGCCTCTCCGGCCGCACTCCGGGAGGTGGAGGGGAGGCAGGCTGCTCCCAGCTGCTATGGCAGTCCAAGGTCAAATGTGATCAGAGAGCAGAATATCCCAGCATCATCTGTCAGGCGCTATGGAGCCCGTCCTGTCATCCTCCCGTCCCGGCCACCCGGCCACCAGGGAGAACCCCGTGGGCCCCGAGCAGAGGGCTCCGTGCTCAGGTGGGCCCTGTCTCCAGGCGCCTCCAGTGATGAGGAAGACGACCTGGACTCCGTGGTGGTGGAGTTTGACGATGGGGACACTGGCCACATCGCTGTCTCCAACATCAGGCTGCTGCCTCCGGACTTCAAGATCCAGTGTGAGCCCCAGGGCCCTCCAGCGTGGGGTCCTTACATTTCTGGGTCAGCCCCTATGGCTGGAGTCGGGCTGGGCCTCCCCTGGGTCCAGAGAGTCTCCCAAGGAGGGAGCAAGGGGAGGTGGTCACCCTGGCAGCACAGCGCTGAGGCCACTGGTCCACTCTGCAGGCACAGAGCCCTCGCCAGCCCTGCTGGTGTCCAGCAGCTGCCGAAGGACCAAGAAATCTTCCTGCGAGGCACCCCCACCTGGTGAGGCCACCGCTCCCAGCCTGTCTCCCAAGGCACATGATGGCCCTGAAGCCTCAAAGACCCCCGGGAAGAAATCCGTAGGCAAAGACAAAGCTGGTACTCGCGGGACTGCGGGGACCTCGGGTGGGGAGGCACCCTCGGGAGTGGGGGGCAAGAAGGGGCGGGCAGGTAGTTCCTCTGACTCTCCCTGGCCTCTCCCCAGGCAAAGCGGAGCTCCTGGCCTCTGGTACCAAGCCCTCCGCGGGGGCCTCAGACCACTTCCTGGGCCGCCGGGGCAGCCCGCTGCTGAGCTGGTCAGCGGTGGCGCAGACCAAGCGGAAGGCGGTGGCCACGGCCGCAGCAGGTGGCAAGGGGCCGGGCGTGCTGCAGAACCTCTTCCAACTCAACGGCAGCACCAAGAAGCTGCGGGCCCGCGAGGCGCTGTTCCCCGTCCACAGCGTGGCTGCTCCCGTGTTTGGCAACGGCTTCCGCGCCGACTCCTTCAGCAGCCTGGCCAGCTCCTACGCTCCCTTTGTCGGCGGGGCTGGGCCCGGCCTGCCCGGGGGTGCCCACAAGCTGCTGCGGGCCAAGAAGGCCGAGCGGGCGGAGGCCGAGAAGGGCGGGCGGCGGCGGGCGGGCGGCGAGTTCCTGGTCAAGCTGGACCATGAGGGCGTGACCTCCCCCAAGAGCAAGAACTGCAAGGCGCTGCACGCGGGTGACAAGGATGTGGGGCCCAGGCCAGGGAGGCCCCTGCCCGGCCCCAGCTACGGGCACCCGGCCCTTGTGGGCAAGGACAGGAAGGGGCGGTCGCCTGTCCACCCGCTGCCCATGGGGCTGGCGCTGCGTAAGTTCACAGGCCAGGCCGAGTACCCGCTGCCCTGTGACAGTGACTGCCACAGCTCCTACTCGGACGAGGAGGAGGACGGGCCTGGCCTGGCCCCCGGCGTGCCCTCCCGCTTCCTCGCCCGCCTTTCCGTGTCCTCCTCCTCCTCGGGCTCATCCACCTCCTCCTCCTCTGGCTCCCTGTCCACCTCCAGCCTCTGCTCCTCGGATGACGAGGGCTCCTCCTACAGCTCAGACGAGGAGGACCCAGCCCTGCTGCTGCAGACCTGCCTCACGCACCCGGTGCCCGCCCTCCTGGCCCAGCCCGAGGCCCTGCGCTCCAAGGGGGCTGGCCCACACCCGCACGCCCAGCGGTGCTTCCTGTCCAGGGCCGCGGTGGCCGGCGGGGGCGTGGGCGCGGGCCCCAGCAGTGGCAGACCCAGGCTCAAGCGCAAGGAGGCCCTGAGCTTCTCCAAAGCCAAAGAGCTGTCCCGGAGGCAGCGGCTGCCCTCCGTGGAAAACCGGCCAAAGATCTCAGCCTTCCTGCCTGCCCGGCAGCTCTGGAAGTGGTCGGGGAACCCCACACAGGTAGGTGGGCCCAACCATGCACACTTACACACAAGACGCACCATCTGTCTCTCCGACACACGCTCTGCGCCTGTCTCTGTCATTCTGTCCTGTGTCCCCTGCCCACCGCCTGTCCCCGAGGCTCCTGTCCTCACTGCCCTCTGCCCCTGGCTGTCTCCTACAGAGACGCGGCATGAAGGGGAAGGCCAGGAAGCTGTTCTACAAGGCCATCGTCCGGGGCAAGGAGACGCTTCGCATCGGGGACTGTGCCGTCTTCCTGTCGGCTGGGCGGCCCAACCTGCCCTACATCGGCCGCATCGAGAGCATGTGGGAGTCGTGGGGCAGCAACATGGTGGTGAAGGTCAAGTGGTTCTACCACCCAGAGGAGACCAAGCTGGGGAAGCGGCAGAGCGACGGGAAGGTGGGGCCTGGGGGGTGGGCAGGGGGTCCGGGGGTATGGGCAGGCTCAGAGTGGGGGGCCTGGGAAGGGGTATCTCAGCAACTGGCACCAGCAGCCAGAATGGGAGTGGTCATCTATGGACATCCCTCGCCCCCGGTTCCCACACCTCAAGGCCTCCCGGCCCAGGGGTGCCGTGGGCCCCACAGGGAGTAACACAGCTGAGGGCTCAGGCCCTGGAGCCAGGCCACCTGGATCCCTCCCCAGCTGGGCCTTTGTGGCTCCCCACGCAATGGGTGACAGTTTCACCTTGTGGGGGGCTGTGGCCCACAGCGGCCTGTAGCACCTGCCCTCAGCAGCCCATGTCCCCCACAACGGGCCCTCTGATCCCTGCCTCCCAGCGTCAACCCAAGACAGAAAATGCCCCCCCAGCTCACTCTCCAGTCTTCCCTGAGAACCATGTTTGCAGACGGTGCAGAAAGAAGTGTTTCTCCAATTCTGCCAGCCCGCTGGGGGTCCGGGTGCAGACCCCGGCCACACAGTTAAGAGCTTATCCAGAACCGAGGGTCCTGGGTCGGGTGGGGTCCGCTGGCCAAGGCCAGACCTGACGCCAAGCACTCCTCGCCCCCCTTCCCCAGCAGAACGCGCTGTACCAGTCCTGCCATGAGGATGAGAACGACGTGCAGACCATCTCCCACAAGTGCCAGGTAGTGGGGCGCGAGCAGTACGAGCAGATGACACGGAGCCGCAAGTACCAGGACCGGCGGGACCTCTACTACCTGGCGGGCACCTACGACCCCACCACCGGGCGCCTGGTGACGGCCGATGGTGTGCCCATCCTGTGCTGAGCCTGCACAGACCGGCTGCAGGTGACCCACCTGCCCCGCTATGCCCAGCGCCAGAGCCACAGGGACGTGAGGACGTGAGGACCCAGCCCCATGCCTCCGAGCAGGAGGCCGGCCCACACCTCGGAGGGGCAGGTCTGAGCAAATATGCAAACCCACCAAGGCAAGATCCAGGCTTTTTTATTATTTTCCCTGGAAGGAGAGAGAGCTTTTGGGCATCAGAACCCAGTTCCATCCGTCTGCTGCGGAGGGTCAGCTGTGCCCCGACTGGGACCTACCGGCCCTCTCTGTTTTCCCACATCGGCAGTTCACGAGAGATTAGAATCCAAGCCATATCTTCCCTAGTACCTCCGACTGTCTCCCACCAGGGAAAGCAGAAATCAGGTGTGTTGTCTATTTATTTCTCTATGTAAATATTGTATCTCTGCGGGAAAGTTTTATGGAAAAAAAGCCGAAAAGGATTTTTTTTTTCCTCACATGCGTAACGAGGGTATGCGTGCGTGAGTGTGTGTGTATGTGTGTCTATGTATGTGTGTGTGTATAGAGATTTTGTTCTAGGGGCGTGGGTTTCTTTGAAAATGCACTGTTTTCCTCAGCCTAGCTGAGTTCCAACTGGGGCGTCTGTGACGACAGAGGCAGCTGGGGGTGGGGGCAGGGGGGCCGGAAGGCACAGGAGAGGTCGGACGGGACCCTAGGTTACACCTGTTGATATCTTGGGGGGGACTGTCTAAGATGGAAGTCACACTCAAGTTTATTTCCTTTTAATTCATCTCCTGGGAAAAAAAGGATTGGGGGACAGGTTTGATGATGAGGGTCCCTTGGGGAGAGAAGGGATGCCAGAAGCAGGCTCCCCAGCCCAAGAGTGTGACAGCAGCCATATATGTATCTTACCTCTGTTTAAAACGAAGCAAAAATGAACAAATATTTTAAACTATCGATAAGAAAAAGTGATGTTTTGATTTTATTTCCTGAATGTTCCAAGTTATTTCTGATTTCCGTCTCAATGGCCAGCTTGTCCAGCCTTCACTCAGAGCAAGGAAGGAACTGGCCCCCGCCAGATCATGTGGAGGTTTCTGGGACTTTTCTGCGGCCACTTGGCAGGGCCGCTGGCCTGGCAGGCTAGTGCTTGGGGCACAGAGCAGGGTTCCCTCCTGCCTACAACCCAGCCTCGGGTGCACGGAGCAGCCCTCTGCCCAGCACCCTGGCTACCGTTGTGCCGCGTGGGTGTCCCAGACCCTCAGCACCACCCCCGTAACCCTGGAGAACTCATCACACCTTCACTTCTCCTGAGGCCAAGAGGGACAGGCAGGGCAAGCCAGACCCGTGGCCCAGCAGCCCTTGTCCCCGAAAATACGCACTGAGGGCCACGTGCTCCCATGTCTCGCCATGCTAAGCCTCCCCTGGCCGCAATGGGAGCCCCAGGAAAGCCCTCCCAAGTTAGCCACTGCTCCTTAGGACGGGCTCTTGTGTGACCCACAGACACAGGCCAGGTACCTGGGAAGTAAGGGATGTCAGTGGGTGCCCGGGCCCCTTTTTCTTTCCAACCGGGAAATCACCCCTCCCCTGCTCCTTGTGGCTCCACGGGAAGTATAGGGACAGAGAGGGGTTCCCCTGCACCCCAGCTTTCTTCTCCCACCCCAACTCTCCGCTTTGTCTCGGCTCGAGTGCAATATTTCATTCTGGTGGTCGTCCTGGAGAGGCGGCTGAGGTCCTGCTGGCGGCTGGGGAAGTGACAAGATGCTGTGGGGCGACGCGGCCAGTGCCAAGGCATGTGTGGGGAAGGCCCAACCACAGAAGCTAGACCCTGAGGCTTCTTCCAACCCCAGGCACCGAGGCAGGAGCGAACGAACAGGCAGCCTTTTCTTGGCCTCCCGCCCTCCCATTGGTTCGTCTCCCTAGTCCGTGGACTTTTGTCCTTTGCTTTTCTCTTCCCATCCCCCTCTGTCCATGTGCGTGCGGACAGCGCGGCCCCTCCCACCATGGTTAAACCTGGCAAAAGCACGACTCTTGTAAATGTGTAAACTAAGAGGATGGTTGAATTTTTTTTTCAATGTAAACACTAAAAACAAACAAAAAAATACAAAGGTTTTATGAACAGCAAACTCTATGTAAAGGCATTTTAGTATTAAATTTTTTATTGATAACTTGCTTAAGAATAAATATATGAACTATTGTGCAGGTTTTCAATGGTCCGGAATCCTAACTTCACCCCGGTGTCCGTGTGCGTGTCCCATGGGGACTCCCTGGAGGCCCCAGAGGCTAGGGTCTCAGCAGATGAGGGACTGGAACATCTGGGTGAGGCCTACCTCGGCTGCGGCAGCCGAGCAGAGCCCCTTGGGGTGCTGGGCCTGTGAGAGGCACATGCAACCAGAATGATTTTGGGGTGGCCTTGGCCTTTGAAACCCCCCAGAATGAGGGTCCCTTATCTTAGTAGATCTCCCCCATGGTGGGTGAGATGTTCAGCCTGAACCAGTCCACGTGGCCAGGCCGGGCGCCCCTGGCGGGGAGGAGTGGAGGGCCCAGACACAGGAGGGAGGGTCGTCCCCACAGTGCAGGGGAGGGGTCTGTGCAGACCAGACAGCAGACGCCCTCCTCAAGGAAGGCATGAATTTACTCATTTGAGAAACATTTTCAGCTGTGCAGGAGTAGTAACCAGCAGTCCTGATCGTTCAACAGTGGGTTGGCCCCCCCAGGGCCTGAGGGGTGTTGGGCGGGGGTACATCTCAATGCATCCCCCAGCCAGAGAGCCCCACCCAGTGAGGCTGCAGCCCCGAGGGCTTTCCAGGAACCCTACCAATTTGGGGGTGTGCTGTTTTTCCTCCACCTCTAGGACCCCCCTGGGGAGTGACCCCCTCAGCTGGGACTGGGGACCCTGATGAGGGGACCCCAGGTCAGGGCAGATAAGCATGGGGCGTGGGGCTGTGACCAGTGTGACCAGCACTCCCCCACCCCCCTCACTCCCCCCCACCCCTGCTGGCGTGTCAGGAGCTGTGGGCAATTTGCACATATGCACAGACAACACTGCCAGCCCACCCACTCTGGGGCTGCCCCGGACCAGCCCTGACCACGCCCCTTTCCCCCGAGAGAACAGAGGGGCAAGACCCCTCCCTGGGATGCAAAAGGACTGGCCAGGGCCCAGAGCGTGGAGACCGAGGCCAGGCGAGGCTTGACAAGCTCTTCCCTTGGCCCCTTCCGAGCCCAGCAAGCAAGAGTGGTTAGAGTGAGACTCCTGAGCCGGCGGCCTGGGGCCATAAGGAGTTGGGACAGACAGTCTGAGTGCCCAGGTTCAGCTGTGCCTGAAGGCAGGCGACCTAGCCCTTGGATTCTCCGAGTCCGTGAGTCAGCAGCCCCCACTTTGTGCAGGTGAGTTGCACAAAGTGCAACCCTCCAGCTGCTCAGGAGGGAAGCCCAATTCCAAGGGCTGCAGCAGGGAGAGGGAGCGAGTAGGTCCAGAGGAGGCCTTGGGACCAGGACGAGTGACAGAAGAGGTCTGAGAAAGGAATGCCTTCGGACCAGGGTTTCTGGCTCAGAGCCCCTCTGTCGGGGGGAAAGGGGGCAGAGACCCCCTGTGGGCCTGGAAGACCCGTCTTCAGTACCTTCGGTTACGTGCTGCAGCAGAGTCCACGCAGGACCTGGGCCAGAGCAGGGAAGAGGGTAGGTGAGGAGCACAGCTGGTGGCCAGGAGGGCCGGAAGCTGGAGCCGCACTGTGGCAGAGGCTAGACCCTGAGGGGTCCTCAGAGCAAGACAGGGTCTGCACTGTCTGCTGGACAATGGGACACACCGAAGGCTCTAGGCAGAGTCCAAAATCAGATTGAGACCACTCGCTCTGTGACTCCAGAGTCAGAGTTACAGGGGCTTGTCCAGCACCTGAGGGAGAAGTTGACACCAGAGAAAGACTCTAAGGGACTGGGGTGGGGGCGGGAGCACAGTTTTAGGCTGGAGGGTGAGGGGGCCCTGAGGGCCAGGAACCAGGGAGGGGTGCCCATGGGCCCAGGAATGTGGGCAGGTGGGGGTGAACTGGGAGGCAGGTGACTACTGGGTCACAGCAAAGTGAGGACCACAGCAGGATTAGGTGAGCCCCCAGGGGCCCATCCCCAGCAGCCCCATCTCCTCCTCCCCTCCCCCACCCACCCCCTCTTCCCAGCTTAACTCAGACAGGCTGGCCCTTGCCTTCCAGAACCTCCTGCCTCCCAGAATAGGGCCTGGGCAAGGGACGGGGGTGGGCACGTGAGGCTGCAGAGCCCCAAGGGTTAAACACACGGGACTACACTTGAATCAAGACAAACGAGCCATTATGTGAAATGCTGAAGCAAGATAAGTGATGGCATTGGGTGAGTGAGATCAATAAAAGTGATGTTTTATCAGGTAGAAATGACAATCTGGCTGATCACAATTTGTTTTTAATACCACAGACCAACCGGGCACAGGGGTTGAAATATTCGTGCCTGGTTGGGGTGAGGTGGCTGGGGGCTGGGTGGGGAGCTCAGACCCAGGCCAGGGATGGGGGAGCTCGGCTCTGCAGCCTAGCCATTAAGAGGTCACCTGGGCACTCAGCCAGCCAAAGGCCGATGACCAGCCAGGCCCTTGGCGGCCTCCTGAGTCTGTGCAGAGGCCCTACCAGGTTAGGAGGGACCCACCTCTGGGGCCCCTGAGTGAGGAAGTGGACCAGGGCAGCACCAAACAGGGTGACCCTAAGGGCTCCCTGGCTCCCAGAGAGAAGCTGGTGTCCGGACCTCCAACCTCCATAACCCCTGCCCCCTGCTGCCACCCACCCCATTCCCCAGGGCTCCCGGTGACAAGCCAGCACCCCTTCCAAGCCATTTCTGCTCTAAAAGTCAGGCCACCTTCTGAGATCCAGGACAGTGACGAGAGCAGGGCTGCTCGGTGCACAAGGTCCAGGCAGACAGACAGGCTAGGGATCACCAAGGTGAGGCCCCACTCAGTGCGCCCCCCAGGACCAGAGTGCCACTAGCAGGGGCGAGAAGAGGCCCGAGTGACTCGGGCCTCTGGAGAGGACGGGAGGAAGCGGGCTGGGCGAGGTGGCCGGCGGGAGCGCAGAGTCCTAGTCTGTGAACCGGCTCCCTGACGCTTGCCCGATTATGGGAACGGGGTGAGGTTCATGGGGGACAGCAAGGGATTTCTGGATCCACATGTGGGCAGAGCTCTTTCTGTGGGCCACACGCCACTGCCCAGGTAGGAAGAGAGTGACCGTCAGGGCCCTGGGCTGAGCGCCTCACGCTGTCTGCCACGCCACCCCCTCTACGCCCTCCTGGCTGGCAGTGACAAGGCTCAGAGTGTGGGGACATGCGCAGGCCCCGGGCTGGACATAGTGGAGCTGGATTCCACCCCACTGTCTGCCTCAGGGGCCTGGCCCTCCCCCACTTGGGGATGCCTCAGCACCCAGGAAGCTGCCCCAGCAACTCCACCAAGGAGCCCTCTGGCCTCCCCAGGGGCTTGGCTGGGGATTGATGGGGCTTCCCTCTGGCTGCACTGGGGGCACTGCCTACCCTCCCCAACAAATATTCACGGAGCCATCTAGATGTCAGATATGCATCCACTTGCTGCCCCTATGTGAGAGGGGATGCCTGGTGGGTCGCCAAAGCCACACCTCCCTCCCTCCACGCTATCCTGGGACCCCAGGGCCCCCGTGCAGCCCCCAGCCCAGCCCTGAAGATGGCAGGAACGTGGGGGCTGCTGGGAACAGCGCTCTGGGACAAAGAGGACCCGAGGGAGAGAAACAGGGTGAGCAGAGGGACCGAGGGTGGGAGCGCTCTGAGCAGCACACTGGGCTGGGGGCCAATGTTCCTCCTTCCTGCCCGGCCCCCTTCCGCCTACCGGCTGCCCCTTCGCCAGGCTCCAGCTCCCAGAACTCAGCCTGACAGGTGCGCTGCTCATTTGTCAAACTCTGTGTCCTTCTGAGGCCAGCCCAGGCCCCAGGGACAGTCTCCACCAGACCTGCCAGGGACCAGCCCCCCAGGAGCTGTGGTACTGGATGGTGGTGTGGGCCCTGACGGACAGCATGGGGCCCCTTCCTTCACCCCCCTCACCAGGAGCCCAGACCAGCTCTGGTGAGAACAGAAAGCAGGTCAGTTACTCAAGGCATGGCAGATTCGGTCACACCTAGATAGCCTGGCCAGCGCAGCGCGAGGCCGCTGCAGGACATGGGAACCAAGGCCATAAACCGAACAGTCTGGGAGGGGCAGGCCCCCTGAGTTGTCCGGCTCCCTGACTCCACATTCTGCTGTCTTAACACCCCCTCCTCAGAGGTTCCTGTCCCCGCCCCACTCCCTCACGAGACCTGGGAGGGCCCAGTTCGGGCAGAAAGAGGACAGGCTGGCCTCCAAACTACTCCTCTGTGTTTGGTGCCATATTGAAGGAACCGAGTCTGGAGCCAGAGCTCTCCGGGCCTTTACATCAGTTCTGAAGTTCAGACACGTTTCAACTTGTCTTCAGCCTACTCAAACCTCGACGGCTGGGGAGAAGGCCCTTCCCAAGAGTAAGAAGCAGCGTCCAGGAGCAGCCGTCTCGGAAGAGCAGCCGAAGAATTGTCCCGTTACTTTGCTGACCGAGAGTGAGCCGCTCAGAACCGAGAGAAGGGCTTGGGACGAGCTTGCCACACAGCTGTGGGCACCTAATGCCACTGCAGAGCTTGGCAAAGCTTTTATTTTCTTAGGTTCCAAGTTCCCCTGACAGCATCCTTTGCCCCCTTCCTCTCCTTAAACTGAGCTTTCAGGCGCTCTCCATCGCAAGCCACCCCAGCCTCAGGGTCAGCGGGGCCTACTCGAATGAGTGTTTCCCGCCTGACTGTGGGGCTCCGGAGGCAGACTGCATCCATCTTCAGAAAGAAAAGGCAAGAGACTGACCCAGCCCCCTACGCTTGCTGGGCCAATGCCTGTTGTTCGGGGAAAAGCTTCACCAGTCCTGTCTCCCTCTATGGAGGACAGGGGCCCCTGGTGACACCCAGGGCTATAGTGGGGGAACATCCAACGCCTCCCGCCCTTTCCAAACATCCTAGAATCAGCCACCCTGCCCATCAGAGGACATGGCCTACATCTTTTCTCAGCTCCCGCAGATGTGATCTGTTCCTGGCAAGAGCACAGCTTGTTTCCATCTGTCCACTCATCCATCCATCCGTCTATTATTTCAACAAGTATGTGCTGAAGACCTACTGTGTGCTGGGCCCTGTGCCAGGCACCAGAATGAAGCGTCGAGGGCATTACCCAAAGTCCCCGCCCTCCAAGAGCTTGTGCTCAACAGGGAAGAAGGCTGGCACAGAAACCACGGCATCCAGTGAACTCAGAAGCTCTGCAGGGCCCTCCTTAGCACAGAGCAGCTGCAGGGCCGAGAAATCCAGGTCAAGGACCCGGTGCGGGGGAGGGGAGCTCCTCTCCCAGGAAACTCAGCCCCTGACAGAAGCGCTTCTAGGGGCATCCACAGCTGCTTCCTTTAACTGGTTTAATCTGAAGAAAAAAATTACAGCTGAAGCACCTTTCAGAGGACGGCAGGACTAGGGGTTTGCTGGGTGGGAACCATCTTCCACTGGCATCACCCCAGAAAACAGTGACATGGAGAACAACTCTAGGCCTGAGTTCTCAGCTCTGGGGCAGGCTGGACCTGAGGCCAGCAGGAGCTCTGCTCTTCCTGAGCCTGGGAGTGGAGACTGGGGCTCCACTGAGAAAAAGCGCTCCAGATGGCAGTGGGGTAGGCTAAACCCGAGGCCTCCCACAGCCCCTCTGCCCCAAGGTTCCCCAGCAGTCAGGAGCCTCAGGCTCCCCAATCCTACCCGCAGTAACGGAATGGTCTGGAGGCCTCCTCACAATTTGGTTTGCTAAGAGGTGAAAGTTAAAACCACCCTTTTTTTTTTTTTTAAAGGGCAGAGTACTTTATTTATTTTATTTATTTATTTATTTATTTATTTATTTGGCTGCGTTGGGTCTTCGTTGCTGTGTGCGGCGTTTCTCTAGTTGCGGCAAGCGGGGGCTACTCTTCATTGCGGTGCGTGGGCTTCTCACTGCGGTGGCTTCTCTTGTTGCGGGGCACGGGCTCTAGGCGCGCGGGCTTCAGTAGTTGTGGTGCATGGGCTTAGTTGCTCCGCGGCATGTGGGATCATCCTGGACCAGGGCTCGAACCCGTGTCCCCTGCATTGGCAGGTGGATTCTTAACCACTGAGCCACCAAGGAAGTCCCTATTTGGGAGCTTTTGAACAAGTTTAAGATCTTGCCCCTTGTCAGGAAATCTGTTTTCACTTATAAAAAACAGACTCGAGGGCCACCGGTGAGCAGGGGGAGTGTCAGGGGACTCTGCACTGACAGGGTAATTATATTTTTCTCCACCAGGTCCTTCAGCCGACCCCTCTGATCCTGGGCAAAGCATCCCGGCCCTGGGGCTCCCCAAGGTTCCTGCAATGTCTCCCTTCTTGGGGTGCCCGTTGGACGCAGGCTGGAAGTGGGTATGGAGGGACCCAGCGAGAAGGGGACACTAGCCCACTGCCAAGGACAGGACAGCGCCAGGGCAGCCTCTGCTCAAGCCCCCCAAAATTCCGTGGGATCAGCAGGGAAACCACGCTGCCCCAGCCCCTCGGGACTCCCTCCTGAGGCCACCCGTGCACGCGGAAAGCCAAAGCACTTGAAGGCTGCCCAAGGCCACTGTCCCAGGGTCCCAGAAGCCCCTGGCCCAGCAGGAAGAGCCTCCTCTGCAGTCCACACCCAGACGACCAGGGAGAACTGCATCACACAGCACATATGAGGCCATGCGGGCAGCCAGGCCACACTCTAGACATATAACCTCAGCCTAGCCAATCGGGGTGCTCCTGCCACAGTGGTTGGTTTTGAAGTGTGTATGTGACCCAAGCTGAGCCAATCAGGGTCTAATCCTGGGATTCTCAGGCGAGCTGGAGATGTAAGCACAGCCCTGCTTCGAAAGCCAGGTGGGGTGCATGAGCCCATGGTAACGCAGGTGAAGCCTCTATCTCCTGGCTTGGTACCAGCCTCCTGCAGAACCAACCCCTGACCCGATCTGGTCACTGGATAAGACACAGGACGCCCAGTTTAATTCGACTTTCAGATAAACAAATAACTTCTAGCAGAAGCATGGTCCATACAGTAATAGGGGTATACTTACACTAAAAATTATTCGATGTTTGTCTGAGATTTAAATTTAACCCAACATCCTGGGACTTCCCTGGCGGTCCAGTGGTTAAGATTCCGTGCTTCCACTGCAGGGGGCACAAGTTGGATCCCCGGTCAGGGAACTAAGGTCCCGCATACTGCGTGGCACCGTCAAAAAAAAAAAATTTTTTTTTAAATAAATAAATAATAAATTTAACCCGACATCATATATTTATTTGCTACTGCGGGACAATGGGTTGAACTTGAAACCCAACTGTTCAATATAAACTGGGTGCTCCCCAGCCCACCTGGCCGTAAGCAGGTGTACCCAGCAGCTGTCCATCATGGGACAGGAAGGGTGCACACAGAGGAGGCCAGGAAAGCCCTGAAGGAACAGGAGGCCACTGGAGCCTGCTCCTGCCTAAAACCCACGGCCTCCGTGGAGCCCTGTGATCTGCTGACTAAGGAAGAAACAGCCCAGTTCTGGCAGGGGGAGGACACTGCCCTCCAGCCCAAATGAGGGGCTAATGCCAGGGTTGGGGCGTGTGCTGGGACTAAGAGGGGCAGCTCCCATGTCCTCCCCTCTCTGCCTGTGCTCCTCTCCAGCACCAAGGGCACATCAGTCATCCAGAGCTTGGCCACCTGCCTCCAGTCCCTGCCTTGCCTCCTATGCTCTGGGAAGATGGGGGCAAGGGGGGTGGTTATGGCCACTCCTGTGTCCTACTTAAAGAGTAGGGGGACAGCCTTGGGCATCTCGGGGAAGGAAGTGATGGGAGCTTCATGGTCTTGAGCCCCCTTCACCAGATGGGTGGAAGTTTGCAAAGTTCTTAGCAGGGTCTGTTTCTCTTGGCCTATGTCCCAGCTATGGGCCCTTGGACAAGCCACTTGCCTGCCTGAGACCTACTTTCCCTGTCTGTGAAAATGAGATGAAATGTGAGGCCAACAGGACAGCTCATTGGTGGAGACTCCTGCATGCTCTGTGTACCCCCATGGTCTCTGAGCTGCTGGGCCTAAACAATGACACTATCTGCAAGGAGGGACAGAGATACAGTCCACTGGTCATTTCTTGTCTTCAGCATCATCTCCTCGTTTCCAGTTACCGGAAGAGGCAGAGACTGTGTTGCTCCAATATCTGTCTTCCCCTTTTTCCTCAGTAATAGAACCACACTTGTAACTGGGCACCTGGCTGTCCAGAGTCAAGATCACATTTCCCAACTTCCCTTGCAGCTATTCTGAGTTCTGGGCAATGAGGGTGAACAGCAACATCATGTGCAATGGGATGTGTCCTTAACATAGGGGCTGTGCTCTTCTTTGTCCTTTCTCCTTTCCTGCTGGTTAGAATGTACATGTGATGGCTGGAGCTTGAGCAGCCATCTTGGATCATGAGGAGGAAGCCACATTTGAGAACAGTAGAGCAACAAGACAGAAGGAGAAGGAGCCTGGGTTCCTGATGACTGTGGAGCCTCCAAAGCTGCCCTGGAGGCTTTATGTGAAAGAGAAAGAAATCTCTCCATTGTTTAAGTCACTGTTATTTTGGAGTTTCTGTGGAAATGAAATCTAATCCTGGGCTTCCCTGGTGGCGCAGTGGTTGAGAATCCGCCTGCCAATGCGGGGAACACGGGTTCGAGCCCTGGTCTGGGAAGATCCCACATGCCGCGGAGCAACTGGGCCCGTGAGCCACAACTACTGAGCCAGCGCGTCTGGAGCTTGTGCTCCTCAACAAGAGAGGCCGCGATAGTGAGAGGCCCACGCACCGCGATGAAGAGTGGCCCCCACTTGCCACAACTAGAGAAAGCCCACACACAGAAATGAAGACCCAACACAGCAAAAATAAATTAATTAATTAATAAACTCCTACCAAAAAAAAAAAAAATCTAATCCTCACTGAGTGTTGGATCTGGTTCACTCCACCACCCATCTCTCAGGCTCTCCTTTTCTTGCTGCTTGTCTGTCAGTGCTGAGGACTTCCACTTCCACCTCCTGCTGCCATTCCCTCCCAGACCCTCCACCCCCATTCTGCTGGGACACCTCTTTTAAGAGTCCCTTGGGCAATGCGATCTCTGATGTGGTTCATTCTCAGTCCTGATGTCACTACCAGGTCGGGCCCTCTCACAGCACAGAGCGCTCATCACAGCCTGTAATTATGTATTTATTGTGGATTTCCTTGATTGCCTGCTTCCCAGGACTGTCATTAATGTGAGGGCAGGGCCCCTGCCTGTGTGTGTTCAACATTATGTCCCGGTGCCCAGCTCAGGGCCTGGGCACAAGTGTGCACCAGGTGGGTGCTAGCCCTGCTGACACCACTGTCCTCCCCACCCCTGCTCCTCAGCTCCCACAGCCCCTACTGCTCCCCACCGTCCTCCCTTGCCCTCCCTCCGCCAATGCACAGAGTTCCCTCCACAGCTCTCCTTGCTCTGCACCAGTCCTGATCTTGCACTGGATCTCCAAGCCCCAGGGCCTTCCAGCTATCCACACCAGCCACATTTCAGTTTCTGAGTTCTGGTTTCAGAGGTGAGGAAAGAATTGACACTGGAACTCCAGAAGCAGCTCCAGTGCTTACTGGTGGTGTGGCTTCACTTCTCAGGCCCTCCCCCTCTTCCTGTCCTATCAGTGGGGATAATACCACCCCCACCCAGGTAAGCATCCTATTCACAGGGGCATTAGGAAGATCAGGAGGTGGAACATGTTCCCCCAAACCCCAATGGCTAACAGTAAAAGACAGACAATCTCAAGTGCTGACATAGGCGTGGGGCCACCAGAAATCACCCACACCACTGGTAAGAGAGGCGGTCAGGACTGACATTTAGAGAACTGGTGGCATCCACTAAAGCTAAATATTGCCTCCTCAGCAACCCCGCTGCCAGGCACAAACTCAGAAGACGTGCACTAGAATGTTCATAGCAGCACTGTTTGTAAACTTTGGAGATTACTTGCATGTCCATTAACAGGAGACTGGGCGAATAAACTGGCATGCCCATACAACAGGATACAACCTGGCAGTGCAAAAGAACACAGCACGGACACACATAGCATGGGAGAAATCACATAGCTCACATTAAGGAATGAGGCCAGCCTCAGGACAGTCGGTGTGGCTCCATTAATAGGAATATAAAGACCAGGCAAAACTTACCTCTAGGGGGCACTTCTGGGCTTCGGGATGAGAGGGGGCACCACGGAGCCTCTGGTGGGCAGTTATCTGGGTGGGATGGTGGTTGCATGGTGAAAACAAATGGAAACTCCATCCACCCGTAAATCTGAGATTGGTGCTCTCACCTCAGGATTTTTAGATGAACTGATTGACTGATTGATTTTTTAAAAATAAATTTGTTTATTTTGGGCTATGTTGGGTCTTCGTCGCTGCACGTGGGCTTTCTCTAGTTGTGGCGAGCTGGGGCTACTCTTCATTGCGGCGTGCTGGCTTCTCACTGCGGTGACTTCTCTTGTTGCAGAGCACGGGCTCTAGGCGCGAGGGCTTCAGTAGCTGTGGCGCGTGGGCTCAGTAGTTGTGGCGCACGGGCTTAGTTGCTCCGCAGCATGTGGGATCCTCCCGGACCAGGACTCGAACCCGTGTCCCCTACATTGGCAGGAGGATTCTTAAGCACTGCGCCACCAGGGAAGTCCCTGATTGATTTTTAATTTTCCTTTCTTGGCCACACCACGCAGCATGCAGAAATTCCCAGACCAGGGAACGAACCCGTGCCCCTGCAGTGGAAGTGCAGAGTCTTAACCACTGGACCACCAGGGAAGTCCATAGATGAATTTCTAAAAAGAGGAGGCATGGTCTGGGGACACAGAACATGGGTCCACAGGACAGTCTTGTCACTGTAACCCCCCAGACCAGCCCTCATTCCTCCTCCTCCTCTATCCCCTCTTCTGTTCAGGACTCGCTGGTCTCCCGCCCTGAGGCTCCGGGCTCTGCACAGTCCCCCAGCCAAGCCCCACACTCCCAGCAGCCGTGTGCTTCTGCGCTCTCATGCTCCTTCTGATCCGTTCTCTCTCTTTGACCTTGACAGGCACCACCACACTGGCCTCCCTGGCCTTGGGTCTGGGCTGCTCTGACAGCGCCAAGGGCACCTGCACATCCTGACCCTGCACGCCAGAAGGTGCTCGTGCTCTTAAGGGCACGCCCTCCCCACTCCCGAGCAGCATCCCGTCCACCTGCCCTGGCTTCCTTCCACACAGTGGGAGAACCCAGGTCTGAAATTGGCACTCCTGATTCCAGGCCATCAGATCCCAACTTCTGATCTTGGCCAAGTCAGGGATGGCAAATTGGTCATCTTATGTCATCTTATGTGCCAGCTGCAATTGATTAGAGGGCTGCCTGGAGAATGTGTTGATTAGAGGGTTGCCTGGAGAATGTGTTGAGAAGGATTCTGAGGCCACCTCTGGGCTCCTCAGAAAAGAGTGGCTGATGGATTAGTGACAACTGCCATATGTGATGGAGGAATGCAAGGCAACCTTGCTGTCCCTGAGGGCCATCTTCACTGCCCCTCATACAGGCTCCTCGAATCCCACCAAACCTACCACCTCCCTGACTACAACGAATGCTTACAATGACAGCTCACGTGTATCTATTGAGCCCATAATTACCAAGTACAAGACTGCTAAGATTCTCTTTCAACCTGCCTGATAATCCTGTTATTGCCACCATATGACAGGTGGGAAACCAAGGTGGGGGTACCTGGTCCAGGTCCCCTGACTCCTACGTAGTGGGGTGTGCACACAACCAGACTCCCCAGAGCCACATCCTTGGACTGCGAGGTTTCACCTCTGTGCCCTGTGCCTTTCTTCACCTTCTTCAGTGCTCCAACTCCCACCTACCCTTCAAAGCCACCTCAAGCGCCACCTCCTTCCCTCATCTCCATTCTGCAAGGAGTCCCCTCCCTCCCGAACCTCCCAGGGGTCCTTGGCTCAGGGTGCCTCATCCTGAATTTGTTCTGGCTGTATCTGTTGGACCATGAACTTCACACCTGGAATACATCCTTTCCTCCTTGGAGCCTCCTGGGGCTGAGACCTGGCCTGGCAGAGAAAGGCCCCCTGAAAAGATGTATTGAGTGCATAAACGCTCCCTGCCTCAGAGGGAAGCCTGTCAGACCTCGCCAAGGCAAAATGCATGGGCCATCCATCTCCAGTGTGTGCTGAGCACCTGTGGATGGGTGCAGGCACCAGGAGGAGACAACAGTGAGCAAGACCAGTCCCTGCCCCTGGGACTTACGGTCCCGACAGTGCCCTGTGACAACTGCTTATGGAAACGGAGCATCAGGGAGAGCTCCTGGAGGAGGAGGAGGCGCTTGAACTGCACGGCCCACGTGCACTGACAGGCATGCTCCACATCCACTGCTCTGCCTGTGTGTTCAACTCACCACTTGTATGTTGTCTTCCCACTCCTGAAAGGCTTGGAATGGTTCTGCACCAGGGAGGGAGGGGCTCAGCCCAACACTGACCCCTTCATTTCTCAACCACCTCTGCACAGGATTGCACAGGGGTTTCACTTACATCCTATGTCACTGCCTACAAAACAGCAATGTTTCTAAGATGCTTTTATTCACGCTTCAGAACAGGTGCTGGACACCTCCTCATTTCTCTGCCCCAGCTTCCCTACCTTGTGGCTTGAGGCTGACCTGTGCGCACAGTGTTAATAGGAATTCAGCCAAAAAGGAGCCTGCAGATGAGAGGAGCAGGCAGGAAGAAAGTGAGGTCGGTATATATATCACCAGGCTCCTCCCAACCAGGTTGCTGTGTCCCTCCTTCCAAGGTCAGGACTCATGCTGGATGGGCCTCTCCTATGGCTACAGCTACCCTTCAGTTCAAAGTGGTAATAGCTCCCCTTTGTTGCTGGCCCTGGGCTGCACCATCTCTCCTTTAATTCATTCATTTTCCATTTATTCAACTCTCCTCAAATACGCTGTCTGAGGGTGCCATAAAAATGTAAGACTAAGACCACGTCAATTGCCCGTAAAGAACACTTTTGTATGTTCCACTTGGAGTAGCTTGGAGGGGAGACTAATGGAAACTAGGGAGAGGTTAGCCTCCGAGCGTCCCCTGGGGCCACCGCTGTTTGTGTCCCCAGGATAACAGCAGGAGGTGTCAATAACTGACTCAATGAATGAATGAATTGATCCCACCTGGCCCCTCCACCACCAACAGCAGATTGCCTCTTCCTTCCACCCGACCTGCTTCAGCCTCCAAGGCCAAGCCCAGATGGAACGGCCCCTTCCTTCCTCATCTCCTGAGGGCGGGGGGCAGGGTACAGCGGTGGGTGAGTGGAGAAGCCCTGTGCCCAAGCCCCCAGGGAAGACGAGGGCCCGCGGCCGAGCAGCGGAATCGGGAACCGGGTCTCCAGGGGCCTTCACCCTAACAGGCTGGGTGGCTTTGAGGCTGTCACTTCACGTGTGCAGAGGGAGCAGCCACGACCCCGGCCCCGCACAGTAGATGACCCAGAAGATGGTACAGGGCTTTGCGCACAAAGGACACTCGGGGACACTCGGGGACGGCCGGGGGTCCTCGGGGCGGGGGGTCCCCGGCGCAGCGTGGTGCGAGGGGTCGGGTCGCTCTCCTATCTCCCCGGCGCACCAAAGTGTACGCGCCCCGCCCATCTCGGCCAGAGAACCGCCGGGCACGGCGCCCCACGTGGGGCCGTACGGGCTAGCGACCCCGGCTCCCGATTGGCCGACGATCAGCCAATCAGAGAGCGCTGTCAGCAGCTGCCTCGCCAATTGGCTGAGGGGAGCGGGCCAGGGAGGGGCGGGGCGTCCTTTTGTTCTTTCCTCCGCGGCACCCCGGGCCCCGCCTCGGGGTCCCCTGCCGCTTGGGCTGCACGCCGCAGGTTCCCCCACCCCAGAGCCGGGGTTGGGGCCGCCGGGTGCCGCCGCGGGGCTGCAGGCAGCAGCCGAGGCCCTTCCTAGCTGACCGCTCCGGGGGACGGCCCCCCCTTCAGCCCCCTCCCCACCCCCAACTTGCTCATACACAGGAGAAAGAACCAGCCGCCTGAAACGCGGCCTGCCCAGGGGTGACCTTGGACAAGCCCTTTCAGTTCTGTCCCTCGGTTCCCTTACCCTTTCTTTCTCCCTGTCTCCGAAGACTTGTGGACAAGGAGAGCCCATAAAAAATGAGCTAGGGGCTTCCCTGGTGGCACAGTGGTTGAGAATCTGCCTGCCAATGCAGGGGACACGGGTTCAAGCCCTGGTCTGGGAAGATCCCACATGCCGCGGAGCAACTGGGCCCGTGAGCCACAACTACTGAGCCTGCGCGTCTGGAGCCTGTGCTCCACAACAAGAGAGGCCGCGATAGTGAGAAGCCCGCGCACCGCGATGATGAGTGGCCCCCGCATGCCGCAACTAGAGAAAGCCCTCGCACAGAAACGAAGACCCAACACAGCCAAAAATAAATAAAATTTAAAAAAAAAAAAAAAAAAAAAAGAGCTCAGGCTCTCGCTAAAATGTACCCAGTGAGTGATGGAAAGTCTCTGATTTTTTCTGAGGGGAAGATGGTCGAGGAGAGCAGATGAAGTGTCCGGATGTTGCTAACTTGAGACCGTATTCAGAGTGACAGTCCTTTCCTAATCAGAGGGCCTGGGTGGGGGATGGGGCAGAAGCCCCTGCCTCAGCCTGGCCAGCTGTGCAAACGCTCCCTGAATCATCATCCGTCTTCCATCACTTCACAGTGGCCTCCCTCTGGGGTGGAAAGTGGTGGCCCCAGGAGCCAGGGGCCCTTGCAGGGAGAGAGGGCCCTGGGCTGGGCTAGGGGGTCAGGGGTTCAGTTCTGGTCCCTTTTCCACCCAGCCCAACACCTTCCCCCAGAAAGTGCCTGGAGGCAATTCCCAGTGAGATGGTGGCCACATACAAATATCTGGAGGCAGCCAAGCTGCATTGCTGCCCAGGCTGTGGACACAGGGCCCCGATCTCTAGACTGGGGCCTGAGGTCCCCTCCTGCTCAGGGTCCCCCACCCACACCTGGGAGCCCGGAGTCTCAGCGCCTTTCCTTCCATGAGGTGGTAACCAAGGAGACCACTGAGACGACAGGAGGAACAGGCCCCTGCAAGGGAGGAGGTCAGGTCCCAGGGATTCCTCAGCACCCTTCCCAACCCCCATTAACCTGGAAAAGCCCCCAAACCAGTGTGGATGGAGAAGATGGAGCCCTGATGGTGGCTCAGGGACAGCAGCTTGACCAAAATGGGAGTCACCTCCAAAATCACCCCAGACCTAAGAGTCTGTAAAAATGTAATTCCCTGAGGAAGACAGATTCGAATCTGATCAGGGTCAGAATGCCTCTTCATGCCATCAATGAAGCAGTCCCTCAGCTATTGTGACTCCTGTTCTCTGGTGTGCTGGGCCACCCGCTCCAGCTCCTAGCAAGCAGCATGGGTGTCAGAGGCCTCACCCGCAGCCTGGCTATAGTGGCCCCTGGAAGGACTCCCAGCCTCAGGGCCTTGGCAGGTGTCTGCTGGCTCCCTGGGGGTGGGGTGCTAGGAGCCTCACATCTGCCGACTGTTTTTTACTGTTGGACAAATTGAATCAATTAAACAGGCCCCATCGGGGTGGCCGGGAGCCCAGTGAATGGGAAGGAGGGAGGAGCAGAGGCAAGGGGGTAACACGGCCCATCTCAGGGGCATCTTGCCAGCGAGGGTTCAGGGTGAAGAGGCAAGTGGAACACACCCCCTTTCTGGCTGTTTGGGGGCAGTGACCCTCTATGCAGACCACAGGGAGGGAGGGTCATGGGGCAAAAGCAAAAGCCAGCCAGGGGTGCTGGGGCAAGTTATGGGGGGGGCGGGTGGTGACAGGGAGGAAACTCAGCAGGGACTGGCCCATTTCTCCATCCAGGATGCAGGCCCTCTGGGCTTCTCAAGCCATCTGCCCTACAGATCCTTGGGGCACCAGAGCTCCCCAACACCATAGGCTCCTTTCAATGGCATTTTGTTGCTCTCACATGGAGGCCTCCGGGAGCTGGAGGCTCTACCCAAGAGAGAGGAGGCTGCCCAGGGAGGTTGGAGGAGCCAGCAGAGGGAAGAGGAAACAGGCTTTGGAGGTGATAGCAAGGGCAGCTGGTCACCCACCTGGAGCGGAAGCCTCCCCTTGGGCAGGCCCAGAATGATTTAGGAGCCAGCTGCTCTGTGACCCAGCTGACCCAGGGCTGGCCAGCGCTTGGAGGCCAAGCAGCTGCTGGAGCATCCCCCTGCCAGTGCTGCACCATTCCCCGACCCTAGCAAGGGCAGCAGAGCCATCTCCTCAAATGCCCTTCCCCAGAGTCCTGGGGTGAGTGCTGTCTCCTCCAGCTGCTGTTGCAGGGCCAGGGTTTCTGTGAGTTGGGCCAGGACACACCCACCCCTAGCTGCCACCCTGGTACAGGCACTTGCCAAAGTACGTTTGCCCTGCTCTTCAGATGCCACGGTGGTGATGATCTCACTGTCACTCTGGACAGCCAGACATCTGTCCCTTGATGTCAAATGACCATTACTGGGCCACCTGAGGTAGACGGTGTCTCATCAGCAAACTTCCACGGAGGACAGAGGGGTTGGTCATTGGGAGACTTTCACGGGGCAGAGGCTGAGAAAGGGCACTGACCAGTGTCTGGGCCAGGGACTGACTGAGAGTCCCACTTCCATAAATTAGCCTGGGACCAGGTTTCATTCACTGGGAGGTGAAGAGGAGACCCTTGGCAGCTGCCACAGCCCCTAGCCAGGGCTGTCAGTGTGGATGCTGCCCTTTTCCGGCGAGGCCACAGGGACACAGGCTGAATCCTGGGCCCAACTGCTATAGCCAAGGGTCCTGCCAGGGGAGGAGAGGCGGGGAGAAGGTGGCAATCGATTTCCTGGTTTTTGCTTGCATGTCACCTGCTGAGGACCCCCAAACTCAGACCCCATCACCTCCCCCATGGGTAGAGTTCTGAGGCATGGAGGTGTTGAGGATGGGCCACAGGGACCCGAGAGGGATATCAGGTCTTGGCCATCTAGTGCCTTGTCTTAAGGGAAGTGAGTGTTCAGGCTTCCTGGCAGGCACCCCCTCAGGAGGGTGGGATTAGTGCAGGTTTGCTTGCAGAGGAGCAGTTAACAGCGAGGCACAGGGCCCTGGAAGGAAGGAACTGCGCTTGCTTCCTCCACTCAGCCTTTGCTGCATTTTAGGCCCCGACCTCGCCAGCTGCGGTGCAGCCTCGGGGGCGGGAAGTCGCCGCCCGCCCGCTCCCACCCTCGGTCTACCAATCCTCGTGTGAACCAAGAGATCAATCTCCGGCGCCCTCAAGGGCTCTCCGCGGGGGAGCAGGCAGACGGCAGGGGCGGTGCGGGGGCGCCCTCCAGCGGCTGCGGCCGGGACGGCGGCCGACCTAAGGACCCGAAGAGCGGGCGGCTCAGGGAGGGAGCGCACCGGTTGCGGGGGAAGCTGGCGGCCCTCGCGGATCCAGCCTGAGGAGCCCCTCCGCACCCCAGCGCCCCCGCCCCTCTCGGCGCCCAGTATTCTTGACTGGATCGCAGGTAACTTGGTAACCAAAAAGGGACCTGCCCCATGAGGCACTCTGCCCTTCGCAGCTCACCAGGAAGCACACACACCTAATAATGCAGCGGGTCCTAGCCCAGCCAGGAATAATCAACACCTCCGAACTCAAATCCTGCCACACCCAGGCCCAGAGCACTTTCGGAGCAAAGAGGCGGTGAACACTTTCCAATATAACTCACACACCCCATACAATTCACCCGTTTAAAGTGTACAATTCCATGGTTTGGGTATATTAATTTTTTTAATTGTGGTAAATATGTATAACAAAATATGTCATTTAAAAACCATTATCAGGGGCTTTCCTGGTGGCGCAGTGGTTGAGAGTCCGCCTGCCGATGCAGGGGACACAGGTTCGTGGCCCGATCCGGGAAGATCCCACATGCCGCGGAGCGGCTGGGCCCGTGAGCCATGGCCGCTGAGCCTGCGCGTCCGGAGCCTGTGCTCCGCAA